>NC_141001.1:15795803-16200970 GCF_052327205.1 Somniosus microcephalus | reverse complement strand
GGATGTAATTGCAGTAACAGGAGGCACTATTACAGCAGTGGGCGTGTAATTGCTGTAACAGGGTGTACAATTACTGCAGTGCGGGAGTAATTGCAGTAACAGGAGGCACTATTACTGCAGCAAGGGTGTTGCTGCAGTAACAGGAGCACTATTACTGCAGTAGGGGTGTAATTGCAGTAACAATGGGCACTATTACTGCAGTGGGGGTGTAATTGCAATAATAGGAGGCACTATTACTGCAGAGGGGGTGTAATTGAAGTAACGGGGCACTATTACTGCAGTGGGGTGTAATTGCCGTAACCGGGGGCATTATTACTGTAGTGGGCGTGTAATTGCAGTAACAGGAAAAACTATTTCTGCTGTGGGGTGTAATTGCAGTAATGGGGTTACTATTACTGTAGTGTGGGTGTAATTGCAGTAATGGGTGCACTATTACTGCAGTAGGGGTGTAATTGCAGTAACAGTGGGCATTATTACTGCAGTGGGGTGTAATTGTAGTAACAGGAGGCACTATTACTGCAGTGCGGGAGTGATTGTATTAACAGTGGGCTCTATTACTGTAGCAAGGGTGTAGATGCAGTAATAGGAAACACTTTCTGCTGTGGGGTGTAATTGCAGGAATAGGAGGCACTATTACTGCAATGGGTGTGTAATTGCAGTAACAGGAAGCACTATTACTGCAGTGGTGGTTTAATTGCAGTAACAGGAGACACAACTACTGCAGTGGGGTGTAATTGCAGTAACAGGGGTCACTATTAATGCAGTGGTGGTTTAATTGCAGTAACAGCAGGCACTATTACTGCAGTGGGAGTGTAATTGCAGTACCAGTGGGCACTATTACTGTAGTAGGGGTGTAATTGCAGTAACAAGAGGCACTATTACTGCAGTGGAGATATAATTGCTGTAACAGGGGGCACTATTACTGCAGTGGAGGTGTAAATGCAGTAATGGGTGCACTATTACGGCAGTGGGGGTGTAATTGCAGTAACAGTGGGCATTATTACTGCAGTGGGGTGTAATTGCATTAACAATGGGCACCATTACTGCAGTGGGGTGTAATTGTAGTAACAGGAGGCACTGTTAATGCAGTGCGGGAGTGGTTGTATTAACAGCGGGCACGATTACTGCAGTGCGGGTGTAATTGTAGTAACAGGAGGCACTATTGCTGCAGTAGGGGTGTAATTATGGTAACAGCAGGCACTATTGCTGCAGTAGGGGTGTAATTGTAGTAACAGCGGGCACTATTAATGCAGTGCGGGTGTAATTGTAGTAACAGCGGGCACTATTACTGCAGTTGGGGGAAATTGCAGTAACAGGAGGCACTATTACTGCAGTGGGGGTATAATTGCAGTAGCAGGAGGCACTATTACTGCAGTGTGGGGAAATTGCAGTAACAGGGGCACTATTACTGCAGTGGGGATGTAATTGCAGTAACAGGAGGCACTATTACAGCAGTGGGCATGTAATTGCTGTAACAGGGTGTACAATTACTGCAGTGCAGGCGTAATTGCAGTAACAGGAGGCACTATTACTGCAGCAAGGGTGTAGATGCAGTAACAGGAGCACTATTACTGCAGTAGGGGTGTAATTGCAGTAACAATGGGCACTATTACTGCAGTGGGGGTGTAATTGCAGTAATAGGAGGCACTATTACTGCAGAGGGGGTGTAATTACAGTAACGGGGCAATATTACTGCAGTGGGGTGTAATTGCCATAACCAGGGGCATTATTACTGTAGTGGGTGTGTAATTGCAGTAACAGGAAAATCAATTTCTGCTGTGGGGTGTAATTGCAGTAATGGGGTTACTATTACTGTAGTGGGGGTGTAATTGCAGTAATGGGTGCACTATTACTGCAGTAGGGGTGTAATTGCAGTAACAGTGGGCATTATTACTGCAGTGGGGTGTAATTGTATTAACAGGAGGCACAATTACTGTAGTGCGGGAATGACTGTATTAACAGTGGGCTCTATTACTGCAGCAAGGGTGTAGATGCAGTAACAGGAAACACTATTTCTGCCGTGGGGTGTAACTGCAGTAACAGGAGGCACTATTACTGCAGTGGGTGTGTAATTGCAGTAAAACGAGGCACTATTACTACAGTGGGGGTGTAATTGCAGTAACAGGAAGCACTATTACTGCAGTGGTGGTTTAATTGCAGTAACAGGAGGCACAATTACTGCAGTGGGGTGTAATTGCAGTAACGGGGTCACTATTAATGCAGTGGTGGTTTAATTGCAGTAACAGCAGGCACTATTACTGCAGAGGGGTGTAATTGCAGTAACAGGGTGCACTATTACTGCAGTGGGGGAGTAATTGCAGTAACAAGGGTCACTACTACTGCATTGGGGGTAATTGCAGTACTGGGGGCACTATTACTGCAGCAAGGGTGTAGATGCAGTAACAGGAGCACTATTACTGCAGTGGGGGTGTAATTGCAGCAACAGTGTGCACTATTACTGCAGTGGGGGTGTAATTGCAGTAACAGAAGGCATTATTACTGCAGTGGGGTGTACTTGCAGTAACGGGGTCACTATTACTGCAGTGGGGTTGTAATTGCATTAACAGGGGGCACTATTACTGCATTGGGGGTGTAATTGCAGTAAAACGAGTCACTATTACTGCAGTGGGTGTGTAATTGCAGTAACAGAAGGCACTATTACTGCAGTGGAGTTATAATTGCACTAGCAGGGGGCACTATTACTGTAGTGGGGGTGTAATTGCTGCAACAGGAGGCATTATTACTGTAGTGGTGGTTTAATTGCAGTAACAGGAGGCACAATTACTGCAGTGGAGGTATAATTGCAGTAACAGGAGACACTATTACTGCAGTGGGGTGTAATTGCAGTGACATGAGGCAATAACACTGCAGTGCGGGTGTAATTGTATTAACAGGAGGCACTATTACTGCAGTGGGGGTGTAATTGCAGTAACAGGAGGCACTATTACTGCAGTGGGGGTGTAATTGCAATAACAGGCAGCACTATTACAGCACTGGGGGTATAATTGCATGAACAGCAGGCACTATAACTGCACTGGGGGGAATTGCAGTAACAGGGGCACTATTACTGCAGTGGGGGTGTATCTGCAGTAATAGGAGGCACTATTACTGCAGTGGGGGTGTAACTGCAGTAACAGGGTGCACTATTACTGCAGTGGGGGTGTAATTGCAGTAACAGGGGTCATTATTACTGCTGTGGGGGCTAATTGCAGTAATGGGGGCACTATTACTGCAGTGGGGTTGTAATTGCAGTAACAGGAGGCACTAGTACTGCAGTGGGGGTGTAATTGCAGTAACAGGGTGCACTATTACTGCAGTGGGGGAGTAATTGCAGTAACAGGGGTCACTATTACTGCAGTGGGGGGCAATTGCAGTAACGGTGGCACTATTACTGCAGCAAAGGTGTAGATGCAGTAACAGCATGCACCACTATTGCAGTGGGTGTGTAATTGCAGTAACAGCAGTCACTATTACTGCAGTAGGGGTGTAACTGCAGTAAGAGCGGGCACTATTACTGCAGTAGGGGGGTGTAATTGTAGTAACAGGAGGCACTATTACTGCAGTGCAGGAGTGATTGTATTAATAGCGGGCATGATTACTGCAGTGCGGTTGTAATTGTAGTAACAGGAGGCACTATCAATGCAGTGCGGGAGTGAATGTATTAACAGTGGGCACTATTACTGCAGTGCGGGTGTAATTGCAGTAACAGGAGGCACTATTGCTGCAGTAGGGGTATAATTGTGGTAACAGCAGGCACTATTGCTGCAGTAGGGGTGTAATTGCAGTAACAGGGGGCGCTATTACTGCAGTAAGGGTGTCGATGCAGTAACAGGAGCATTATTACTGCAGTAGCAGTGTAATTGCAGTAACAGGGTGCATTATTACTGCAGTGGGGGAGTAATTGCAGTAACAGTGGTCACTATTACTGCAGTGGGGTAATTGCAGTAACGGTGGCACTATTACTGCAGCAAGGGTGTAGATGCAGTAACAGCATGCACTACTATTGCAGTGGGTGTTTAATTGCAGTAACAGCAGGCACTATTACTGCAGTAGGGTTGTAATTGCAGTAAGAGCGGGCACGATTACTGCAGTGCAGATGTAATTGTAGTAACAGGAGGTACTATTGCTGCAGTAGGGGTGTAATTATGGTAACAGCAGGCACTATTGCTGCAGTAGGGGTGTAATTGTAGTAACAGCGGGCACTATTAATGCAGTGCGGGTGTAATTGCAGTAACAGGAGGCACTATTGCTGCAGTGGGGGTGTAATTGCAGTAGCAGGAGGCACTATCAATGCAGTGTGGGAGTGATTGTATTAACAGGAAAAACTATTTCTGCTGTGGGGTGTAATTGCAGTAATGGGGTTACTATTGCTGTAGTGGGGTGTAATTGCAGTAATAGGAGGCACTATTACTGCAGTAGGAGTGTAATTGCAGTAACAGGGTGCATTATTACAGCAGTGGGGGAGTAATTGCAGTAACAGGGGTCACTATTACTGCAGTGGGGGTAATTGCAGTAACGATGGCACTATTACTGCAGCAAGGGTGTAGATGCAGTAACAGTATGCACTACTATTGCACTGGGTGTGTAATTGCAGTAACAGCAGGCACTATTAATGCAGTGCGGGAGTGATTGTATTAACAGCGGGCACTATTACTGCAGTGTGGGTATAATTGTAGTAACAGGAGGCATTATTGCTGTAGTAGGTGTGTAATTATGGTAACAGCAGGCACTATTGCTGCAGTAGGGGTGTAATTGTAGTAACAGCAGGCACTATTACTGCAGTTGGGGGAAATTGCAGTAACAGGAGGCACTATTACTGCAGTGGGGGTGTAATTGCAGTAGCAGGAGGCACTATTACTGCAGTGTGGGGAAATTGCAGTAACAGGGGCACTATTACTGCAGTGGGGATTTAATTGCAGTAACAGGAGGCACTATTACAGCAGTGGGCGTGTAATTGCTGTAACAGGGTGTACAATTACTGCAGTGCAGGAGTAATTGCAGTAATAGGAGGCACTATTACTGCAGCAAGGGTGTTGCTGCAGTAACAGGAGCACTATTACTGCAGTAGGGGTGTAATTGCAGTAATAAGAGGCATTATTACTGCAGGGGGGTGTAATTGCAGTAACGGGGCACTATTACTGCAGTGGGGTGTAATTGCCATAACCGGGGTCATTATTACTGTAGTGGGTGTGTAATTGCAGTAACGGGAAAAACTATTTCTGCTGTGGGGTGTAATTGCAGTAATGGGGTTACTATTGCTGTAGTGGAGGTGTAATTGCAGTAATGGGTGCACTATTACTGCAGTAGGGGTGTAATTGCAGTAACAGTGGGCATTATTACTGCAGTGGGTGTGTAATTGCAGTAAAACGAGGCAATATTACTACAGTGGGGCTGTAATTGCAGTAACAGGAAGCACTATTACTGCAGTGGTGGTTTAATTGCAGTAACAGGAGGCACAATTACTGCAGTGGGGGTGTAATTGCAGTAACAGGAGGCACAATTACTGCAGTGGGGGTGTAATTGCAGTAACAGGGGTCACTATTAATGCAGTGGTGGTTTAATTGCAGTAACAGCAGGCACTATTACTGCAGTGGGAGTGTAATTGCAGTACCATTGGGCACTATTACTGTAGTAGGGGTGTAATTGCAGTAACAGGAGGCACTATTACTGCAGTGGAGATATAATTGCAGTAACAGGGGGCACTATTACTGCAGTGGGGGTGTAATTGCAGTAATGGGTGCACTATTACTGCAGTGGGGGTGTAATTGCAGTAACAGTGGGCATTATTACTGCAGTGGGGTGTAATTGTATTAACAGTGGGCACTATTACTGCAGTGGGGGTGTAATTGTAGTAACAGGAGGCGCTATTACTGCAGTGCGGGTGTAATTGTAGTAACAGCAGGCACTATTACTGCAGTGCGGGTGTAATTGTAGTAACAGCAGGCACTATTAGTGCAGTGGGGGTGTAATTGCAGTAACAGGGGCACTATTACTGCAGTGGGGGTGTAATTGTAGTAAAAGGAGGCGCTATTACTGCAGTGGGGTGTAATTGCAGTAACGGGGTTACTATTACTGTAGTGGGGGTGTAATTGCAGTAATGGGTGCTCTATTACTGCAGTGGGGTGTAATTGCAGTAACAGTAGGCACTATTACTGCAGTGGGGGTGTAATTGTAGTAACAGCAGGCACTATTACTGCAGTGGGGGTGTAATTGCAGTAACAGGGGCCACTATTACTGCAGTGGGGATGTAATTGCAGTAACAGGGGCACTATTACTGCAGTGGGGTGTAATTGCAGTAACAGCAGGCACTATTGCTGCAGTGTAGGTGTAATTGTCGTATAAGCGGGCACTATTACTGCAGCGCAGGTGTAATTTTAGTAACAGGATGTCAGGAATGACCCAGGTTCTGCCTCGCCTCGCCACCAGAGGGCACCATGAACTCTTAATTGTTTCCTTCTTTCTTCCTAATCGTACTCACCTGTGCATGGTTATATGCCTGCTATTTAAGTGGTGCTTAGTTTTATGTCCGCTCCTCAGACTTGAGTTTCACACCGCCTTGTGATCCTCTTGCTGGCCTGCTAGCTTGTATCTGTGCTGTTGTTATTTTGTTTGTTTCTAGTAAAGTCTATCTTTGTGTTTGCAACCTATCCTCTGCCTGAGTTTGCCTTCCTGCAGTTGGGTTCACCCAGTGCCATTCGTCACAGCAAGACTGAGCCAAACATGGACCCAGCAGAGAGGGACCAATGGCCACGACGAGTCTTTGAACATCTGCAACTGATCTTGGATGAACTGCGGTGCTTCGCCACGTCGTTCTCCCGAAGCCAGAAACAGCTGGAGGCCCTCGTCATTGCTTTGCATCAGAGTCAGAGTCAGGCGACCCTAGCTACTCCAGCACCATTACCCGCTCCTTCAGTTTCGCTTCCCCCTCTGAAAGAACCCCAATTACCTGCACCCGAGCGCTATGATGGTAACCCGGGAGGATGTCGAGGCTTTCTAACCCAGTGTTCCCTGGCTTTCGAGCTGCAAGGTTCATTGTTTCCCACTGACCGTTCCCGAGTAGCCTACATCATTTCGCTACTCACCGGCAAAGCACTTTCCTGGGCTATGGCCGTCTGGGAACAGCAAACTCTGGCATGTTCAAACTACCAACTTTTCACTGAGGAAATGAGAAAGGTCTTTGATCATCCTGTCAGTGGGAGACAGGCATCCAGCAAACTGCTTCGGCTTCGCCAGGGGGCTCGTAGCGTTGCGGACTTCGCCATTGAGTTTCGCACTCTCGCGGCGGAGAGCCAATGGAATTCGGAGGCGCTCATCGTCACTTTTCACCATGGTCTCACGGATGAAATCAAGGATGAACTGGCTTCCAGAGATTCGGTGAGTGATTTGGAATCTCTCTTTGATATGTCCATTCGAGTGGATAATCGTTTCCGTGAGAGGCAAAGAGAACGCCGCTCCTTTTTCACCCCACTTCCGGAAACAAGAGCCTTCCCTGCTTCAAAGCCATCCGAGAGCCTCCGAGCCATCCCGAGTCCATTTTTGACTGCTCCAGAGGAGCCCATGCAGTTGGGAGTAGCTCATCTCTCGCAGCCTGAACGTGATCGCCGAATGAAAGAGGGATCTTGCCTCTATTGTGGGGAACCGGGCCACTTTTGCTCTTCTTGTCCAGAGTTGGTGGGAAAAGCCAGGGCTCGTCCAGGACGGAGGGTCCTGAGATGAGCGTAACCATCCCTCCCAGCTGTTATGTCTGACATTTGGTGATAGGTACTCGATTGCTTGTGCCTGGAAGTGTGTGTGTGTGGCAGCCATATTAAAAGCAGCATGAACTGAACTCATTTACTGTCTCTGGATTATCTTTGCAAACGCAACATTTGGCGACAAGGATGGCTGAAATCTCTCTTCCACCACCTCCTCCCTTCCTTGCACTACCCGGTGAGCCCTCGATCCCATGGGTTCGCTGGTTACAGTCCTTTGAAACCTACCTCATTGCTCTTGGACTGGAAACTGTGAGTACGGCTCGGAAAAAGGCACTGCTATCCCATTGCTTGGGAGCGGAGGGCCAGCGTGCTCTTGGGACATTATGCACAGCAGACTCAATCCAAACATATGATGAGGCTGTGGCTCTGTTAAGCACACACTTCTCTGCCCCACAAAGTGCCCTCCTGCAGCGATTCATTTTTAGACAGCGTCACCAACTCTCGGCGAGTCAGTGCATCAATATGTGACTAATTTGAGGGGGTTAGCTAGCTCGTGCAAGTTCGGTGCATTACAAGATGAGATGGTGCGTGATCAATAGAGCACACAAACAACGTGAGAGTGCGTGAAAGACTGTTACTCGAGTCCGACGATCTGTCGTTGTCACAGGCAGTCAACATTGCCTTTCAAGTGGAGTCTGCAGCCGAATGTGCAGCGAAACTAGCACACACACCCAGTGACAGCGCCCTCGGCCCCAACAGCTCTGACACGGTAATGCTCGCGCGACGGCAGCAACGCGCGCTACCTCGGCAACAGTGTGGAAACTGCGGATCTCGTTCACATGCTACCAGAGTGCAGAATTGCCCCGCGCGCGGCCAAGCCTGTCGCAATTATGGAAAATAAAATCACTTTGCCAAGGTCTGCCGCTCTGCCCCTGTTGCTACAGATGAACACTCTCAGTCCTCAAGCAGTTGGCCTACAATTCACAACGTGAGCTCTGGGCCAGTAGTGGCTTTCAAATCATGCACAATTAACCTGAATGATGTGTGCATCCCGCTGTTGTTGGATACCGGTGCCAGCGTCTCACTGCTGAATGTGGACACATTCAAATGCTTTTTCAGCTCCCTGCCACTCTCTGCGCCCTCCACTACCCTTTGCGGGTATGGTAATTCGAAAATTGGACTAGTGGGCTCAGTCAACCTCACAGTACGCTATGGAACAAAAGTTTTGCCAGATTTTTGTTTTCATGTGGCACGCCAAGGAGCTAACCTGATGGGACTGGATCTTTTCACTGACCTGGGTTTTTCCCTCTTGGACACCGGCCGGTCTGCGATTCTGCACGTCGCCTCACCGTGGCGCCAAACATGGCCAGCACTCTTCGAGGGTCTGGGCTGCCTGACTGCCTTCACCCACCAGCCCATGGTTGACTCCACCGTTACCCCTGTCATTCAGCCACTGCGCTGCATCCCGCTTGCTCTCCGTGACGGGGTCACAGCTGAACTAAAGCAGCTACTGGAAGCTGGCATCATCGAACCAGTTGATGCCTCCCCATGGGTCTCCAACCTGGTGGTCGCAACGAAAAAGTCAGGTGGTCTACGCATCTGTGTCGATCTTCGAGCAGTGAATAAGGCCATAATCCCTGACAAGTATCCAATGCCCATGTCAGAGGAAGTCACAGCGCAGTTCTATGGTTCCATCCTGTTCTCGAAACTGGACCTTCGACAGGGCTATCTACAGGTTCCCCTCCACCCCAGCAGCAGGGACCTCACTGCTTTTGTGACACATGCTGGCGTATTTCGGTACACCAGGATGCCATTTGGACTTAGCTCTGCACCCAGCTGCTTCCAAAAGGTGATGTCCTCTGTGCTCGCGGGCATTCCTGGGGTGGCCATCTACCTGGATGACATCGTCGTGCATGGGCCCTTGACCTCTAGTAAAACACAAGCTCACACTGAATGGCGAAAAGTGTGTCTTTGCTGTTTCAGAGATCGAATTTGTGGGGTTTCGGTTGTCGGCTGACGGTATATCCCCACTCCAGTCAAACGTGGATGCCATTCACAGCATCCCAGAACCCAGCTCTGCAGCACAGGTTGCCTCCTTCCTTGGCATGACTGGGTACTACCTGAAGTTTTTGCCCCAGTACTCAGCCACCACAGCCCCACTGCGCCAGCTCCTGCGAAAGGATGAGCCCTGGGTGTGGTCACAAGCCTGTACGGAAGCTGTTTGCCTCCTCAAATCGCAGCTCACGTCGCCTCCAGTGTTGGCTCACTTTGACGTCACCAGCCCCACCCTCGTCACCTGCGACGCGTCCGCTGCAGCTGTGGGGGCGGTGTTATCACAGATACAGAATGGAGTGGAGAAACCAATCGCCTTTGCCTCCCGAGCCCTTAGCCCCGCCGAACAGAAGTACTCAGTAGGCGAGCGTGAGGCGCTGGCGTGCGTCTGGGCATGTGAGCGGTGGCACCTGTACACGTATGGCCGTGCCTTCACCCTGTGAACCGATCACCAGGCTCTCACTGCCCTGCTGTCGACATCCGGCACGGGCCACAGACCACTGCGTCTACACCGCTGGTCTGACCGCCTCCGCCAATACAATTTCAGTCTCCAGTTCACACCAGGACGTGACAATGTTGTTGCAGATCTGCTCTCCCGCACTGTCTCTGCCCCAGCCCCACTCGTCGGGTCTGAACAAGTGGAACAGGATATCGTCCAGATGCTGCACATGCCTCTCCAAACCACAGTCTCTCTCCAGGAGCTCAAAGAGGCCTCTGAACAGGATCCAGCCCTCTCCCAGCTGTGCACCTTCATCAGAGATGGCTGGCCTCACAAGGTGCCTGAGGAACTGTCTGCCTACTCCAGAGTTAAAAAGGCGCTCTCCTGCTGGAATGACTCCTGTGTTGCACGTGGGCTCTGCACTGTGGTCCCAAGTGCCCTTCGTGCGCGTGTTTTATCCATGGCGCATGAGGGCCACTTGGGCATAGTGAAGCTCAAACAACGATGCCGAGACCTAGTGTGGTGGCCGGGTATCGACAGGGAAATCGAGGCCCTGCTCAAGGACTGTGCAGCCTGCCTTGTAAGTGGCAAGACTGGCCACCAAGCTCCCCCACCCCTGCAACCCCTTGCCTGGCCCTCTCAGCCCTGGGAGCACCTGCAGCTGGACGTCTGCGGGGAGATCCATGGTGTCCCCCACCATCAACGGTTCCTAGTGGTGACCGATGACCTGCACTCAAAATGGCCAGAGGTCACTGCCGTGGGCTCTGTCACCTCTCGGGTCATCATTGATATCCTTGAGACCCTCTTCTCCCGCTGGGAGCATCCAAAGGCCATCACCACAGACAATGGCCCCCAAATGGTCTCTTCGGAACTCTCCTCTTACCTTGAGAGCAAGGGCATCTGTCACATTCGCACAGCGTACTACCACCTCGAGTCAAATGGGGGGGTGGAGCGTTTTAACCAGACTCTGAAAAATGGCCTTAGAGCAGACCTATCCCAGGGGTGTGCGTTTGACAAGGCCCTCCTCCACACACTGCTGCACTACAGAGCCTCCCAGCATTCCACTACAGGGGTCTCACCCGCATCCCTCATGCTAGGCCGTGAGCTCATGCTGCCCCTTGGCAGGCTCCGCCCCTCGCTAGCTCAGAGCCCTGCTCCACCGGCTCAAGCCACAGTCGCTAGACAGCAGGAGAAGATGAAACTCCGCTTCGACCAGTCGAAGAGGGCCAAGGCGTCCAACATCTCAGTCTCCGATTGGGTCAGAGTCCACAGGCCTCACCGCAATAATAAGATGGCGTCATTCTGGTCCTCCCCTCTCCAAATCAGCCGCCAACTTGGACCAGCCATTTTCTGCCTCACTGACGGCTCTCTGTGGCATGCCAGCCGCCTTCGGAAGGTGCCAGCACCCCCTAATGCGGGATTATATGGACCTAACCCCCAAGCCTTACCCCCAGAGTGGCGGGATGCACATGTGGCTCAGCCAGCCAACCCTCAAGCAGATGTTGTGCCTCAGCCTGCTCCTCACCAGTCCACACCTCGGCCTGTTCGTACACGTTCTCGCCCTGGCCACCTACAGGACTTTGTCACTACATTTCATGTTTGAAATTCTGTGAGGGGGGTGTTAGATCCGTGATTCTGAGAGTATGATGTTTTCAAATAACTACACGGATGCTGTAACTTAACAATCAACAGGTGTTTACTGGAGTAGGGTAGTCTCAAGACTGTGGGTACAGAGGCATGCTCAAGGCTTATATACAGGTGTGGTCACTGCCGGTACTACAGTATACAGGAGCTGTAAAAGTAGTTCTCTCTTAAAGGTACATACACTACAATTCCTCCCCTTTTAGATTAGCAGTACCCACATATTCAAATAACAATTAACACTTTAACATGCACATTAAACAAAAATAGTCCATTTATAGATTCAGTCTTTGGTGCGGCTTCCTGATCCTTTCTGGATAGCGCCTTTCCTGAGGTTCTTGTTCTTGGTGCGGAGGCGATTCTGGCCCCTTTTCGTCAGTTAGTTCATCAGTTTCCACTGCTACTGGTTCTGAGGTAGATGCTACCGGTATGTCGGGTTCATCCCCAGGTACTCGAGACATGGGGTTGACTCGTTCCTGTGATGCTAAGATCTGATCGACGTGGCGTCTCACAATGTTCTCCCCGACATCCACTGTGTACATTAATGGCCCCTTCCTTGTGCATATCGTTCCGGGTTGCCATTTCTCTGTTCGGTAGTCACGGGCCAAGACTGGTTGTCCTACATTGAAGCTCCTTGTCGGCTTCTCATTGATGTGCTGGAATTGTTTATCCTCAACATTTCTTCGCACATTTGGTCTGAGCAAATCCAGACGAGATCTCAACCTTCGGTTAAAGAACATCATGGCCGGGGTCTGGTTGGTAACTGCATGTGTCGCATTTCTGTAGGCTAATAGGAAATTGTCCACCTTATGCTGTAGTGGAATTTCATCATCGCACATGGCCTTTATCGCCTTTTTAAAGGTTTGTACGAACCTCTCAGCCAATCCATTTGTAGCTGGATGATACGGGGCGGATGTGTAATGCCTTACCCCATTCCTTCTCATAAATTTCCGAAACTCTTCGGACACAAACTGTGGTCCATTATCAGAGCAAATCTGCTCTGGCAAGCCGTTCCTGGCAAATATGGTCCGTAGGACTACAATCGTTTTCTCTGTAGTGGTTGAGGACATTTTTATCACCTCAGGCCATTTCGAGTGAGCATCCACTGCTATTAAGAACATTGAGTCCATGAATGGACCAGCAAAATCAATATGCACCCGTTGCCATGGAGAGGAGGGCCACTCCCATGGGTGTAGAGGGGCATGTGGTGGTGCATTTTGGACCTTCTGGCATCCTGAGCAGCTCTTGGTTAGGTCCTCGATTTGTTGATCGATCCCCGGCCACCACACATAAGCCCTAGCAAGGCTTTTCATTTTCACCCCGCCCAGATGACCTTAATGAAGCTCATTTAGCACTCTCTCCCTTAACTTGGGTGGAATCACCACTCGGGATCCACACATCACTGTCCCCTGGCATATTGACAGCTGTTCTCTTCTGGATGAGAATGCTGGCAACAGTGAGTCGCCATGTGTTTGCCATCCCCTCACCGTCAAATCATATACCCGAGACAGTGTCAGATCATTGCGGGTCTCCTTCTCTATATCCGTGTTAGTTACTGGCAATCGTTCAATTATTGACGAATAAAATATCTCGATAGGGTCCACTGCTGGTGCTTCCTCCACAGTAGGCAGTGGCAAGCGTGATAGCCCATCAGCGTTTCCGTGCTGTTTCGTGCCTTTATATTCTATTTCATATTGGTTCGCCCCTAGAAAAAGGGACCATCTTTGTAACCGTTGTGCAGTCATCACCGGAACGCTCTTCTTAGGATTAAAGATGGAGACAAGTGGTTGGTGGTCAGTCAGCAAGGTGAACTTCTGCCCATGCAGATAGTGGTTAAATTTTTTTACTCCCCATACTAGGCTAAGGGCCTCCCTGTCAATCTGGGCGTAGTTGCGCTCGGCTGAGGTTAGTGACCGAGACGCAAAGGCTACTGGCCTCTCCAACCCGTCTGGGAATTTGTGTGACAGCACCGCTCCAATACCGTAGAGTGATGCATCACATGCCAAACGAATTGGTAGTGCTGGGTTGAAATGGGCCAACACCTCTTTTGATGTGATCAATTCTTTGCACTTCTGGAAAGCTCGTTTACGTTCGTCATTCCACTTCCATGGTACCCCTGTTTGCAGTAGGGTGTTCAGTGGGTGTAATACCGTAGACAAATTTGGCAAGAACTTATGGTAGTAGTTTACCAGCCCGAGGAACGACCTCAGTTGTGACACATTTTCCGGTGCTGGAGCCTTGACTACTGCCTCAATCTTTTCAGGGGACTTATGTAACCCCTCTTCATCGATAACATGGCCACAAAATGAGATCTGCTTCTGGAAAAACTCACACATGTGGCGATTAGCTCGTAGCCCATATTCCTTTAATCTAGTGAGCACCTTCTCCAGGTTGGCGAGGTGATCACTGTCATTTTCGCCCGTGACCAGGATGTCGTCCAAATAACACTGGGTCCCTGGAATCCCTTGCAGGACTTGATCCATCGCCCTTTGCCAAATAGCCGGAGCCGATGCTACCCCGAACACCAGCCGGTTGTATTGGTAGAGACCTTTATGAGTGTTGATCGTGAGGTATTGTTTCGAGGCTTCTTCTACCTCCATTTGCAAGTACGCCTGGGCTAGATCAATTTTGGTGAAGCGTTTACCTCCAGATAGCGAGGCGAAAATATCCTCAATTCGTGGAAGCGGATATTGTACCGTGTGAAGGACTGGGTTCACTGTCACCTTAAAATCCCCACAGATGCGGACCTTCTTTGGTTCCCCAGGCATATTACTCAACGACCTCTTCATTACAGGAACGATGGGTGTAGCCCACTCGCTCCAGTCTACTTTGGACAGTACTCCTGAACGTTCCAACCCTTCCAGCTCTGCTTCAACGGCTGGTCTGATCACATAAGGCACTGGTCTGGCCTTAAGAAACTTTGGGCTTGCATTTTCCTCTATTTTAATCGTTGCTGTTATGCCTTTTAGTGTTCCGAGTCCCTCCTGGAATACTTCTTTTGCGTCAGTTAGCATTTTTGACAGTCGTCCAGGTGTGACATCGTCATCCTTTTTGGCCTCAACCTTCAGTGCCTGTATGGAATGCCAATCTAATTGTATCTTCCGGATCCATTCACGTCCTAGTAGTGGTGGTCCTCCATCTGGCAATACATATAGGTCCATTTTAGGTATTTCCTGGCCTTTGTATATCACTTTCACCCTTATTTTTCCTTTGGGGTAGACTTTTTGCCCCGTGTACGTCTTCAAGACAATCTCTGTAGCTTTCAAGAGTATGTGTGAAAATACCAGCTTGTAGTCCCTTTGGTTTATGACTGTTAGGGCTGATCCTGTGTCCAATTCCATTTTCACTTGGACTCCGTCTATCTTGAGTGTGACCCAGATAGTCTGGTGATCCTCCATTTTGGTTAACTTATGTAGTTTCAGACAACCCAGCTCCTTGCTTCCGGAGTCTGTATCACTCTTCTGTTCATCTGAACTACTGTCCATCACCTTATGTACCTTTTTGTACTTCTCCTGTGGAGATTTCTTGCTGTTGGTTTTCTTCCCTGACCTGCAGACTCTTGCTATGTGTTCTGCTTTTCCACACTGTCTGCACACTTGGTCCTTGAACCAACAATCCTTCTGGTCGTGTGTTGTTCTGCCGCAGCGATAACACTTCCCTGTTCCATATGACATTTCATTGGTGCCATATTCTTGTGGTCTCTGTTGTATCTCTGCAGCGCCCCTTGTGGCTGCTTCGTGTGATACTGCCATATTGAAAGCCGTGTCCAGCGTAAGATCCTTTTCTGATAGAAGCCCTTTCTGGGTTCCTTCACTTTGAAGCCCACACACAAACTTGTCCCTTAACGTATCTGCTAGTCCCACTCCGAACTGGCAGTGTTTCGATAGCTTCCGCAGTTCCGTTAAGTACTCAGCATTACTTTTGTCTTTATGCTGGTTCCTTTTGTGGAACTTAAATCTTTCTGCTATCAGCAGCGGTGTGGGGTTTAAGTGGTCCTGTAGGATTTCTACTATGCTTTCGAAATTCTTATTCACAGGCTTCTCTGGGGTTATTAGGTTTCGCAGTAAGCCATAAGTTTTTGCACCCATGGAATTTAACAAAACCAGTGCTTTCCTAGCATCTGGCACTTCATTCGCCCTGCAGTACACCTCAATATGTTCCACATATGTCGCCCAATCTTCGACTTCATTGTTGAACGTAGAGATACTGCCACTCTTCGGCATCCCTGGGTGTGATTTAACTGTCAAAAATGGCGTCTCCCGCGTTCTCCCTTCTTCTCCGCTGGCACAAAATGGCATCTCCCGTGCTTCCCTTTCTTCCCACGCTCACCCTTCTTCTCCGCTGCGGCTTTTAAAAATGGCGTCTCCCGCACTCTTCCTTCTTCTCCGTGGCTCAATGGCGTCTCCCGTGCTCTCCCTTCTTCTCCCCGCGGACACTGTTCAGCCCTTGAGCCCTGGCTGTGCTCTGCGCATTTTTTTTTTGTTTTTTTTTGTGCGCCTTCCCCGTTTCCACCGTTCGGTCCTGAACCTGGCTGCTGCTTTACCCTCTTTATCTCCGTTTTGTTTTTCCTTGACGCCGCTTGGTTTTCAACACCCGGCTGCACCCTGTGCACTGCACCCTCTCTCTTACCCCGTCGACGCTGCTCGGCTTTTTCTCTGCCGTCGGTCAGCTCCAGCCGCCGCTGTCCGGGAAGGGTCTGCGCTGTACCTGTCATCAGTCTATTGCTGATCGTCGTGGCTGGGGAACCAAGCCCGGCTCTCAACAACCTCCCCTGTGATGTTCACTCTCTGCCGGACGACTGGACGGTTGCTCGTGGTCGACGCCCGTGTTTCTGGCCTCGACTTTCTTCCACCGCCCTCCCGGAGCGAATCCTTGAAGGGAAATGCAGAGTTGCAGGTAGATTCGAATCGACACTCGTCGCCACTGTTAGATCCGTGATTCTGAGAGTATGATGTTTTCAAATAACTATACGGATGCTGTAACTTAACAATCAACAGGTGTTTACTGGAGTAGGGTAGTCTCAAGACTGGGGGTACAGAGGCATGCTCAAGGCTTATATACAGGTGTGGTCACTGCCGGTACTACAGTATACAGGAGCTGTAAAAGTAGTTCTCTCTTAAAGGTACATACACTACAGGGGGAGGAAATGTTATGTCTGACATTTGGTGATAGGTACTCGATTGCCTTGGCCTGAGCACATGGAGTTTGATAGTGCTGTGATCATTGTATTGTGTATAGGTATTCGATTGCTTGTGCCTGGAAGTGTGTGTGTGTGGCAGCCATATTAAAAGCAGCATGTCCTGAACTCACTGACGGTCTCTGGATTATCTTTGCAAACGCAACACCAGCCCCACTGTTTCTAGGGTCCTGCTGGCATCTTCCCTTTTCTGGGGCAATCAACAACATGATCTTAAGGCCCTGGTGGATTCTGGGGCCGATGGTAACTTCATGGATCTGGGTTTAGCTAAACAGCTCAAGATTCCCCTGACCCATCCAGATCACCCCCTCGCTGTTATCGCCCTGGATGGAAGACCCCTGGGCTCCGGAACTATTCACCATCTTACTGCCCCCCTGTGTTTGGGCGTGGAAGGACAACATTTCGAGACCATCCAATTCTCCCTTATCCACTCTCCCGAGTTTCCATTAGTTCTGGGTTACCCTTGGTTGGCCTGCCATAATCCACGCATGGATTGGGCCGCCAGCCAGCTTACAGAATGGGGCTCCACCTGCCACACCACCTGTCTTCGCTCCAAGCCTCCTTCCCAGCCCCAGGAGCCCCCATCTCACTCTGAATTGTCCCGAGTGCCTCCCGAGTATGAGGATTTAAGAGAGGTTTTTAGTAAGGTTCGAGCCACATCACTTCCCCCTCATAGGCCATATGACTGTGCCATTGACCTCCTGCCTGGGACATGCCCACCTAGGGGTAGGATCTTCTCTCTTTCTGCTCCAGAGACCACCGCCATGGAGGATTACATCCATGACGCCCTCGCCGCTGGCTTCATCCGTCCGTCCACCTCTCCTGCTGGTGCCGGTTTTTTCTTCGTGAGTAAGAAAGATGGAGGTCTCCGCCCCTGCATCGACTACCGTGGCCTTAACAAGATTACTATAAAGAACCGTTATCTTCTTCCGCTCATGTCGACGGCTTTCAAGCTACTACAGGGAGCCACAGTCTTCACAAAATTGGATCTCCGCAATGCCTACAACCTCATCCGTGTCCGCGAAGGGGACGAGTGGAAGACAGCATTCAACACACCTACTGGGCACTATGAGAACCTGGTCATGCCCTTTGGATTGACCAACGCCCCTGCTGTGTTCCAGGCGCTCATCAACGACGTCCTCCGAGACATGCTGAATCGCTTTGTCTTTGTCTACCTGGATGACATTCTCATTTTCTCCAAAACTCTTCACGATCATGTCCAGCATGTAAGGCAAGTCCTGCAACATCTGCTTAACAACCTCTTGTTTGTCAAGGCTGAGAAGTGTGAGTTTCACATTTCCACGGTTTCATTCCTGGGCTTCATCATCTCCAGCGGCAATATCCAAATGGACCCTGGCAAGAGCCAAGCTGTCCAAGATTGGCCACCACCCACCTCTCTCAAACAGGTGCAACGCTTCTTGGGGTTTGCTAATTTCTATCGGAGATTCATCAGGAACTTTGGCACCATTGCTGCCCTTCTCAACGCCCTCACCAAAACCGCTCCCACCCGGTTCAGTTGGTCCGCTGAGGCTGCGCAGGCTTTCGAGGATCTCAAGCGGTGCTTCACATCTGCTCCCATCCTCGTGATTCTGGATCCCTCACTCCCCTTCATTGTCGAGATGGATGCCTCTGATATAGGAGTGGGTGCCGTTTTGTCCCAGCGGTCTAACAACAACAAACTGCACCCTTGCGCCTTCTTTTCTCGCCGATTCACTCCTGCAGAACGAAACTACGATATTGGAAACAGGGAACTACTAGCAGTTAAGTTGGCACTGGAGGAGTGGAGACATTGGTTGGAGGGGTCTAAACACCCGTTCATTGTCTGGACAGACCATAAGAATCTGGCCTATATCCAGGAGACCAAACGGCTTAACTCCCACCAAGCTCGCTGGGCACTGTTTTTCAATCATTTCAACTTTGTCCTGTCATATCGTCCAGGATCCAAGAATCTCAAGCCTGATGCTCTCGCCGGGCAATTTGATCCACCCGAGCGGGAGAGACAACCAGAACCTATTCTTCCAACTTCTCGAATTGTAGCACCGGTTCGCTGGGGGATCGAGACGCTGGTCAGAAAGGCGCAACAGAGGGAGGCAGACCCTGGCAACGGCCCACCAGGTCACCTTTTTGTTCCCAACACGGCACGCTCACAAGTTCTGCAGTGGGGGCATTCGACTCGACTCACCGGTCATCCAGGCACATCCAGGACGCTGGAGTTTCTTCGCAGAAGGTTCTGGTGGCCCACCATGGAGAGGGACGTAAAGGCGTTCGTGGCAGCTTGTGCTACTTGTGCACGAAACAAGAACCCTCGATCCCGCCCCCAGGGTTTGCTGCATCCTCTCCCCATTCCCACCCGCCCCTGGTCACACCTCTCTGTGGATTTCATCACAGGCCTTCCACCATCTCAAGGCAACACTGTCATTCTGGTCATCGTGGATCGCTTCTCCAAAGCCTGTCGCTTTCTGCCCTTGCCCAAGCTTCCCTCAGCCCAAGAGACAGTCGAGCTCATGGTCCAGCATGTTTTCAGGTTGTTCGGTTTGCCTCTTGACATTGTCTCTGATCATGGTCCACAATTCGCCTCCCGGTTTTGGAGAGCTTTCTATAAGCTCATTGGAGCTACTGTCAGCCTTTCCTCGGGTTTCCACCCTCAGTCTAACGGTCAAACGGAACGGATCAATCAAGACCTGGAGACGACCCTGAGGTGTCTCGTGTCCGCTAACCCTGCGACCTGGAGCCGTCACATCGTCTGGGCTGAGTACGCGCACAACACCTTGCGCTGCTCCTCCACAGGAATATCGCCATTCGAGTGCCAGTTCGGGTTTCAGCCTCCACTGTTCCAGGAGCAGGAGCTCGAGGTGGGGGTTCCCTCCGCGGAGAAGTTTGTCCAGCGCTGTCGACGGACCTGGAGGAGAGCACGGCTGGCTTTACAACGAGCTTCTCGGCAACGACGGATCCAGGCCAACAAGCGGCGCAGACCGGCTCCTTCATTCTGTCCTGGTCAGAGGGTCTGGCTTTCTACTCAGGATCTCCCGCTGCAGGTGGAGTCCCGCAAGCTGGCACCCCATTTCATCGGTCCCTTCACGGTGTTGAGGAAGGTCAACCCGGTGTCCTACCGTCTCCAGCTGCCTCGCTGCATGCGGATTCATCCCACCTTCCACGTCTCCTGGCTCCGGCCAGTGGCCATCAGTTCCCTGGCGCCCGCCACGAGGCCTCCCCCTGCTCCCCGCATCATCGACGGCCAGCCTGCCTACACGGTCCGTCACCTGATGGACTCTCGCCGGGTTCGCGGGGGCCTCCAGTTCCTGGTGGACTGGGAGGGATATGGTCCGGCGGAACGCTCCTGGGTCCCGGACCAGAACATCCTGAATCGCGACTTGGTGCAGGACTTTCTTCGTTGTCGCCATGGACCTTCTGGGGCACGTCGGGGGCCGTTCTTAGGGGGGGGTCCTGTCAGGAATGACCCAGGTTCTGCCTCGCCTCGCTACCAGAGGGCACCATGAACTCTTAATTGTTTCCTTCTTTCTTCCTAAGTGCCTTGTGCATTGAGTGGTGCTGGAGTTTTGCTAAGTGGGAGAAAAATCATTTAAGTGTATTTTGTGAATTTTAGTGTGTTAAGAAGTCAATTATTTGAAGTAAGTTTAATTTTTTAAGGGTTTTTTAAACTCTTGGGCAGTTTAAACCGGAAGTAGAATCTGGGTATAAAAGGGGAGGGGCTAGTGCAGTGCACGGAGTGCCTTGTGCATTGAGTGGTGCTAGAGTTTTGCTAAGTGGGAGAAAAATCATTTAAGTGTATTTTGTGAATTTTAGTTTGTTAAGAAGTCAATTATTTGAAGTAAGTTTAATTTTTTCAGGGTTTTTTAAACTCTTGGGCAGTTTAAACCGGAAGTAGAATCCGGGTATAAAAGGGGAGGGGCTAGTGCCGTGCACGGAGTGCCTTGTGCATTGAGTGGTGCTGGAGTTTTGCTAAGTGGGAGAGTTCGGATAAGTGGGAGGTGAGGGTGTGTTTTTTGCTCTGTTTTGTTCCCCACTCCCAGGCTTGGACAACACTGCGGAGGTGGAGCAGCGAGACGAGTCAACCAAACAGGCCCCACAGACAGTATTCAAGGAGGAGGTTGGTGATCAGCTGGTTGGTTGATTTTCTTCCTTCTCTTCTCTTTTATACCTTTAAGTTGGTAAGTCCTTTGAATAGTGGTGTGAAATTATCATCTATATCCGGGCAGGGTCTTCATAACTAATAATAAGAAATTTAATTAATTATATAGAATGGAGCAGGTGATGTGTTACTGTTGTCAGATGTGGGAGCCGGTGGTCCCCATTGAGGCTCACGGTGATTACATCTGCGACAAGTGTTTGCTGCTAGGGGAACTCAAGTTCCATGTTATGGAGCTTGAGACCGAGCTTCAGACACTGCGACACATCAGGGAGGGGGAGAAGTTCCTGGACTCTATGTTTCAGGAGATGGTCACACCTATGAAGTTAATTACTGCAGATGTAGTCCGTGGTCAGGGACAGGACGGTGTGACTACGAGTGAGGAAGGTACAGGGATCCAGGATGTAGTGTTGAAGGAGGCGCAGCCCTTGTTCTTGTCCAGCAGGATTGAGGTTCTTACTCCCTGTGAGGGCAGGAGCGGGGACTGCAGGGAGGATGAGCAACCTGGCCACAGCACCGTGGTACAGGGGGCCATTCAAGTGGAGGGAGTAAAAAGAAATGTTGTAGTGGTAGGGGATAGTATCATTAGGGGGATAGATAGGGTTCTCTGCAGTCAAGAGCGGGAGTCCCGAAGGCTGTGTTGCCTGCCCGGTGTGAGGGTTAAGGACATCTCTTCTGGGCTGGAAAGAAACTTGGAGTGGGAGGGGGAGGATCCAGTTGTCGTGGTCCATGTTGGTACAAACGACGTAGATAGGACAAGGAAGATGGTTCTGTTAAAGGAGTATGAGCAGCTAGGGGTCAAATTAAAAAACAGAACCTCAAGGGTAATAATCTCTGGGTTATTACCTGCGCCACGAGCGAATATGGCTAGGATAAATAAAATTAAAGAGTTAAATGCGTGGCTCAAAGACTTGTGTGGGAGAAATGGGTTTTGCTTCTTGGGACACTGGCACCAATACTGGGACAGGAGGGAGCTGTTCCGTTGGGACGGACTCCACTTGGCCAGTGCTGGGACTAGAGTCCTGGCGAATCATATAACTAGGGCTGTAGAGAGGGCTTTAAACTAATTAGTGGAGGGGAGGTTTCTAGAGAGCAAATAATAGAAATGACAACAGAGAAGGTCATAGACTTAGGTAACAGTGGGGGAATTAAAAAACAGAATGGGTCAGGAAGGGACAGAAGGTATGGAGCAAAAAGTAAAGTACTAAAAAGGGAAAAAACAGGAACTAAGTGTTACAAAACATATTTGAAAGTTCTTTATCTGAATGCACGTAGCATTCGTAACAAAATGAATGAGTTAACGGCACAAATAACGACATATGGGTATGATCTTGTGGCCATTACAGAAACATGGCTGCAGGGTGACCATGACTGGGAATTAAACATACCAGGTTATTTAACAATCAGGAAGGACAGGCAGGTAGGGAGAGGAGGTGGGGTGGCTATGTTAATAAAGGAAGGAATCACTATAATACAGAGAAATGATATTGGGTCAAAGGAGCAGGATAGTGAAACAGTTTGGGTGGAGATAAGGAATAATAAGGGGAAAAAAACACTAGTGGGTGTAGTCTATAGGCCTCCGAACAGTTGCAACTCTGTTGGACGGAGTATTAATCAGGAAATAGTTGAGGCTTGTAATAAGGGAACAGCTATAATTATGGGGGATTTTAATTATCATATTAACTGGACAAATCAAATTGGGCAGAGCAGCCTTGAGGATGAGTTCATTGAGTGTATTAGGGATGGGTTTCTTGAGCAGTATGTAACTGAACCGACCAGGGGGCAAGCAACCTTAGATTTGGTCCTGTGTAATGAGACAGGATTAATTAAAAATGTCCTAGTAAAGGATCCCCTTGGAATGAGTGACCATAACATGGTTGATTTCCATATTCAATTAGAGGGTGAGAAGGTTGGATCTCAAACAAGCGTGCTGACCTTGAATAAAGGAGACTATGAAGGTATGAGAGCAGAATTGATTAGAGTGGACTGGGAAAATAGATTAAAGGGTAAGACGGTACATGATCAGTGGTGTACATTTAAGGAGTTATTTTACAACTTCCAAAAAAAATATATTCCACTGAGGAAAAAAGGGTGTAAAAGAAAAGATAGCCATCCGTGGCTAAGTAAAGTAATTAAGGATAGTATCCGACTAAAAACAAGGGCATATAAGGTAGCCAAATCTAGTGGGAGGATGGAAGATTGGGAAGTCTTTAAAAGACAGCAAAAAATAACTAAAAGATTGATTAAGAAAGGGAAGATAGATTATGAAAGTAAATTAGCAAAAAATATAAAAACAGACAGTAAAAGTTTCTATAGTTGTATAAAAAGAAAAAAGGTGGCTAACGTAAATGTTGGTCCCTTAGAGGATGAGACCAGGAAATTAATGGTGGGGAACATGGAGATGGCAAAAACACTGAACAATTATTTTGTATCAGTCTTTACAGTAGAGGACACTAAGAATATCCCAACACTGGACAAACAGGGGGCTCTAGGGGGGGAGGAACTAAATACGATTAAAATCACTAAGGAAGTGGTACTTGGTAAAATAATGGGACTCAAGGCGGATAAATCCCCTGGACCTGATGGCTTGCATCCTAGGGTCTTGAGGGAAGTAGCGGTAGGGATTGTGGATGCATTGGTAATAATTTTCCAAAACTCACTGGACTCAGCAAAGGTCCCGGCAGATTGGAAAACTGCTAATGTAACACCCTTATTTAAAAAGGGTAGTAGGCAGAAGGCTGGAAACTATAGACCTGTTAGTCTAACATCTGTGGTTGGTAAAATGTTAGAGTCCATTATTAAGGAGACAGTAACGGGACATTTGGATAAACATAATTTAATAGGACAAACTCAGCATGGTTTCATGAATGGGAAGTCATGTTTGACAAATTTGCTGGAGTTTTTTGAGGAAGTAACATACAGGGTGGATAAAGGGGAACCAGTGGACGTAGTGTATTTAGACTTCCAAAAGGCATTTGACAAGGTGCCACACAGAAGATTATTGCTCAAGATAAAAAATCACGGGATTGGGGGTAATATTCTGGCGTGGGTGGAGGATTGGCTCTCTAACAGAAAGCAGAGAGTTGGGAGAAATGGTTTGTTCTCAGATTGGCAACCAGTAACTAGTGGTGTTCCACAGGGGTCAGTGCTGGGTCCCCAACTCTTTACAATCTATATTAACGATTTGGAGGAGGGGACCAAATGTAACATATCAAAGTTTGCAGATGATACAAAGATGGGACGGAAAGTAGTGAGTGAGGAGGACATAAAAAACCTGCAAAGGGACATAGATAGGCTAAGTAAGTGGGCAGAGATTTGGCAGATGGAATACAATACTGGAAAGTGTGAGGTTATGCACTTTGGCAGGAAAAATCATAGAGCAAGTTATTATCTTAATGGCAAGAAACTGGAAAGTACTGTAGTACAAAGGGATCTGGGGGTCCTGGTGCACGAAACTCAAAAAGTTAGTATGCAGGTGCAGCAAGTGATCAAGAAGGCCAATGGAATGTTGGCTTTTATTGCTAGGGGGATGGAATATAAAAACAGGGAGGTATTGCTGCAGTTGTACAAGGTATTGGTGAGACCGCACCTGGAATACTGCATACAGTTTTGGTGTCCATACTTAAGAAAAGACATACTTGCTCTCGAGTCAGTACAAAGAAGGTTCACTCGGTTAATCCTGGGGATGAGGGGGTGGTCATATGAGGAGAGGTTAAGTAGATTGGGACTCTACTCATTGGAGTTCAGAAGAATGAGAGGCGATCTTATTGAAACATATAAGATTGTGAAGGGGCTTGATCGGGTGGATGCGGTGAGGATGTTCCCAATGATGGGTGAAACTAGAACTAGGGGGCATAATCTTAAAATAAGGGGCTGCTCTTTCAAAACTGAGATGAGGAGAAACTTCTTCACTCAGAGGGTGGTAGGTTTGTGGAATTTGCTGCCCCAGAAAGCTGTGGAAGCTACATCATTAAATAAATTTAAAACAGAAATAGATAGTTTCCTAGAAGTAAAGGGAATTAAGGGTTACGGGGAGCGGGCAGGAAATTGGACATGAGTCTAGGTTCGGAATGGTCATGGCCCTGTGGGTAGTGGAGTGGGCCCAGGGGCCATGTAGCCTGGTTCTGCTCCTACTGTGTTCTAATTCTGTTAGATTTCAGGAGATGGTTTTATTCCTGTTCCTGGCTGGGGTGGAGATCGCCTTTACAGAAGGTAAGTACTGTAGAAAATATAGGGACAGAGTGATCTCCTGGAAGAATTTCGATTGCCTAGATGGGTCGGAGAGGAATTTCCCAGATTTTTTTCTCCCTAATTGGCCATTGGGTCTTTATCTGGTTTTTCGCCTCTCCTGGGAGATCACATGGGTTCGGGTGGATGGAGAGTGATAGAAGATTTGAGGTTAGGATCGGATCAGCCATGATCTTATTGAATGGTGGAGCAGGCTCGAGGGGCCGATTGGCCTACTCCTGCTCCTATTTCTTATGTTCTTATGTTCTTATGTACTCACCTGTGCATGGTTATATGCCTGCTATTTAAGTGGTGCTTAGTTTTATGTCCGGTGCTCAGTCTTGAGTTTCACACTGCCTTGTGGTCCTCTTGCCGGCCTGCTAGCTTGTATCTGTGCTGTTGCTATTTTGCTTGTTTCTAGTAAAGTCTATCTTTGTGTTTGCAACCTATCCTCTGCCTGAGTTTGCCTTCCTGCAGTTGGGTTCACCCAGTGCCACTCGTCACACAGGACGCACTATTACTGCAGTGTGGGTGTAATTGTAGTAACAGCAGGCACTATTACTGCAGTGTGGGTGTAATTGTAGCAACAGCAGGCACTATTACTACAGCGGGGGTGTAATTGCAGTAACAGGAGGCACTATTACTGTAGTGCGGGTGTAATTGCAGTAACAGCGGGCACTATTAATGCAGCGTGGGTGTAATTGTAGTAACAGGAGGCACTATTACTGCAGTGCGGGTGTAATTGTAGTAACAGCAGGCACTATTACTGCAGTGGGGGTGTAACTGCAGTAATAGTGGGCATTATTACTGCAGTATGGGTGTAACTGCAGTCACAGGAGGCACTCCTACTGCAGTGTGGGGAAATTGCAGTAACAGGGGCACTATTACTGCAGTGGGGGAGTAATTGCAGTAACAGGGGTCACTATTACTGCAGTGGGGGGTAATTGCAGTAACAGGGGGCATTATTACTGTAGTGGGTGTGTAATTGCAGTAACAGGAAACACTAGTTCTGCCGTGGGGTGTAATTGCAGTAATGGAGTTACTATTACTGTAGTGGGGGTGTAATTGCATTAATGGGTGCACTATTACTGCAGTGGGGGTGTAATTGCAGTAACAGTGGGCATTATTACTGCAGTGGGGTGTAATTGTAGTAACAGGAGGCACTATTACCACAGTGCGGGTGTAATTGCAGTAACAGCAGGCACTATTGCTGCAGTGGGGTGTAATTGCAGTAACAGCAGGCACTATTGCTGCAGTAGGGGTGTAATTGTAATAACAGAGGGCACTATTAATGCAGTGCGGGTGTAATTGCAGTAACAGCGGGCACTATTACTGCAGTGCAGGTGTAATTTTAGTAACAGGAGGCACTATTACTGCAGTGCGGGTGTAATTGTAGTAACAGCAGGCACTATTACTGCAGTGGGGTGTAATTGCAGTAACAGGAGGCACTATTACTGCAGTGGAGGTGTAATTTCAGTAACAGTGGGCATATTTACTGCAGTGGGGTGTAATTGCAGTAACGGGGCGTGATTACTGTAGTGGGGCTGTAATTGTAGTAACAGGAGACACTATTACTGCAGCAAGGGTGTAGATGCAGTAACAGGAGCACTATTACTGCAGTAGGGGTGTAAGTGCAGTAACAGGAGGTGCTATTACTGCAGTGGGGGGTAATTGCAGTAATGGGGGCACCATTACTGCAGCAAGGGTGTAGATGCAGTAACAGGAGCACTATTACTGCAGTGCGGGTGTAATTGCAATAACAATGGGCACTATTTCTGCAGTGGGGTGTAATTGCAGTAACAGGAGGCACTATTACTGCAGTGGAGGTGTAATTTCAGTAACAGTGGGCATATTTACTGCAGTGGGGTGTAATTGCAGTAACGGGGCGCGATTACTGTAGTGGGGCTGTAATTGTAGTAACAGGAGACACTATTACTGCAGCAAGGGTGTAGATGCAGTAACAGGAGCACTATTACTGCAGTAGGGGTGTAAGTGCAGTAACAGGAGGTGCTATTACTGCAGTGGGGGGTAATTGCAGTAATGGGGGCACCATTACTGCAGCAAGGGTGTAGATGCAGTAACAGGAGCACTATTACTGCAGTGCGGGTGTAATTGCAATAACAATGGGCACTATTTCTGCAGTGGGGTGTAATTGCAGTAACAGGAGGCACTATTACTGCAGTGGAGGTGTAATTTCAGTAACAGTGGGCACATTTTCTGCAGTGGGGTGTAATTGCAGTAACAGGGGGTGCGATTACTGTAGTGGGGCTGTAACTGTAGTAACAGGAGACACTATTACTGCAGCAAGGGTGTAGATGCAGTAACAGGACCACTATTACTGCCGTAGGGGTGTAAGTGCAGTAACAGGAGGTGCTATTACTGCAGTGGGGGGTAATTGCAGTAACGGGGGCACCATTACTGCAGCAAGGGTGTAGATTCAGTAACAGGAGCACTATTACTGCAGTGCGGGTGTAATTGCAGTAACGGGGGCACTATTACTGTAGTGGGGCTGTAATTGCAGTAACAGGGGGCACTATTACTGTAGTGGGGATGTAATTCCAGTAACAGGAGACACTATTACTGCAGTAGTGGTGTAATTGCAGCAACAGGGGTCACTACTATTGCATTGGGGGTGTAATTGCAGTAACGGGGGCACTATTACAGTAGTGGGGCTGCAATTGCAGTAACAGGGGGCACTATTACTGCAGTGGTGGTGTAATTGCAGTAACAGTGGTCACTATTACTGCAGTGGGGGTGCAATTGCAGTAACAGCAGGCACTATTACTACAGTGGGGGTGTAATTTCTGTAACGGGGTCACTATTACTGCAGTGGGGTGTAATTGCAGTAACAGCAGGCACTATTACTACAGTGGGGGTGTAATTGCAGTAACGGGGGCACATTTACTGCAGTGGGGTGTAATTGCAGTAACAGGAGCACTATTACTGCAGTGGGGGTGTAATTGCAGTAACAGGAGCACTATTAATGCACTGGGGGTGAAATTGCAGCAACAGGAGACACTATTACTGCAGTGAGGTGTAATTGCAGTAACAGGAAGCACTATTACGGCAGTGGTGGTGTAATTGCAGTAACAGGAAGCACTATTGCTGCAGTGGGGTGTAATTGCAGTAACAGGAGGCACTATTACTGCAGTGGGGTGTAATTGCAGTAAGACGAGGCACTATTACATCAGTGGAGTTGTAATTGCAGTAACAGGGGGCACTATTACATAGAAGATAGGAGCAGGAGCAGACCATTCGGCCCTTCGAGCCTGCTCCGCCATTCAATGAGATCATGGCTGATCATACAAATTCAGTACCCTGTCCCTGCCTTCTCCCCATATCCCTTGATCTCTTTAGCCTTAAGAAATATATCCAACTCCTTCTTGAATATATTTAATGAACTGGCCTCCACCGCCCTCTGTGGCAGAGAATTCCACAGGTTCACCACTCTCTGGGTGAAGAAATTCCTCCTCATTTCAGTCGTAAATGGCTTACCCCTTATCCTTAGACCTGGTTCTGGACTCCCCGGCCATCAGAAACATCCTTCCTGCATCTAGTCTGTCCAGGCCTGACAGAATTTTATACGGTTCGATGAGATCCCCTCTCAATCTTCTAAACTCCAGTGAGTATAAGCCCAATCGACACAATCTCTCCTCATATTTCATTCCTGCCATCCCAGGTATCAGCCTGGTGAATCTTCGCTGCACTCCTTCCATGGCAAGAACGTCCTTCCTCAGATAAGGTGACCAAAACTGCGCACAATACTCAAGGTGCGGTCTCACCAAGGCCCTGTACAACTGCAGCAAGACATCCTTGTTCCTGTACTCGAACCCTCTTGCTACGAAGGCCAACATACCATTTGCCTTCTTAACCGCCTGCTGCACCTGCATGCTTACCTTCAGCGACTGAACAAGATGCACAAGAACACCCAGGTCTCTTTGCACTTCCCCTTCTCCCAATCTATTGCCACCAAAGTGGATAACCTCACATTTATCCACATTATAGTGCATCTGCCATGTTTCTGCCCAATCACCCAACCTGTCCAAATCGTACTGGAGTTTCACGACATCCTCCTCACAGCATACCCTCCCACCCAGCTTTGTGTCATCTGCAAATTTGGAGATATTACATCCAATTCCCTCGTCCAGATCATTAATATATATTGTGAACAGCTGGGGTCCTAGGACCGATCCTTGCGGTACCCCACTAGTTACTGCCTGCCACTCGGAAAACGACCCGTTTATTCCAACTCTTTGCTTTCTGTCCGCCAACCAATTCTCTATCCAAGTCAATACCTTGCCCCCAATCCCATGTGCCTTAATTTTGCACGCTAATCTCTTATGCAGGACCTTATTGAAAGCCTTCTGAAAGTCCAAATACACCACATCCACTGGTTCTCCCTTATCAATTTTACCAGTTACATCCTCAAAAAATTCCAGTAGATTAGTCAAGCATGATTTAGCTTTTGTAAATCCATGTTGACTTTGTCCGATCCTGTCACTGCTTTCCAAGTGCTCTGCTATTACATCTTTTATAATGGACTCTAGCATTTTCCCCACTGCCAATGTCAGGCTTACCGGTCTATAATTCCCCGCTTTTTCTCTACCACCTTTTTTGAATAGTGGGGTAACATTAGCTACCCTCCAATCCATGTGTACTGTTCCAGTGTCTATCGAGTTCTGGAAGATGACCAGCAATGCATCTACTATTTCTAGGGCCACTTCCTTAAGTACCCTAGGATGTCGATTATCAGGCCCTGGGGATTTATCGGCCTTCAGTCCCATCAATTTTCCTAATACCATTTCCCTACAAATACTGATTTCTTTCAGTTCCACTCTTTCATCAGACCCTATGTTCCCCGGCATCTCTGGGAGGTTATATGTGTCCTCCTTTGTGAAGACAGAACCAAAATATGTATTTAGTTGGTCTGCCATTTCTTTGTTCCCCATTATAAATTCCCCTGATTCTGACTGCAAGGGACCTACGCTTGACTTCACCAATCTTTTTCTCTTCACATATCTATAAAAGCTTTTACAGTCAGTTTTTATGTTACCTGAAAGCTTACTCTCATATTCTATTTTCCCTTTTTAATTAATCCCTTTGTCCTCCTTTGTTGAATCCTAAACTGCTCCCAATCCTCAGGATTACTGCTTTTTCTGGCCAATTTATATGTCCTCTCCTTGGATCTTATGCTATCCCTAATTTCCCTTGTTAGCCATGGTTGAGTCACCTTTTTTGTTTTATTTTTATGCCAAACTGGGATGAACAAATTCTGTAGTTCATCCATTCGGTCTTTGAATGTTTGCCATTGCCTATCCACCGTCAACCCTTTGAGTGACATTTCCCAATCAATCCTACCCAACTTGCGCCTCAGACCATCGTAGTTTCCTTTATTTAAATTGAGGACCCTAGTCTCTGAGTCAACTACTTCATTCTCCATCTTAATGAAGAATTCGATCATATTATGATCGCTCCGACCCAAGGGGCCTCGTACAGCAAGATTGCTAATTAATCCTTTCTCGTTACATTACATTACTGCAGTGGGGGTGTAATTGCAGTAACAGGGGGCACTATTACTGCAGTGGAGGTATAATTGCAGTAACAGGGGGCATTATTACTGCAGTGGAGGTGTAATTGCAATAACAGAGGTCACTATTTCTGCAACGCGGGTATAATTGTAGTAACAGCGGGCACAATTACAGCAGTGCAGGTGTAATTTTAGTAACAGAAGGCACTATTACTGCAGTGGGTGTGTAATTGCAGTAATAGTGGGCACTATTACTGCACTGGGGGTATAACTGCAGAAACAGCAGGCACTATTACTACAGTGGGGGGAAATTGCATTAACAGGAGCACTATTACTGCAGTGGGGGTGTAATTGCAGTAACAGATGGCACTATTACTGCAGTCGTGGTGTAATTGCAGTAACAGGAGACACTATTACTGCAGTGGGGGTGTAATTGCAGTAACAGATGGCACTATTACTGTAGTCGTGGTGTAATTGCAGTAACAGGAGGCACTATTACTGCAGTGGGGTGTAATTGCAGTAACAGCAGGCATTATTACTGCAATGGGGTGTAATTGCAGTAACAGGAGGCACTATTACTGCAGTGGGGGTGTAATTGCAGTAACAGCAGGCACTATTATTGCAATGGGGGTGTAATTGCAGTAACAGGGGGCACTATTACTGCAATGGGGCGTAATTGCAGTAACAGCAGGCACTATTACTGCAGTGGGGTGTAATTGCATTAACGGGCCACTCGTACTGTAGTGGAGTGTAATTGCAGTAACAGGAGACACTATTACTGCAGTGGGGGGTAATTGCAGTAACAGGAGGCATTATTACTGCAGTGAGGGTGTAATTGCAGTAACAGGAGACACTATTACTGTAGTGGGGGTGTAATTGCAGTAACAGTGGTCACTATTACTGCATTGGGGTGTAATTGCAGTAACAGGGGTCACTATTACTGCATTGGAGGTGTAATTGCAATAACAAGGGGCAATATTACTGCAGTGGAGTTATACTTGCAGTAACGGGGCACTATTACTGTAGTGGGCGTGTAATTGTAGTAACGGGGCACTATTACTGCATTGGGGGTGTAATTGTAGTAACGGGGCACTATTACTGCATTGGGGGTGTAATTGCAGGAACGGGGCACTATTACTGTAGTGGGGGTGTAATTGCAATAACGGGGGCAATATTACTGCAGTGGGCGTGTAATTGCAGTAACGGGGGCACTATTACTGCAGTAGGGGTGTAATTGCAGTAACAGGAGGCACTATTACTGCAGTGGGGGTGTAATTGCAGAAACGGGGGCACTATTACTGCAGTGGGGTGTAATTGCAGTAACAGGAGGCTCTATTGCTACAGTGGGGGAGTAATTGTAGTAACAGGGGGCACTATTCCTGCAGTGGGGTGTAATTGCAGTAACGGAAACACTATTACTGCAGTGGGGTGTAATTGCAGTAACAGGAGGCACTATTACTGCAGTGGGGTGTAGTTGAAGTAAGCAGTGGGGTGTAACCACCTACATCCGCGACTCTTCGGAAGCCCTCCGCCACTTTAACAGTTTCCAGTTTCCTGGCCCCAACCGCTTCCTTTTCACCATGGACGTACAATCACTCTGCACCTCCATCCCCCACCAGGATGGCCTGAGGGCGCTCCGCTTCTTCCTTGAACAGAGGCCCAACCAGTCTCCATCCGCCACCACACTCCTCCGCCTGGCTGAACTTGTTCTTACATTGAACAACTTCTCCTTTAACTCCACTCATTTCCTCCAAATCAAAGGTGTTGCTATGGGTACCCGCATGGGTCCTAGCTATGCCTGCCTTTTCGTGGGCTATGTGGAACACTCTTTGTTCCAGTCCTACTCGGGTCCCCTCCCTCACCTCTTTTTCCGATACATTGATGACTGTATCGGTGCCGTTTCCTGCTCTCGCCCTGAACTAGACAATTTCATTCACTTTGCCTCCAATTTCCACCCTTCCCTCACCTTCACATGGACCATCTCTGACTCTTCCCTTCCCTTCCTCGACTTCTCCGTCTCCATCTCTGGGGATAGGTTATTGATCAATATTCACTACAAGCCCACTGACTCCCACAGCTACCTGGACTACACTTCCTCCCACCCCGCCTCCTGTAAGGACTCTATTCCATTCTCCCAGTTTCTCCGTCTCCGCTGCATCTGCTCCGACAATGCCACCTTCCACACCAGTGCTTCCGACATGTCTTCCTTTTTCCTCAACCGAGGATTCCCCTCTATCGTGGTTGACACGGCCCTCGACCGTGTCCGTTCTATCTCCCGCACTTCAGCCCTCACCCCTGCCCCTCCCTCCTGGAACTACGATAGGGTTCCCCTTGTCCTCACCTTTCACCTCACCAGCCTCCACATTCAATGGATCATCCTCCGCCATTTCCGCCACCTCCAAAGTGATCCCACCACCAAATGCATCTTCCCCTTCCCTCCCCTTTCAGCATTCTGCAGGGACCGCTCCCTCCGAGACACCCTAGTCCACTCCTCTATCACCCCCTGCACCCTTTCCCCTTCGCCTGGCACCTTCCCGTGCAAGTGCAGGAGATGTAACACCTGCCCTTATATCGCCCCCCTTCCCACTGTCCAGGGCCCCAAACACCCCTTCCAGGTGAAACAGCGATTTACTTGTACTTCTTGCAATCTAGTATACTGTATTCGCTGCTCACGATGCGGTCTCTACATTGGGGAGACCAAACGCAGATTGGGTGACCGCTTTGCGGAACACCTCCGTTCAGTCCATAAGGGTGACCCCGAGCTTCCGGTCGCCTGTCATTTTAATTCACCGCCCCTTTCCCACTCGGACCTCACTGTACTCGGCCTCTTGCATTGTTCTTCGGAAGCTCAACGTAAACTCGAGGAACAGCACCTCATCTTCCGATTAGGCACTTTACAGCCTTCCGGACTCAATATCGAGTTCAACAATTTCAGATCATAACCTCGGCCCCTGTTACATTTTTACTTATATTTTTTATCCACACCTTTGTTTTGGTTTCCGCCCCCCCCCAAACCCCCGCCCCGCCCCCCCCACCCCCCCCGCCCCCCCCCAACCGCCCCCCCCACCCTTTCCTCTTTTTTTTTCTCTCTCCCACATGGCAGCTGTCTCCCATTCTGCCAGAACATTTCACTCCTAATCTAGAGCCGTTTTTTGTCTCCACTAGTCCTATCACCAGCTCGTCTCATTTTGAATCCCTCTTAATGTCTCTCCTCTTTTGTTTTCTCCCAGCCTGGCCTCTTAATCTATTTCATTCCCTGTGCCCCTTTTGTCTTGATAAAGGGTTTTGACCTGAAACGTTGACTCTATTTCTCTCTCCATGGATGTTGCCTGGCCTGCTGAGTTTTTCCAGCATTTTCTGTTGTTATTTCGGATTTCCAGCATCTGCAGTATTTTGCTATCGGACATTAATACCACAGTGGGGTGTAATTGCAGTAACTGGGGCATGATTACTGCAGTGCGGGTGTAATTGCAGTATCAGGAGGTACTATTACTGCAGTGGGGGTGTAATTGCAGTAACAGGAGCCACTATTACTGCAGTGGGGTGTAATTGCAGTAACAGGAGCCACTATTACTGCAGTGGGGGTGTAATTGCAGTAACAGGAGGCACTATTACTGCAGTGGGGTGTAATTACAGTAACAGGAGCCACTATTGCTGCAGTGGGGTGTAATTGCAGTAACAGGAGCCACTATTACTGCAGTGGGGTGTAATTACAGTAACAGGAGCCACTATTACTGCAGTGGGGTGTAATTACAGTATCAGGAGGCACTATTACTGCAGTGGGGGTGTAATTGCAGTTTCAGGAGGCACTATTACTGCAGTGGGGAGTAATTGCAGCATCAGGAGACACTATTACTGCAGTTGGAGGCGCAGTGCGGCGACGGGCCAGCAGGGGGAGACGCAGTGCGGGGTCGGGCCAGCAGGGGGAGACGCAGTGTGGCGATGGGCCAGCAGGGGGAGACGCAGTGCGGGGTCGGGCCAGCAGGGGGAGACGCAGTGCGGCGACAGGCCAGCAGGGGGAGACGCAGTGCGGGGTCGGGCCAGCAGGGGGAGACGCAGTGCGGGGTCGGGCCAGCAGGGGGAGACGCAGTGCGGCGACGGGCCAGCAGGGGGAGACGCAGTGCGGGGTCGGGCCAGCAGGGGGAGACGCAGTGCGGGGTCGGGCCAGCAGGGGGAGACGCAGTGCGGGGTCGGGCCAGCAGGGGGAGACGCAGTGCGGGGTCGGGCCAGCAGGGGGAGACGCAGTGCGGGGTCGGGCCAGCAGGTGGAGACGCAGTGCGGGGTCGGGCCAGCAGGGGGAGACGCAGTGCGGGGTCGGGCCAGCAGGGGGAGACGCAGTGCGGGGTCGGGCCAGCAGGGGGAGACGCAGTGCGGGGTCGGGCCAGCAGGGGGAGACGCAGTGCGGGGTCGAGCCAGCAGGGGGAGACGCAGTGCGGGGTCGGGCCAGCAGGGGGAGACGCAGTGCGGGGTCGGGCCAGCAGGGGGAGACGCAGTGCGGGGTCGGGCCAGCAGGGGGAGACGCAGTGCGGGGTCGGGCCAGCAGGGGGAGACGCAGTGCGGGGTCGGGCCAGCAGGTGGAGACGCAGTGTGGGGTCGGGCCAGCAGGGGGAGACGCAGTGCGGCGACGGGCCAGCAGCGGGAGACGCAGTGCGGGGTCGGGCCAGCAGGGGGAGACGCAGTGCGGAGTCGGGCCAGCAGGGGGAGACGCAGTGCGGGGTCGGGCCAGCAGCGGGAGACGCAGTGCGGGGTCGGGCCAGCAGGGGGAGACGCAGTGCGGAGTCGGGCCAGCAGGGGGAGCCGCAGTGCGGGGTCGGGCCAGCAGGGGGAGACGCAGTGCGGGGTCGGGCCAGCAGGGGGAGCTCGGGCAGACGCCACCCTTTTTGACAGGGATCAGGGTTGGAGAGTCGGTTTGAGCCGAGACCAGCGGAGAGAGGCCGGAGATACAGTAAGGTGAGTGAGAGAGAGAGAGAGAGAGAGAGTGTGGGGACCGCAGTCTGTGTCAGAGAGAGAGAGAGAGAAATTAATACCGTCTGTACCCAACGAGGGTCAAAAACGTTTGCCACCTACAGAATGTTGGAAACCTGTACTTTTTGTTATGTAAGCTTTGGCAACATGGTTCCCTGTAAACTTTCATGCCAATAAAGCATTTGAATTGAATTGAATTGATTGAGAGAGAGAGAGTGGGGACCGCAGTCTGTGTCACAGAGAGAGAGAGAGAGTGGGGACCGCAGTCTGTGTCAGAGAGAGAGAGAGAGTGGGGACTGCAGTCTGTGTCAGAGAGAGAGAGAGAGAGTGGGGACTGCAGTCTGTGTCAGAGAGAGAGAGAGAGAGAGTGGGGACCACAGTCTGTGTCAGAGAGAGAGTGGGGACTGCAGTCTGTGTCAGAGAGAGAGAGAGAGAGAGAGAGAGTGGGGACCGCAGTCTGTGTCAGAGAGAGAGAGAGAGAGAGAGAGAGTGGGGACCGCAGTCTGTGTCACAGAGAGAGAGAGAGTGGGGACCGCAGTCTGTGTCAGAGAGAGAGAGAGAGAGAGAGAGAGAGTGGGGACCGCAGTCTGTGTCACAGAGAGAGAGAGAGAGTGGGGACCGCAGTCTGTGTCACAGAGAGAGAGAGAGAGAGAGAGTGGGGACTGCAGTCTGTGTCAGAGAGAGAGAGTGGGGACCGCAGTCTGTGTCAGAGAGAGAGAGAGAGTGGGGACTGCAGTCTGTGTCAGAGAGAGAGAGAGAGAGAGTGGGGACCACAGTCTGTGTCAGAGAGAGAGTGGGGACTGCAGTCTGTGTCAGAGAGAGAGAGAGAGAGAGTGGGGACTGCAGTCTGTGACAGAGAGAGAGAGAGAGAGAGTGGGGACTGCAGTCTGTGTCAGAGAGAGAGAGAGAGAGAGAGAGTGGGGACCGCAGTCTGTGTCAGAGAGAGAGAGAGAGTGGGGACTGCAGTCTGTGTCAGAGAGAGAGAGAGAGAGAGAGTGGGGACTGCAGTCTGTGTCAGAGAGAGAGAGAGTGGGGACCGCAGCCTGTGTCAGAGAGAGAGAGAGAGAGAGAGAGAGAGTGGGGACCGCAGTCTGTGTCAGAGAGAGAGAGAGAGAGTGGGGACCGCAGTCTGTGTCAGAGAGAGAGAGTGGGGACCGCAGTCTGTGTCAGAGAGAGAGAGAGTGGGGACCGCAGTCTGTGTCAGAGAGAGAGAGAGAGTGGGGACCGCAGTCTGTGTCAGAGAGAGAGAGAGAGAGTGGGGACCGCAGTCTGTGTCAGAGAGAGAGAGAGAGAGTGGGGACCGCAGTCTGTGTCAGAGAGAGAGAGAGAGAGAGAGAGAGTGGGGACCACAGTCTGTGTCAGAGAGAGAGAGAGTGGGGACCGCAGTCTGTGTCAGAGAGAGAGAGAGAGAGAGAGAGAGTGGGGACCGCAGTCTGTGTCAGAGAGAGAGAGAGAGAGAGAGAGTGGGGACCACAGTCTGTGTCAGAGAGAGAGAGAGAGAGAGTGGGGACCGCAGTCTGTGTCAGAGAGAGAGAGAGAGAGAGAGAGAGTGGGGACCGCAGTCTGTGTCAGAGAGAGAGAGAGAGAGAGAGAGTGGGGACCGCAGTCTGTGTGAGAGAGAGAGAGAGAGAGAGTGGGGACCGCAGTCTGTGTCAGAGAGAGAGAGAGTGGGGACTGCAGTCTGTGTCAGAGAGAGAGAGAGAGAGAGAGAGAGAGTGGGGACCGCAGTCTGTGTCAGAGAGAGAGAGAGAGAGAGAGAGAGTGGGGACCGCAGTCTGTGTCAGAGAGAGAGAGAGAGAGAGAGAGTGGGGACCACAGTCTGTGTCAGAGAGAGAGAGAGAGAGAGTGGGGACCGCAGTCTGTGTCAGAGAGAGAGAGAGAGAGAGAGAGAGAGTGGGGACCACAGTCTGTGTCAGAGAGAGAGAGAGAGAATGTTGAAAATGTACCTTTTTGCTATGTAAGCTTTGGCAATATGGTTCTCTGTAAACTTTCATGCCAATAAAGCATTTGAATTTGAATTTGAGTGGGCCCTAAAAAGAGAATATAAACTGGCAGACTACCTCACGACCATCAGAGACACAAAACAGAGACAGACCCTCACCAGGTACAGACTAAGCGACCACCAACTGGAAATTGAAAAAGGCAGATACAAGAAATCCTGGCAGCCTAGAGAGAATAGAATATGCGATCAATGTCTGGCCGGCGAGGTTGAAACAGAAATGCATTTCCTCCTAAAATGCGAAAAATTCAACACATCAAGAAACATATTATTCAACAAGCTAAGCCAAACATCCCCAGATTTCAAGGAATTGGATGACCTGTCAAAATTGAGATTAGTCCTGGGAGAAGGAGACAGACCATACCTTGGGGCCAAATATGTAACAACATGTCACAACCTGAGGACTGTTTAAAATTAAGACTGTTTAAAATTAATATTGAACGTACCAAATGAAGTGCAAAGACTGTTTAAAATTAATATTGTTTAAAAGTAATATTGTATGTACCCAACAAATGTCAAATCGATTGACACCTACAGAATGTTTGAAAATGTACCTTTTTGCTATGTAAGCTTTGGCAATATGGTTCTCTGTAAACTTTCATGCCAATAAAGCATTTGAATTGAATTGAATTGAATTGAATTGAGAGAGAGAGAGAGTGGGGACCGCAGTCTGTGTCAGAGAGAGAGAGAGAGAGTGGGGACCGCAGTCTGTGTCAGAGAGAGAGAGAGAGAGAGAGAGAGTGGGGACCGCAGTCTGTCAGAGAGAGAGAGAGAGAGAGAGAGTGGGGACCGCAGTCTGTGTCAGAGAGAGAGAGTGGGGACTGCAGTCTTTTTCGGGTCATTTTCCGAGTGGCAGGCAGTAACTAGTGGGGTACCGCAAGGATCGGTCCTAGGACCCCAGCTGTTCACAATATATATTAATGATCTGGATGAGGGAATTCGATGTAATATCTCCAAATTTGCAGACGACACAAAGCTGGGGGGGAGGGTATGCTGTGAGGAGGATGTCGTGAAACTCCAGCACGATTTGGACAGGTTGGGTGATTGGGCAGAAACATGGCAAATGCACTATAATGTGGATAAATGTGAGGTTATCCACTTTGGTGGCAAAAACAGGAAGGCAGATTATTATTTGAATGGTAATAGATTGGGGGAAGGGGAAGTGCAAAGAGACCTGGGTGTTCTTGTACACCAGTCGCTGAAGGTAAGCATGCAGGTGCAGCAGGCAGTTAAGAAGGCGAATGGTATGTTGGCCTTCGTAGCAAGAGGGTTCGAGTACAGGAACAAGGATGTCTTCCTACAGTTGTACAGGGCCTTGGTGAGACCACACCTTGAGTATTGTGTGCAGTTTTCGTCGCCTTACCTGAGGAAGGACGTTCTTGCCATGGAAGGAGTGCAGCGAAGATTCACCAGGCTGATACCTGGGATGGCAGGAATGACGTATGAGGAGAGATTGTGTCGATTGGGCTTATACTCACTGGAGTTTAGAAGATTGAGAGGGGATCTCATCGAAACCTATAAAATTCTGTTAGGCCTGGACAGACTAGATACAGGAAGGCTGTTTCTGATAGCCGGGGAGTCCAGAACCAGGGGTCATAGTCTAAGGATAAGGGGTAAGCCATTTAGGACTGAAATGAGGAGGAATTTCTTCACCCAGAGAGTGGTAAACCTGTGGAATTCTCTGCCACAGAGGGTGGTGGAGGCCAGTTCATTAAGTATATTCGAGAAAGAGTTGGATATATTTCTTAAGGCTAAAGGGATCAAGGGATATGGGGAGAAGGCAGGGACAGGGTACTGAATTTGGATGATCAGCCATGATCTCATTGAATGGCGGAGCAGGCTCGAAGGGCCGAATGGCCTACTCCTGCTCCTATCTTCTATGTATGTATCTATGTCTGTGTCAGAGAGAGAGAGAGAGAGAGAGAGAGTGGGGACTGCAGTCTGTGTCGGAGAGAGAGAGAGAGAGAGAGAGAGAGAGTGGGGACCGCAGTCTGTGTCAGAGAGAGAGAGAGAGAGTGGGGACCACAGTCTGTGTCAGAGAGAGAGAGAGAGAGAGAGAGAGAGTGGGGACTGCAGTCTGTGTCAGAGAGAGAGAGAGAGAGAGAGAGAGAGAGTGGGGACCACAGTGTGTGTCAGAGAGAGAGAGAGAGAGAGATTGGGGACCACAGTCTGTGTCAGAGAGAGAGAGAGAGAGAGAGTGGGGACCGCAGTCTGTCAGAGAGAGAAAGAGAGAGAGAGAGAGTGGGGACCGCAGTCTGTCAGAGAGAGAGAGAGAGAGTGGGGACCGCAGTCTGTGTCAGAGAGAGAGAGAGAGAGTGGGAACTGCAGTCTGTGTCAAAGAGAGAGAGAGAGAGAGTGGGGACCGCAGTCTGTCAGAGAGAGAGAGAGTGGGGACCGCAGTCTGTGTCCGAGAGAGAGAGAGAGTGGGGACCGCAGTCTGTGTCAGAGAGAGAGAGAGAGAGTGGGGACTGCAGTCTGTGTCAGAGAGAGAGAGAGAGAGAGAGAGAGTGGGGACCGCAGTCTGTGTCAGAGAGAGAGAGAGAGAGAGTGGGGACCGCAGTCTGTGTCAGAGAGAGAGAGAGAGTGGGGACCGCAGTCTGTGTCCGAGAGAGAGAGAGAGAGAGAGTGGGGACCGCAGTCTGTGTCAGAGAGAGAGAGAGAGAGAGAGAGTGGGGACCGCAGTCTGTGTCAGAGAGAGAGAGAGAGAGTGGGGACCGCAGTCTGTGTCAGAGAGAGAGAGAGAGAGAGTGGGAACTGCAGTCTGTGTCAGAGAGAGAGAAAGAGAGAGAGTGGGGACCGCAGTCTGTGTCAGAGAGAGAGAGAGAGAGTGGGGACCGCAGTCTGTGTCAGAGAGAGAGAGAGAGAGAGTGGGAACTGCAGTCTGTGTCAGAGAGAGAGAAAGAGAGAGAGAGAGAGAGTGGGGACCGCAGTCTGTCAGAGAGAGAGAGAGTGGGGACCGCAGTCTGTGTCCGAGAGAGAGAGAGAGTGGGGACCGCAGTCTGTGTCAGAGAGAGAGAGAGTGGGGACTGCAGTCTGTGTCAGAGAGAGAGAGAGAGAGAGAGAGTGGGGACTGCAGTCTGTGTCAGAGAGAGAGAGAGAGAGTGGGGACCGCAGTCTGTGTCAGAGAGAGAGAGAGAGAGTGGGGACTGCAGTCTGTGTCAGAGAGAGAGAGAGAGAGTGGGGACCGCAGTCTGTGTCAGAGAGAGAGAGAGCGAGAGAGAGAGAGAGTGGGGACTGCACTATGTTACAGCTTGCCATAAACAGAGGGACAACCAGTAAACCTAAGTGTAGTGGCGCTTTTTAGTTTCCAAACAGGCAGCCGCTGAGCTGTGGGGTTTTTAACAACGAGTAGACGCGTGTCGAAAGAAAACGTTCCCAAACATAGCTTTGTCTTTTAAACTGTTTACTATAACACTTAACAAACGGAATTACAAAGCAAACACGTATAAACGAACACAGTCAAAAACTGTACTGCTCCAAACCTCACAACTTCTGCCTCCTTCAACCACGTGCAGTTTAAACTGTAAAATGGCTGCACCCATGTGTGGCTTAGGGACTGTTCCATTGTGGCAAGAATGAAGGGGGTGTCTCGGACTATACTACTGGAGCAAGAAAATAGGGGTTTCTTAATACAATAAGTCGGTCAGGTAAATTAACTGTATTATGCCATTTAACCACTATTTTAAAGTATTTTCTTAAGCTTTTATGGCTCTTACACTAAGAAAAGAGTATATACAAATTATACGAATGTATATTTATACACTCAGGGATATATCTGTTTATACACTGTATGAATAGATCTGCGTTTATGTGTTCAACCATAAAAGTTTTCGATGCTTTGGCAACATAAGATGTACCTTATCATGCCAATAAAGCGATTTGAATTGAATTGAATTGAGTGGGGACTGCAGTCTGTCAGTGAGAGAGAGAGACTGCAGTCCACACTCTGTCAGTGAGACTGGGGCACGGAAATACATCTGGAATAAAAAGCTAGTATCAGTAATGGTGTCCATGAAACTGTCGGATTGTCGTAAAAACCCATGTGGTTCACGAAACCCCTTTAGGGAAGGAAATCTGCTGTCCTTACCTGGTCTGGCCTATATGTGACTCCAGACCCATAGCATTGTGGTTGACCCTTACCTGCCCTCAAATGGCCTAGCAAGCCATTTGGTTGTAACAAGCTGCTAAGAAACACAATAATAAGAATAAAACTGGATGGACCACCTTGCATCGACCGCCGCACTGGCTACGGACACGACAACGGCACACCCAGCCCAGTGGACCTTACCAAGTCCTCCTCACAACATCTGGGGACTTGTGCCAAAATTGGGAGAGCTGTCCCACAGACTAGTCGAGCAACAGCCTGGCACAGTCAGACTTACAGAATCATACCTTTCAGCCAATGTCCCAGACTCCTCCATCCCTGGGTATGTCCTGTCCCACCGGCACGGTGGGAGTGACGACTCCAGACCCCATGTTAAACACCACTTGGAAAAAGCACTGAGAGTAGCAAGGGTGTACTCTGGGTGGGGGACTTCAATGTCCGTCACCAAGAGTGGCTCTGTAGCACCACTACTGACCGAGCTGGCAGAGTCTTGAAGGACATAGCTGCCAGTCTGGGCAGGTGGTGAGAGAGCCAACACGAAGGAAAAACCGAAAAAACAAGTCCCGTCTTCACACTGAAGACACCCTCCATCGTGCTGTGGCACGACCACCGTGCAAAACGGGATAGATTCAGAACAGATCTCGTAGCTCAAAACTGGCCATCAGCAGTAACAGAATTGTATTCCATCACAATCTGTAACCTCATGGCCCAGCATATCCCTCACTCTACCATTACCATCAAGCCAGGGGACCAACCCTGGTTCAATAAGGAGTGTAGAAGAGCATGCCAGGAGCAGCACCAGACGTACCTAAAAATGAGGTGCCAGCCTGGGGAAGCTGCAACACAGGACCACATGCATGTTAAACAGCAGAAGCAGCAGGCTATAGACAGGGCTAAGCAATCCCACAATCAACAGATCAGATCAAAGCTCTTCAGTCCTGCCACATCCAGTCGTGAATGGTGCTGGACCATTAAACAACTAACAGGAGGAGGAGGCTCCATGAATATCCCCATCCTCAAAGATGGTGGAGCCCAGCACGTGAGTGCAAGAGACAAGGCTGAAGCGTTTGCAACCATCTTCAGCCAGAAATGCCAAGTGGACGATCCATATCGGCCTCCTCCTCAGGGCCCCACCATCACAGAAGCCAGTCTTCAGCCAATTTGATTCACTCCACGTGATATCAAGAAACGGCTGAGCGCACTGGATACAGCAAAGGGTATAGGCCCCGACAACATCCCGGCTATCGTGCTGAAGAATTGTGCTCCAGAACTAGCCGCGCCTATCGCCAAGCTGTTCCAGTACAGCTACAACACTGGCATCTATCCGACAATGTGGAAAACTGTCCTGTCCACAAAAAGCAGGACAAATCCAACCTGGCCAATTACCACCCCATCAGTCTACTCTCAATCATCAGCAAAGTGATGGAAGGTGTCATCGACAGTGCTATCAAGCGGCACTTACTCACCAATAACCTGCTCACTGATGCCCAGTTTGGGTTCTGCCAAAACCACTTGGCTCCTGACCTCATTACAGCCTTGACCCAAACATGGAGAAAAGAGCTGAATTCCAGAGGTGAGGTGAACGTGACTGCCCTAGACATCAAGGCAGCATTTGACCGAGTGTGGCATCAAGGAGCTCTAGTAAAACTGAAGTCAATGGGAATCGGGGGGAATACTCTCCACTGGCTGGAGTCATACCTAGCACAAAGGAAGATGGTTGTGGTGGTTGAAGGTCAATCATCACAGCCCCAGGCCATCGCTGCAGGAGTTCCTCAGGGCAGTGTCCTAGGCCCAACCATCTTCAGCTGCTTCATGAATGACCTTCCCTCCAACATAAGGCCAGAAATGGGGATGTTCGCTGATGACTGCACAGTGTTCAGTGCCATTCACAACTCCTCAGATAATGAAGCAGTCCATGCCCGCATGCAACAAGACCTGGACGACGTTCAGGCTTGGGCTGATAAGTGGCGGGTAACATTCGCGCCACACAAGTGCCAGGCAATGACTATCTCCAACAAGCGAGAGTCTAACCACTGCCCCTTGACATTCAACGGCATTACCATCACTGAATCCCCCACCAACAACATCCTGGGGGTCACCATTGACCAGAAACTTAACTGGACCAGCCACATAAATACTGTGGCAACAAGAGCAGGTCAGAGGCTGGATATTCTGCGGCGAGTGTCTCACCTCCTGACTCCCCAAAGCCTTTCCACCATCGACAAGGCACAAGTAAGGAGTGAGATGGAATCCTCTCCACTTGCCTGGATGAGTGCAGCTCCAACAACACTCAGGAAGCTCGACACCATCCAGGACAAAGCAGCCCGCTTGATTAACACCCCAACCACCACCGGCACACCGTGGCTGCAGCGTGTGCCATCTATAAGATGCACTGCAGCAACTCACCAAGGCTTCTTCAGCAGCACCTCCCAAACCTGCGACCTCTACCATCTAGAAGGACAAGGGCAGTAGGTGCCTGGGAACAGTTCGAGATGTAACAGGCTTTAAGCAGGTGCGGAGGATGGGAAAGGGGGAGGGGAGGAAAGAACAAAAGGGACGGTCTGTGATAGGGTGGAAGGCAGGAGTGGTGAAACGTTGCAAATGGGAATGGCAGAATCAGCAACAGCTGCCGCCTGAAAAAATAGGGGCAGAGGTTATGGTCTGAAATAGTTGAACTCGATGTTGAGTCCAGAAGGTTGTAAAGTGCCTAATCGAAAGATGAGGTGCTGTTCCTCGAGCTTACGCTGAGCTTCATTGGAACAGTGTAAGAGGCCGAGGACAGAGTGGGAGTGGAGCGGAGAATTAAAGTGACAGGCGACCGGAAGCTCAGGGTCACCCTTACGGACTGAACGGAGGTGTTCCGCAAAGCGGTCGCCCAATCTGCATTCGGTCTCCCCAGTGTAGAGGAGACCACATCGTGAGCAGTGAATACAGTATACTAGATTGCAAGAAGTACAAGTAAATCGCTGTTTCACCTGGAAAGGAGTGTTTGGGGCCCTGGATAGTGGGAAGGGGGGAGGTATAAGGGCAGGTGTAGCATCTCCTACACTTGCACAGGAAGGTACCATGGGAGGGGAGGGGCTGTTGGGAGTGATTGAGGAGTGGACCAGGGTGTTGCGGAGGGAGTGGTCCATTCGGAATGCTGAAAGGGGAGGGGAAGATGCGTTTGGTGGTGGGATCACATTGGAGGTGGCGGAAATGGTGGAGGATGATCCGTTGAATGTGGAGGCTGGTGGGGTGAAAGGTGGACAAGGGGAACCCTATCGTGGTTCCGGGAGGGCGGGGAAGGGGTGAGGGCAGAAGTGCGGGAAATGGAACGGACACGGTCAAGGGCCGTGTCAACCACGGTAGAGGGGAATCCTCAGTTGAGGAAAAAGGAAGACATATCGGAAGCACTAGTATGGAAGGTAGCATCATCGGAGCAGATGCGGCGGAGACGGAGAAACTGGGAGAATGGAATAGAGTCCTTACAGGAAGCGGGGTGGGAGGAAGTGTAGTCCAGGTAGCTGTGGGAGTCAGTGGCCTTGTAGTGGATGTTTGTCAATAGCCTATCCCCAGAAATGGAGACAGAAAAGGAAGGGAAGGGAAGAGTCGGAGATGGACCATTTGAAGGTGAGGGAAGGGTGGAAATTGGAAGCAAAGTGAATTAAATTTTCTAGTTCAGGGCGAGAGCAGGAAACGACACTGATACAGTCATCAAGATACTGGAAAAAGAGGGGAGGGTGGGGCCCGGAGTAGGACTGGAACAAACAATGTTCCACATATCCCACGAAAAGGCGGGCATAGCTAGGGCCCATGCAGCTTTCCATAGCAACACTTAATTTGGAGGAAGTGTGTGGAGTCGAAGGAGAAGTTGTTCAATGTGAGAACAAGTTCAGCCAGGCGGAGGAGGGTGGTGGTGGATGGGGACTGGTTGGGCCTCTGTTCAAGGAAGAAGCGGAGCGCCCTCTGGCCGTCCTGGTGGGGGATGGAGGTGTAGAGGGATTGTACGTCCGTAGTGAAAAGGAGATGATTGGGGCCAGGAAACTGGAAACTGTTAAAGTGGCGGAGGGCGTCCAAAGAGTCACGAATGTAGGTGGGAAGAGACTGGACAAGGGGAGAAAAAAGAGTCGAGATAGGAAGAAATCAGTTCCGTGGGGCAAGAACAGGCTGAAACGATGGGTCTACCAGGGCAGCCCTGTTTTTGGATCTTGGGAAGGAGTTAGAAGCGGGCTGTGCGGGGTTGGGGGACTATGAGGTTGACAGCCATGGAGGGAAGATCTCCAGAGGAGATGAGGTCAGTGACAGTCTTGGAAACAATGGCTTGATATTCGGTAGTGGTCATGGTCCAGGGGGAGGGAGGAGGAGGTGTCGGAGAGTTGGCTTTCAGCCTCTGCTAGGTAGAGGTCGGTTCGCCAAAAAACAACAGCACCACCCTTGTCAGCAGGTTTAATGACAATGTTGGGGTTGGATCGGAGAGAATGGAGTGCTGCAAGTTCAGAGGGAGGGAGGTTGGAGTGAGTGAGGGAAGCAGAGAAATTGAGACGGCCGATGTCACGCCGGCAGTTTGCAATGAAAAGATCTAGAGTAGGTAAGAGGCCAGAGGAAGGGGTCCAGGTAGACAGAATTCTGATAGCGGGAGAAAGGGTCAGCTGTGCGGGGGGAAGGCTCCTGGCCAAAGAAGTAGGCACGGAGACGAAGGTGGCGGAAAAAGAGCTCAACATCGTGCCGAGCTTGAAATTCATTGAGATGGGGGCGTAAGGGGATGAAGCTCAGGCCTTTGCTGAGGACTGATTGTTCGGGGTCAGAGAGTGGAAGGTCAGAGGGGATAGTGAAAACACGGCGGGGGTGAAATTGGAAGAAGGGATGGGATCAGAGGAAAGTGAAGAGGAAGAAGGTTCCGGAGGGGCATTGGTGTCCACGAGTTGTTGAAGCTTGCGATCCTTGAAGGAAGATAAAAAGTTTTTTATTGAAGCGAAGGATGAAATGGAACTGCGGACCAGGATGGCTTTGAGATAGAGTGTGTCAGACTGTCCCTTTTGTTCTTTGCTCCCCTCCCCCTTTCCCTGCCTCTGTACCTGCTTAAAACCTGTTACATCTCTAACTTCTTCCAGTTCTGATGAAGGGTCACAGACCTGAAACGTTAACTTGTTTCTCCCTCCACAGATGCTGCCTGACCTGCTGAGTGTTTCCAGCATTTTCTGTTGTTATTTCAGATTTCCAGCATCCGCAGTATTTTGCTATTGTATTAGGATTTAAGGGTCTGAGTCAGAAAGTTGTGAGTTCAAGTCCTACTCCAGGGACTTGAGCACTTAAAGCTAGGCTGACACTCTAGTGCAGTGCTGAGGGAGTGCTGCACTGTCGGAGGTGCCGTCTTTCGGATGAGACGTTAAACTGAGACCCCGTCTGCTCTCTCAGGTGGACATAAAAGATTCCATGGCACTATTTTGAAGAAAAGCAGGGGAGTTATCCCCGGTGTCCTGGGGCCAATATTTATTCCTCAACCAACATAATAAAAACAGATTATCTGATCATTATCACATTGCTGTTTATGGGAGCTTGCTGTGCGCAAATTGGTGGCAGCATTTCCCACATTACAACAGTGGCTCCACTTCAAAAATACTTCATTAGCTGTAAAGCGCTTTGAGACATCCGGTGGTCGTGGAAGGTGCTATATAAATGCAAGTCTTTCTCTCCCGGTGGAGAGAAATCTAGAATGCTAAAGAGAAAAGACAAGGAAGCAGTGCAGGAAAGTGATTGGGGTAAGGATAATCAGATTGTGTCAGGAAGGGACAGAGCGTACAAACAAAGGAGTGCACGAACAAATAGGGTCCGGGTAAGAAACAATGGTAGTAAGACAAATAGGGCCATAGTAGAAAAAAATGTTAAGATGTCTAAAAATGTTAAAACGACAAATCTAAAGGCACTGTATCTGAATGCATGAAGCATTCGTAATAAGGTAGACAAAATAACAGCGCAAATAGATGTAAACGGATATAATTGCGATTACGGAGACATGGCTGCAGTGTGACCAAGGCTGGGAGCTGAATATCCAAGGATATTCGATATTTAGGAAGGACAGGCGAGAAGGAAAAGAAGGTGGGGTGGCCTTGTTAGTAAAGGATGAAATCAGAGCAATAGTGAAAAAGGATATTGGCTCAGAAAATCAAGATGTAGAATCAGTCTGGGTGGAGCTAAGAGGCACCAAGGGGCAGAAAACATTGGTGGGAGTTGTCTATAGGCCTCCAAACAGTAGTGGTAATGTAGGGTGACCTAATAAAACTCACTACGCACTTGGCTTCAGCATAAAGCAAGGCTTTAATCAACTTGTTTCAGAACATGGAGGTCTAGTTGTACTTCATTAGTACCTTGTCTTACAAAATGTCCCTGTAAAGATGGGGCCGACGCCCGAGTATTTATACTCCTTGGACAGCGCCACCAGCTGGCCGTCCAGCATTATTTCACGAGTAGTTTCTTGAATGATGAGATTTATAACATAGGGGATGGCATCAAACAGGAAATTAGAGATGCATGTAACAAGGGTACTACAGTAATCATGGGTGACTTTAATCTACATATAGACTGACCAAACCAAATTAGCAATAATACTGTGGAGGATGAATTCCTGGAGTGTGTATGAGATGGTTTTTAGACCAGTACGTTGAGGAGCCAACTAGGGAACAAGCTATCCTAGATTGGGTATTATGCAATGAGAAGGGGTTCATTAATAATCTTGTTGTGCGGGGTCCTTTAAGGAAGAGTGACCATAACATGATAGAATTCTTCATTAAGATGGAAAGTGAAGAAGGCCAATCTGAAACTAGGGTCCTAAATCTAAACAAAGGAAACTACGAAGGTATGAGGAGTGAGTTGGCTATGATAGATTGGGGAGCTTCATTAAAAGGCATGACGGTGGATAGGCAATGGCTAACATTTAAGGAACGAATGCATGAATTGCAACAGTTATACATTCCTTTCTGGCGCAAAAGCACAAAAGAAAAAGCAGCCCAACCATGGCTAACAAAAGAAATTAAGGATAGTATTCGATCCAGAGGAGTCATATAAAGTTGCCAGAAAAAGTAGCAAGCCTGAGGATTAGGAGCAGTTTAAGAGTTCAGCAAAAAAGACCCAAGAGATTGATTAAGGGAGGAAAAATAGAGTATGAGAGTAAACTTGCAAGGAACATAAAAGCGGACTGTAAAAGCTTCTACAAGTATGTAAAAAGAAAAAGATTAGTGAAGACAAATGTTAGGCCCCGTACAGTCAGAAATGGGAGAATTTATAATGGGGAATAAGGAAATGGAAGAGCAATTAAACAAATACTTTGGTTCTGTCTTCATGGAAGAGGACACAAATAACTTCCCAGAAATGCTCGGGAACCAAGGGTCTAGTGAGAAGGAGGAATTAAAGGAAATTAGTATTAGTAAAAAAATAGTGCTGGAGAAATTAATGGGACTGAAAGCTGATAAATCCCCAGGGCCTGATAATCTGCATCCCAGAGTACTAAAAGAGGTCGCCATGGAAATAGTGGATGCATTGGTTGTCCTCTTCCAAAATTCTATAGATTATGTCACAGTTCCTGCAGATTGGAGGGTGGCAAATGTAACCCCACTATTTAAAAAAGGAGGGAGAGAGGAAACGGGGAACTACAGACCAGTTAGCCTAACATCAGTAGTAGGGAAAATGCTAGAGTCTATTATGAAGGATGTGATAACAGGATTAGACAAAGTCAACATGGATTTATGAAAGGGAAATCGTGTTTGACAAACCTACTGGAGTTTTTTGAGGATGTAAATGGTAGAATAGATAAGGGAGAATCAGTGGATGTGGTGTATTTGGATTTTCAGAAGGCCTTTGATAAAGTCCCACATAAGAAGTTAGTGTGTAAAACTAAAGCACTTGGGATTAGGGGTAATATACTGGCATGGATTGAAAATTGGTTAACAGACAGGAAACGGAGAGTAGGAATAAATGGGTCTTTTTTCGGGGTGACAGGCGGTGACTAGTGGGGTACCGCAGGGATCAGTGCTTGGGCCCCAGCTATTCACAATATATATCAATGATTTGGATGAGGGAACCAAATGTAATATTTCCAAGTTTGCTGATGACACGAAACTAGGTGGGATTGTGAGTTTTGAGGAGGATGCAGAGAGGCTTCAAGGTGATTTAGACAAGTTGAGTGAGTGGGCAAATACATGGCAGATGCAGTATAACGTGGATAAATGTGAAGTTATCCACTTCGGTAGGAAAAACAGAAAGGCAGAGTAATATTTAAATAGCGATAGATTGGGAAATGTTGATATAGAGGGACCTGGGTGTCCTTGTACACCAGTCACTGAAAGCAAACACGCAGGTGCAGCAAGCAGTTAGGATGGCAAATGGTATGTTGGCCTTCATTGCAAGAGGATCTGAGTACAGGAGCAAGGATGTCTTACTAGAGTTATACAGGGCCTTGGTGAGACCACACCTGGAGTACTGTGTGCAGTTTTGGTCTCCTTACCTAAGAAAGGATATACTTGCCATAGAGGGAGTGCAGTGAAAGTTCACCAGACTGATTCCTGGGATGGCAGGACGGTCGTATGAGGAGAGATTGGGTCGGCTAGGCCTGTATTCACTAGAGTTTAGAAGAATGACAGGGGATCTCACTGAAATGTATAAAATTCTGACAGGGCTAGACAGACTGGATGCAGGGAGGATGTTTCCCCTGGCTGGGGGGGGTCTAGAACGAGGGGTCTCAGGATACAGAGTAGGACTTAGAGGAGGAGAAATTTCTTCACTCAGAGGGTGGTGAACCTCTGGAATTCTCTACCACAGAAGGCTGTGGAGGCCAAGTCACTGAATATATTTAAGAAGGAGATAGATAGATTTCTAGACACAAAAGGCATCAAGGGGTATGGGGCGAGAGCAGGAATATGGTATTGAGATAGAGGATCAGCCATGATCATATTGAATGGCGGAGCAGGCTCGAAGGGCCGAATGGCCTACTCCTGCTCCTATTTTTCTATGAAAGGACACTTGTCCACATGACCTGTCTCATTACTGTTTTCAGTTCCTGGTTACAGTCTTAGTATGTTAGTCGAAGGGAAAGGAGAAAGAAAGAACAATGGTATCTCTCGCCCTGGGACATCCACTGGTGTTTCAGAGCTGAAGTAGTACTTTTGACACATGGTCATTCTGTGATCAAATGCAGCAGCTAATTTAGCGCACATCAAGGTCTCACATAGCAATCAGATAAATGACCAGTTACGTGCTGATTGAAGAATAAATGTTGGATGAGGGCGCTCGGAGAACTCTTCATATCTTAATTGAAAAATTGCACCTCCGACAATGTTGAATTCAGGAGTGTCCGCATGTGGTGGTGCATTGAAACTGAGTGAAAACAAATGTTGGAAAGAGCTGTTTAGATGTTGGACTCTATTGCCTTTGAGTTTGTGTTGTGCAAATGTAGTTATTTGAGATGTTTCTGGTTCTTTGTAATTATCTGTCTTGTAAATAAATGGACTATTAGTTTTAGCCTGAAGATAAGAATCTAGGTGTGTTGGGGAATGTGTTGGATGGTCCCTGTAGTCTCCCCTGTGTGGCACTGCAGCAGTCTCGCCCAGTCATGTCATCCAGGAGGGTGCAGGTTTTAACTGCTAGCCCAGGTCTGATGGTGGAAAGTGCTCTTTAGCTATGTACATGTACCAGAGGAGCAGCCGGTTGGGCTGGCGATCACACCTCGTCAGGTGAGGGGGAAGTGTGAAGTATTAGCAGGAAGCACGTACTGTGTGGCTCCCAGCCTCTAACACACATGAGACTGCACAGACCACAGGCACGAGGGCAGTCACACAGCTACTAATGGCGTCTCTCTCTTGTTCAGGTGTGGAAGAGGAGTGAGTGCAGGAACCATGGATCACGTCTTACTGAAGGGTCTACTCCTACTGTCCTTCTGCTTAGTGTTTGGTGAGTCAGGTTCCGTCTGTGTCATGAAATGCAATGAGTGAAATTTTAGAATTGACGGGGCTGTATATCTGGAGAGTATGTACTCTCCCCAAGGTGAGGCGGGGGGGGTGGGTGCCTGTATATCTGGAGAGTACGGACTCTCCCCGAGGGTGGGACTGTGTATCCGGAGAGTACGGACTCTCCCCGGGGGGACTGTGTATCCGGAGAGTACAGACTCTCCCGGGGGGACTGTGTATCCGGAGAGTACGGACTCTCCCCGGGGGTGGGACTGTGTATCCGGAGAGTATGGACTCTCCCCGGGGGTGAGACTGTGTATCTGGAGAGTACGGACTCTCCCCAGGGGGACTGTGTATCCGGAGAGTACGGACTCTCCCCGGGGGTGGGACTGTGTATCCAGAGAGTACGGACTCTCCCCGGGGGTGGGACTGTGTATCCGGAGAGTACGGACTCTCCCTGGGGGTGGGACTGTGTATCCGGAGAGTACGGACTCTCCCCGGGGGTGGGACTGTGTATCCGGAGAGTACGGCCTCTCCCCGGGGGTGGGACTGTGTATCCAGAGAGTACGGACTCTCCCCAGGGGTGGGACTGTGTATCCGGAGAGTACGGACTCTCCCCGGGGGAGCTGTGTATCCGGAGAGTATGGACTCTCCCTGAGGAGGGGTTCGGACTGTATATCCGGAGAGTATGGACTCTCTCCCCCTGGACAGACTTATGCGGGATTCCTCTGATCCCCCTCTTCCTGAAGTTCTTCGAGTGTTGATGGAACTGATTTTATTCTCAAAGCAGTGACTGCCGCATGGTGGTTCTGTCCTGTTAACCTTCCTCAGTGAATCTGATGCCATGTATTTGTCTCTCTGGTTCCTCCCTAGGGTCTGCTCTGCGTTGCTATGAGTGTGAGACAGACGAGGACTCACTGTGCAACAAGAGGGACTGTCCAACAGACAAGGACACCTGCCTGAACGTTACCTTTGACTGTATGTATTTCAGGGCTCCATCCAGTCTGTTGTTTGAGGAGCTTTCTGCCTCAAACTGCTTTGTATTTTCAAAGAGACGCAGTTTCGGTTGTCACAAAGTTTTGTGGAGCTTCCCAGAAACCTGCCGGATTCAGCATCGTATCACCTCCCTTTGAATGGTAGTCATTCCAAAACCCAGGCTGTGCTATTAGCCTGAAACTCTTGTCGCTTGTGGTAAAGTTTATGACATTGTGTACTTAGCCTTCCGAATGGTATTTGATAAAGTTCCACATGAAAGACTGTAAGTTAGGGTTCAAGGTGTGGGGATTCAGGATTAAACGTAGGATTGGCTGAAAAATACTGAGTGGTTAGAGTGAGGTGGTGGGGCCAGGAGGTGACCCCTCCATTATACTCCATCTGCCAAATTTTGCCCACTCACTTTAACCTATCTATATCCCTTTGCAGACTCTGTGTCCTCCTCACAACTTGCTTTCCCACCTATCTTCGTATCATCAGCAAATTTGGCTAAATTACACTCAGTCCTTTCATCCAAGTCATTAATATCGATAGTAAATAGTTGAGGCCCCAGCATTGATCCCTGTGGCACCCCACTAGTTACAGTTTGCCAATCTGAAAATAACCCATTTATCCCGACTCTCTGTTTTATGTTAGTTAGCCAATCCTCTATCCATACTAATATATTACCCCAACACCGTGAGCTTTTATCTTGTGCAGTAATCTTTTATGTGGCACCTTATCAAATGTCTTCTGGAAATCTAAATACACTACATCTACTGGTTCCCCTTTATCCACCCTGCTCATTACATCCTCAAAGAACTCCAACAAATTTGTCAAACATGATTTCCCTTTCATAAAACCATGCTGACTTTGCTTGACTGTATTATGATTTTCTAAATGTCCTGCTACTACTTCCTTAATAATGGACTCCAGTATTTTCCCAATGACAGATGTTAGGCTAACTGGTCTATAGTTTCCTGCTTTCTGTCGCCCTCCTTTCTTGAATAGGGACGTTACATTTGCGGTTTTCTAATCCGCTGGGACCTCTCCAGAATCCAGGGAATTTTGATAGATTACAACCAACGCATCCACTATCTCTGCAGCCACTTCTTTTAAGACCCTAGGATACAGGCCTTCAGGTCCAGGGGACTTGTCCACCTTTAGTCCCATTAGTTTGCCTAGTACTTTTTCTCTAGTGATAGTGATTGTTTTAAGTTCCTCCCTTCCTATAGCCCCTTGATTATCTATTATTATTGGGATGCTTTGTGTCTTCTACTGTGAAGACCGATACAAAATATTTGTTCAAAGTATCCGCCATTTCCCTGTTCCCCATTATTAAGTCCCCCAGAAAGTCGATACAGACAAGTATAAAGTGCTGCACTGGGGAAGGTAAAAATACGTAACATACGTACTCCTAAAAATAACTAGGGGTGAAGTTCAGAGATCTGGGAGTCTTGCACTCAATGATTACCATGTCCCGTCGATGCAGAACAGCAATGAACAAAGGCAACAGAACGTTGAGCTACAATATCCAAACAGACACAAGTCAGAGCAAGTGATGATCAGACTGCACAATCGTTCAATGGATATGATATGAAAGTTGTGTCGGAGAACTGGAGGGTTTTCAATATAACGTATCTGTTCAAAAAGAGAGAATAGTATGAGCAGGTAATTATAGATCAGTCAGCCCCATGTTGGTAAGTTACTAAAGGCCATAATATGGGATAAAATCACTTTGAAAGACCTGGGTTAATTAAGGACAGTTAGCATCATTTGTAAAAGGCAGGTCGTGAGATCTTTGAGGAAATAACTGTCTTGATAAAGACAAAAACATTTCCCTGAAACACCTTGGATTCCAGGCTAAAACTACAAACTGTTTATTGTAGGAGGAACATTTTTATAGGAGCACAAATAAATCAGTAGATACAATAGGAATTTGGTACTTTCACTCTTTCTTAACACTCTGAAATCTGAGCCCAAAATCAGTGTTTTGAGAATCTTCAGAGTCCTCGTGCACGTGTCTAGAATTGCCCAACATGGTCACAACACTGAGATCCAACTTGCTGCAGTGACCTGGACATCAGCACAAAGTGACCTCAAACCTGGGGCTGTCATTCAGACATGACTGGTCCAGGGAACCTCATACCTTGTGGTTGAAGACCTTTCCTCACCTAACCAAATTTGAAGAGGCCCCTTCTCTTCAGGCTATTGAGTTTTTCATCAGTTAACTTCTAGGTGGAACTGCCAAATTTTTTTCTTCTCCGCTTTCTTCCCCCCCACCCTGCCAGTCTGCTTGATGATCAGATCAATCATCTGACTTTAACTCCTAGCCAGCCTGATCTATTCTGGGCTGTAATGGGTGCTCTCCTGGTCCTGTAATGGTCAACAGACTCGTGATAAATAAAGTGGAGGAGCCGTCAATGGGCTTTAGGGAGGAAGAGGCTGGATGTGCTGAGTTCTCATTGTGTGCTGAGCCTGGACACTTTAGGCAATGTGTGAAATACTGGAACAGAAAACTAGGCCTGTGGTCAGACCATGCATGCGGCTGTGGTTGCACACCAGTTATGTGGGCGGCACTGGTACTTTGCCAGGCTTCTGGAAGTCAGACTGGAGGCACTGCCCCTGCCCCCGGCCTCCCCCCCCCCCCCCCCTCCCACCTCGGTGCCCCTCCCTGCCCCTGATTTGCTAATGTGTTCCTTTTTGTTTTTAGCATCCAGACGGTTTTTCCGTCGCTGCTGGACTGATCAGAAGTGTAACTCCAAGGACCTGAGGTTGGCCTTTAGTATCGACGCGGTATTCCGCTTTACTTGCTGCCAGTGGGACCTCTGCAATTCCAAGAACGATGGCACCCCCAGAGCGGATGCAAACCCCTTTCTGCTGGGCCTCCTAGCTGCTTTCGCCAGCCTGCACCTTTGCTGGTTCAGAAGCTGAAACCAGAAGAGGGTGTGACCTCTGGGCATGCAAAAAAAATTCCTCTCCTTCCAAAACTTATTTGCTGTGGGCTGCTCACTACCAAGGGAGGAAGAAGTGTCCTGAAGGCACCAACTGTATCTGCTTGAGTTTCACATAACAGTTAATCAGCATTAAACTGTCATTTTATATCAGTATATCCCCCTCAACCACATCACCCCTCACTTTTCCATCTGACTCTCTTCTATCTGATAAACTAATTTGAAAGTTGGCCTCATCCCCTTGACTTTCTGAAAAGGGGAGGTGACTGTTCCCTCTCTTCAGCAGGCTGGGAGTGCTGAGGTTGTATGCTTGCTCTCAAGAACGCAGCACTCTGCTTCCCTGTGTTTAATGGAGCCTGACTTCACCACTGCCAGCTTCTAAAGCAAATGTGTTTCCTAAAACTCAGCTGGAGCCCTTTCTTTCAGGAATATAACATAACCTGCAGGTGCTGCCAGGCTTGGCTACTGCTGTCACATGGCACCAGTGCAGCCCGGGACAGGCTTGTGCCAGTGGGTAGGTGTCTAACCATCCCATCGCATTTTTTTTACCTCCCCCCTCCCCCCCCCCCCCCATGCAACATATGGTTAGCTAATAACTGTAGCAGACAAGATTAAGGCAGGCTGTCTCCTAGAGTGACTGAATCTGTCCTAATCCTGTCTGATGCACAAGAGTCTAAGAAACCGCTAATCTGAGCGCTGCGGCTCAGTAAGTTGCACTACTTTGTGAGGAGGTGAAATGGCCGTGTATATTGAATGAAGCACTTTGCTGATGCCTTTGTACTTTGCATTTTGCAACTTATTTTTGATTGTTCAATAAAATCCTTTTTTTGGGAGGAGTCCAAATTTGTGTGATGTTATGGAAAGAACCTGCTGTTGGGCGATGGGAGTGCTCATCATGTTCTCATACACCGTGCAGAGGACTGCCAGCCCCCTCACTTTCTCATACACCGTGCAGAGGACTGCCAGCCCTCACACTTTCTCATACACCGTGCAGAGGACTGCCCACCCCCACACTTTCTCATACACCGTGCAGAGGACTACTCGCCCCCACACGTTCTCATACACCGTGCAGAGGACTGCCCACCCCCACACTTTCTCATACACCGTACAGAGGACTGCCCGCCCCCACACTTTCTCATACACTGTGCAGAGGAGTGCCCGCCCCCACACTTTCTCATACACCGTGCAGAGGACTGCCAACCCTCACACTTTCTCATACACCGTGCAGAGGACAGCACCGCCCCCACACTTTCTCATACACCGTGCAGAGGACTGCCCGCCCCCACACTTTCTCACACACCGTGCAGAGGACAGCACCGCCCCCACACTTTCTCATACACCGTGCAGAGGACTGCCCGCCCCCACACTTTTTCATACACTGTGCAGAGGACTGCCCGCCCCCACACGTTCTCACACACCGTGCAGAGGACTGCCCGCCCCCACACTTTCTCACACACCGTGCAGAGGACTGCCCGCCCCCACACTTTTTCATACACTGTGCAGAGGACTGCCCGCCCCCATTCTTTTTCATACACTGTGCAGAGGACTGCCCACCCCCACACTTTTTCATACACTGTGCAGAGGACTGCCCGCCCCCACACTTTCTCATACACAGTGCAGAGGACTGCCCGCCCCCACACTTTCTCATACACCGTGCAGAGGACTGCCCGGCCCCATACTTTCTCATACATCGTGCAGAGTGATGTGCCTCAATAATTCCGAGACTCGATGTTAGCGAAACAAAACAAGGCTTTTATTAACTTAGAAGATAACACGCAGTGGAGAGAGATATCTTCCATCTGGAGGTCTGCAGTACTGGATATGAGGCCAGACTGAGCTTGCTTACATAGGGGCCAGCTATGGGCGGAGCCCTACACACAATACATTACAATATACAATACAATGGTGAGGAGACGGAACTGAGGTAAGGGAACTGAAACCTGAAACCAACCACAGTCACAGGCAGTGATGAATGGAATATTTCATCACACAGAGGACTGTCCGCCCCCACACTTTCTCATACACCGTGCAGAGGACTGCCCGCCCACACACTTTCTCATAAACCGTGCAGAGGACTGCCCGCCCCCACACTTTCTCATACACCGTGCAGAGGACTGCTCGCCCCCACACTTTCTCATACACCGTGCAGAGGATTGCCCGCCCCCACACTTTCTCATACACCGTGCAGAGGATTGCCCGCCCCCACACCTTCTCATACACTGTGCAGAGGACTGCCCGCCCCCACACTTTCTCATACACCGTGCAGAGGACTGCCCGCCCCCACACTTTCTCATACACAGTGCAGAGGACTGCGCGCCCCCACACTTTCTCATACACAGTGCAGAGGACTGCCCGCCCACACACTTTCTCATACACTGTGCAGAGGACTGCCCACAAACACACTTTCTCATACACTGTGCAGAGGACTGCCACCCCCACACTTTCTCATACACCGTGCAGAGGACTGCCCGCCCCCACACTTTCTCATACACCGTGCAGAGGACTGCCAGCTCTCACACTTTCTCATACACCGTGCAGGGGACTGCTCGCCCCCAAACTTTCTCATACACAGTGCAGAGGACTGCTCGCCCCCAAACTTTCTCATACACCGTGCAGAGGACTGCCAGCCCCCACACTTTCTCATACACCGTGCAGAGGACTGCTCGCCCCCAAACTTTCTCATACACAGTGCAGAGGACTGCCAGCCCCCACACTTTCTCATACACCGTGCAGAGGACTGCCAGCCCCCACACTTTCTCGTACACCGTGCAGAGGACTGCTCGCCCCCAAACTTTCTCATACACCGTGCAGAGGACTGCTCGCCCCCAAACTTTCTCATACACCGTGCAGAGGACAGCCCGCCCCCACACGTTCTCATACACCGTACAGAGGACTGCCCGCCCCCACACTTTCTCATACACCGTACAGAGGACTACCCGCCCCCCACACTTTCTCATACACCGTACAGAGGACTGCCCACCCCCACACTTTCTCATACACCGTACAGAGGACTGCTCGCCCCCCACACTTTCTCATACACCGTACAGAGGACTGCTCGCCCCCCACACTTTCTCATACACCGTGCAGAGGACTGCCCGCCCCCACACTTTCTCATACACCGTGCAGAGGACTGCTCGCCCCCAAACTTTCTCATACACCGTGCAGAGGACAGCCCGCCCTCACACTTTCTCATACACCGTGCAGAGGACTGCTCGCCCCCAAACTTTCTCATACACCGTGCAGAGGACTACTCGCCCCCAAACTTTCTCATACACAGTGCAGAGGACTGCTCGCCCCCAAACTTTCTCATACACCGTGCAGAGGACTGCCCGCCCCCACACATTCTCCTACACCGTGCAGAGGACTGCCCGCCCCCACACTTTCTCATACACCGTACAGAGGACTGCCCGCCCCCCCACTTTCTCATACACCGTACAGAGGACTGCCCGCCCCCACACTTTCTCATACACCGTACAGAGGACTGCCCGCCCCCCCACTTTCTCATACACCGTACAGAGGACTGCCCGCCCCCACACTTTCTCATACACCGTACAGAGGACTGCCCGCCCCCCCACTTTCTCATACACCGTACAGAGGACTGCCCGCCCCCACACTTTCTCATACACCGTACAGAGGACTGCTCGCCCCCCACACTTTCTCATACACCGTACAGAGGACTGCTCGCCCCCCACACTTTTCCTTACACCGCGCAGAGGACTGCCAGCCCCCACACTGTCTCATACACCGTACAAAGGACTGCCAGCCCCCACACTTTCTCATACACCGTGCAGAGGACTGCCTGCCCCCACACTTTCTCATACACTGTGCAGAGGACAGCCCGCACCCACACTTTCTCGTACACCGTGCAGAAGACTGCCCGCCCCCACACTTTCTCATACACCGCGCAGAGGACTGCCAGCCCCCACACGTTCTCATACACCGTGCAGAGGACTGCCCACCCCCACACTTTCTCATACACCGTGCAGAGGACTGCCCGCAAACACACTTTATCATACACCGCGCAGAGGACTGCCAGCCCCCACACTTTCTCATACACCGCGCAGAGGACTGCCAGCCCCCACACTTTCTCATACACCGTGCAGAGGACTGCTAGCCCCCACACTTTCTCATACACAGTGCAGAGGACTGCCCGCCCCCACACTTTCTCATACACCGTGCAGAGGACTGCCCGCCCCCACACATTCTCCTACACCGTGCAGAGGACTGCCCGCCCCCACACTTTCTCATACACTGTGCAGAGGATTGCCCGCCCCCACACTTTCTCATACACCGTGCAGAGGACTGCCCGCCCCCACACATTCTCCTACACCGTGCAGAGGATTGCCCGCCCCCACACTTTCTCATACACCGTGCAGAGGACAGCACCGCCCCCACACTTTCTCATACACTGTGCAGAGGACTGCCAGCCCCCACACTTTCTCATACACCGTGCAGAGGACTGCCCGCCCCCACACATTCTCCTACACCGTGCAGAGGACTGCCCGCCCCCACACTTTCTCATACACCGTACAGAGGATTGCCCGCCCCCACACTTTCTCATACACCGTGCAGAGGACAGCACCGCCCCCACACTTTCTCATACACCGTGCAGAGGACAGCCCGCCCCCACACGTTCTCATACACCGTGCAGAGGACTGCCAGCCCCCACACTGTCTCATACACCGTACAAAGGACTGCCAGCCCCCACACTTTCTCATACACCGTGCAGAGGACTGCCTGCCCCCACACTTTCTCATACACTGTGCAGAGGACAGCCCGCCCCCACACTTTCTCGTACACCGTGCAGAAGACTGCCCGCCCCCACACTTTCTCATACACCGCGCAGAGGACTGCCAGCCCCCACACGTTCTCATACACCGTGCAGAGGACTGCCCACCCCCACACTTTCTCATACACCGTGCAGAGGACTGCCCGCAAACACACTTTATCATACACCGCGCAGAGGACTGCCAGCCCCCACACTTTCTCATACACCGCGCAGAGGACTGCCAGCCCCCACACTTTCTCATACACCGTGCAGAGGACTGCTAGCCCCCACACTTTCTCATACACAGTGCAGAGGACTGCCCGCCCCCACACTTTCTCATACACCGTGCAGAGGACTGCCCGCCCCCACACATTCTCCTACACCGTGCAGAGGACTGCCCGCCCCCACACTTTCTCATACACTGTGCAGAGGATTGCCCGCCCCCACACTTTCTCATACACCGTGCAGAGGACTGCCCGCCCCCACACATTCTCCTACACCGTGCAGAGGATTGCCCGCCCCCACACTTTCTCATACACCGTGCAGAGGACAGCACCGCCCCCACACTTTCTCATACACTGTGCAGAGGACTGCCAGCCCCCACACTTTCTCATACACCGTGCAGAGGACTGCCCGCCCCCACACATTCTCCTACACCGTGCAGAGGACTGCCCGCCCCCACACTTTCTCATACACCGTACAGAGGATTGCCCGCCCCCACACTTTCTCATACACCGTGCAGAGGACAGCACCGCCCCCACACTTTCTCATACACCGTGCAGAGGACTGCCGCCCCCACACTTTCTCACACACCGTGCAGAGGACAGCACCGCCCCCACACTTTTTCATACACTGTGCAGAGGACTGCCCGCCCCCACACTTTCTCATACACAGTGCAGAGGACTGCCCGCCCCCACACTTTTTCATACACTGTGCAGAGGACTGCCCGCCCCCACACTTTCTCATACACCGTGCAGAGGACTGCCCGGCCCCATACTTTCTCATACATCGTGCAGAGTGATGTGCCTCAATAATTCCGAGACTCGATGTTAGCGAAACAAAACAAGGCTTTTATTAACTTAGAAGATAACACGCAGTGGAGAGAGATATCTTCCATCTGGAGGTCTGCAGTACTGGATATGAGGCCAGACTGAGCTTGCTTACATAGGGGCCAGGTATGGGCGGAGCCCTACACACAATACATTACAATATACAATACAATGGTGAGGAGACGGAACTGAGGTAAGGGAACTGAAACCTGAAACCAACCACAGTCACAGGCAGTGATGAATGGAATATTTCATCACACAGAGGACTGTCCGCCCCCACACTTTCTCATACACCGTGCAGAGGACTGCTCGCCCACACTTTCTCATAAACCGTGCAGAGGACTGCCCGCCCACACACTTTCTCATACACCGTGCAGAGGACTGCCCGCCCACACACTTTCTCATACATCGTGCAGAGGATTGCCCGCCCCCACACTTTCTCATACACCGTGCAGAGGATTGCCCGCCCCCACACCTTCTCATACACTGTGCAGAGGACTGCCCGCCCCCACACTTTCTCATACACCGTGCAGAGGACTGCCCGCCCCCACACTTTCTCATACACAGTGCAGAGGACTGCGCGCTCCCACACTTTCTCATACACAGTGCAGAGGACTGCCCGCCCACACACTTTCTCATACACTGTGCAGAGGACTGCCCACAAACACACTTTCTCATACACTGTGCAGAGGACTGCCACCCCCACACTTTCTCATACACTGTGCAGAGGACTGCCACCCCCACACTTTCTCATACACCGTGCAGAGGACTGCCCGCCCCCACACTTTCTCATACACCGTGCAGAGGACTGCTCGCCCTCACACTTTCTCATACACCGTGCCGGGGACTGCTCGCCCCCAAACTTTCTCATACACAGTGCAGAGGACTGCTCGCCCCCAAACATTCTCATACACCGTGCAGAGGACTGCCAGCCCCCACACTTTCTCATACACCGTGCAGAGGACTGCTCGCCCCCAAACTTTCTCATACACCGTGCAGAGGACTGCCACCCCCACACTTTCTCATACACCGTACAGAGGACTGCCCGCCCCCCACACTTTCTCGTACACCGTGCAGAGGACTGCCCGCCCCCAAACTTTCTCATACACCGTGCAGAGGACAGCCCGCCCCCACACGTTCTCATACACCGTACATAGTACTGCCCGCCCCCACACTTTCTCATACACCGTACAGAGGACTGCCCGCCCCCACACTTTCTCATACACCGTACAGAGGACTGCCCGCCCCCACACTTTCTCATACACCGTGCAGAGGACTGCCAGCTCCCACACTTTCTCATACACCGTACAGAGGACTGCCCGCCCCCACACTTTCTCATACACCGTGCAGAGGACTGCCCGCCCCCACACTTTCTCATACACCGTACAGAGGACTGCCCACCCCCACACTTTCTCATACACCGTACAGAGGACTGCTCGCCCCCCACACTTTCTCATACACCGTACAGAGGACTGCTCGCCCCCCACACTTTCTCATACACCGTGCAGAGGACTGCCCGCCCCCACACTTTCTCATACACCGTGCAGAGGACTGCTCGCCCCCAAACTTTCTCATACACCGTGCAGCGGACTGCTCGCCCCCAAACTTTCTCCTACACCGTGCAGAGGACTGCCCGCCCCCACACGTTCTCATACACCGTACAGAGGACTGCCCGCCCCCACACTTTCTCATACACCGTACAGAGGACTGCCGCCCCCCCACTTTCTCATACACCGTACAGAGGACTGCCCGCCCCCACACTTTCTCATACACCGTACAGAGGACTGCTCGCCCCCCACACTTTCTCATACACCGTACAGAGGACTGCTCGCCCCCCACACTTTTCCTTACACCGTTCAGAGGACTGCCCGCCCCCACACTTTCTCATACACCGTGCAGAGGACTGCCAGCCCCCACACTGTCTCATACACCGTACAAAGGACTGCCAGCCCCCACACTTTCTCATACACCGTGCAGAGGACTGCCTGCCCCCACACTTTCTCATACACTGTGCAGAGGACAGCCCGCCCCCACACTTTCTCGTACACCGTGCAGAAGACTGCCCGCCCCCACACTTTCTCATACACCGCGCAGAGGACTGCCAGCCCCCACACGTTCTCATACACCGTGCAGAGGACTGCCCACCCCCACACTTTCTCATACACCGTGCAGAGGACTGCCCGCAAACACACTTTATCATACACCGCGCAGAGGACTGCCAGCCCCCACACTTTCTCATACACCGTGCAGAGGACTGCTAGCCCCCACACTTTCTCATACACAGTGCAGAGGACTGCCCGCCCCCACACTTTCTCATACACTGTGCAGAGGACTGCCAGCCCCCACACTTTCTCATACACCGTGCAGAGAACTGCCCGCCCCCACACATTCTCCTACACCGTGCAGAGGACTGCCCGCCCCCACACTTTCTCATACACCGTACAGAGGATTGCCCGCCCCCCAAACTTTCTCATACACCGTGCAGAGGACTACTCGCCCCCAAACTTTCTCATACACAGTGCAGAGGACTGCTCGCCCCCAAACTTTCTCATACACCGTGCAGAGGACTGCCTGCCCCCACACATTCTCCTACACCGTGCAGAGGACTGCCCGCCCCCACACGTTCTCATACACAGTGCAGAGGACTGCCCGCCCCCACACGTTCTCATACACCGTACAGAGGACTGCCCGCCCCCACACTTTCTCATACACCGTACAGAGGACTGCCCGCCCCCCACACTTTCTCATACACCGTACAGAGGACTGCTCGCCCCCCACACTTTCTCATACACCGTACAGAGGACTGCTCGCCCCCCACACTTTCTCATACACCGTGCAGAGGTCTGCCCGCCCCCACACTTTCTCATACACCGTGCAGAGGACTGCCCGCCCCCACACTTTCTCATACACCGTACAGAGGACTGCCAGCCCCCACACTGTCTCATACACCGTACAAAGGACTGCCAGCCCCCACACTTTCTCATACACTGTGCAGAGGACAGCCCGCCCCCACACTTTCTCGTACACCGTGCAGAAGACTGCTAGCCCCCACACTTTCTCATACACCGCGCAGAGGACTGCCAGCCCCCACACGTTCTCATACACCGTGCAGAGGACTGCCCACCCCCACACTTTCTCATACACCGTGCAGAGGACTGCCCGCAAACACACTTTATCATACACCGCGCAGAGGACTGCCAGCCCCCACACTTTCTCATACACCGTGCAGAGGACTGCTAGCCCCCACACTTTCTCATACACCGTGCAGAGGACTGCTCGCCCCCACACTTTCTCATACACCGCGCAGAGGACTGCCAGCCCCCACACGTTCTCATACACCGTGCAGAGGACTGCTAGCCCCCACACTTTCTCATACACAGTGCAGAGGACTGCCCGCAAACACACTTTCTCATACACCGTGCAGAGGACTGCCCGCCCCCACACATTCTACTACACCGTGCAGAGGACTGCCCGCCCCCACACTTTCTCATACACCGTACAGAGGATTGCCCGCCCCCCACACTTTCTCATACACCGTGCAGAGGACAACCAGCCCCCCCCCCCACTTTCTCATACACCATGCAGAGGACTGCTAGCCCCCACACTTTCTCATACACCGTGCAGAGGACTGCCAGCCCCCACACTTTCTCATACACCGTGCAGAGGACTGCCCGCAAACACACTTTCTCATACACCGTGCAGAAGTCTGCCAGCCCCCACACTTTCTCAGACACTGTGCAGAGATCTGCCAGCCCCCACACTTACTCACACACTGTGCAGTGGACTGCTCACCCCACACTTTCTCATACACAGTGCAGAGGTCTGCCAGCCCCCACACTTTCCCATACACTGTGCAGAGGTCTGCCAGCCCCCACACTTTCTCATACACTGTGCAGAGGAGTGCCCGCCCCCACACTTTCTCATACACCGTGCAGAGGACTGCCGCCCCCACACGTTCTCACACACCGTGCAGAGGACAGCACCGCCCCCACACTTTTTCATACACCGTGCAGAGGACTGCCCGCCCCCACACTTTCTCATACACAGTGCAGAGGACTGCCCACCCCCACACTTTCTCATACACCGTGCAGAGGACTGCCCGCAAACACACTTTCTCATACACCGTGCAGAAGTCTGCCAGCCCCCACACTTACTCACACACTGTGCAGTGAACTGCTCACCCCAAACTTTCTCATACACAGTGCAGAGGTCTGCCAGCCCCCACACTTTCCCATACACTGTGCAGAGGACTGCCCGCCCCCACACATTCTCCTACACCGTGCAGAGGACTGCCCGCCCCCACACATTCTCCTACACCGTGCAGAGGACTGCCCGCCCCCCACACTTTCTCATACACCGTGCAGAGGACTGCTCGCCCCCCACACTTTCTCATACACCGTGCAGAGGACAACCAGCCCCCCCCACCCACTTTCTCATACACCGTGCAGAGGACTGCTAGCCCCCACACTTTCTCATACACCGTGCAGAGGACTGCCAGCCCCCACACTTTCTCATACACCGTGCAGAGGACTGCTCGCCCCCACACTTTCTCATACACCGTGCAGAGGACTGCCCGCAAACACACTTTCTCATACACCGTGCAGAAGTCTGCCAGCCCCCACACTTTCTCATACACTGTGCAGAGATCTGCCAGCCCCCACACTTACTCACACACTGTGCAGTGGACTGCTCACCCCAAACTTTCTCATACACCGTGCAGAGGACTGCCAGCCCCCACACTTTCTCATACACCGTGCAGTGGTCTGCCACCCCCACACTTTCTCATACACCGTGCAGAGGACTGCCCGCCCCCACACTTTCTCATACACCGTGCAGAGGACTGCCCGCAAACACACTTTCTCATACACCGTGCAGAGGACTGCCAGCCTCCACACTTTCTCATACACCGTGCAGTGGTCTGCCACCCCCACACTTTCTCATACACCGTGCAGAGGACTGCCCGCCCCCACACTTTCTCATACACCGTGCAGAGGACTGCCCGCAAACACACTTTCTCATACACCGTGCAGAAGTCTGCCAGCCCCCACACTTTCTCATACACTGTGCAGAGATCTGCCAGCCCCCACACTTACTCACACACTGTGCAGTGGACTGCTCACCCCAAACTTTCTCATACACAGTGCAGAGGTCTGCCCGCCCCCACACTTTCCCATACACTGTGCAGAGGTCTGCCAGCCCCCACACTTTCTCATACACTGTGCAGAGGAGTGCCCGCCCCCACACGTTCTCACACACCGTGCAGAGGACTGCCAGCCCCCACACTTTTTCATACACCGTGCATAGGACTGCCCGCCCCCACACTTTCTCATACACAGTGCAGAGGACTGCCCACCCCCACACTTTCTCATACACCGTGCAGAGGACTGCCCGCAAACACACTTTCTCATACACCGTGCAGAAGTCTGCCAGCCCCCACACTTTCTCATACACTGTGCAGAGATCTGCCAGCCCCCACACTTACTCACACACTGTGCAGTGGACTGCTCACCCCAAACTTTCTCATACACAGTGCAGAGGTCTGCCAGCCCCCACACTTTCCCATACACTGTGCAGAGGTCTGCCAGCCCCCATACTTTCTCATACACTGTGCAGAGGACTGCCGCCCCCACACTTTCTCACACACCGTGCAGATGACAGCACTGCCCCCACACTTTTTCATACACTGTGCAGAGGACTGCCCGCCCCCACACTTTCTCATACACAGTGCAGAGGACTGCCCGCCCCCACACTTTCTCATACACCGTGCAGAGGACTGCCCGCCCCCACACTTTCTCATACACCGTGCAGAGGACTGCCCGGCCCCATACTTTCTCATACATCGTGCAGAGTGATGTGCCTCAATAATTCTGAGACTCGATGTTAGCGAAACAAAACAAGGCTTTTATTAACTTAGAAGATAACACGCAGTGGAGAGAGATATCTTCCATCTGGAGGTCTGCAGTACTGGATATGAGGCCAGACTGAGCTTGCTTACATAGGGGCCAGCTATGGGCGGAGCCCTACACACAATACATTACAATATACAATACAATGGTGAGGAGACGGAACTGAGGTAAGGGAACTGAAACCTGAAACCAACCACAGTCACAGGCAGTGATGAATGGAATATTTCATCACATTCACCCCTTCTATAGATTTAGTCTGCTCGGGGGTTTGATAGTCCTCTGCGACCGACGTAGCTGTTGTGGTGTCGCGGGTGTCGGCTGGGTGTCCCCGGTGGCCTCCTGGGTCTCTGCCGGGGGTGCCGCCAGGGTTGTTGAAGGGGTAGTTGGTGGGGGTGCCATTGGTCGATGTTCTTCCGGGGGTGATGAAAGAGTAGTGGGTGGGTAAGAGTTGCTGTGATCGTTGTTGTTGCTATTGCCGTGGTTGTTGTCGTTACCGGCTGGGGCGACGTCTTTTATGGACACGGTGTCCTCCCTTCCGTCGGCGTGCCGGACATACGCGTATTGGGGGTTGGCGTGGAGTAGGTGCACTGGCTCCACGAGAGGGTCCGTCTTGTGGCCCCTCACATGCCTTCGCACGAATACCGGACCTGGGGTGGAGAGCCATGACGGCATGGATACGCCTGAGGTGGATTTCCGGGGAAAGACAAACATTCGTTCATGAGGCGTGGCATTAGTGGCAGTACACAATAGCGACCGTATCGAATGGAGCACATCTGAGAGGACTTCCTGCCAGCGGGAGATAGGGAGGCCCTTGGTCCTCAGAGCTAGAGTGACTGCTTTCCATACTGTCCCGTTCTCTCGCTCCACTTGACCGTTACCCCGGGGGTTGTAGCTGGTGGTACGGCTCGTGGCGATCCCCCTGGACAGCATGTACTGGCATAGCTCTTCACTCATGAAGGACGCCCCCCTATCCGTATGGATGTAGCTCGGCATACCGAACAGGCAGAACAGGCTGTTGAGGCATTTAATGACCGTGGCGCTGGTCATGTCTGGGCAGGGGAAGGCGAATGGGAAACGGGAGTATTCGTCCACAATGTTCAGGAAGTAAACATTGCGGTCGACTGACGGGAGGGGGCCCTTGAAATCTAAGCTGAGCCGCTCAAAGGGCCGTGTAGCTTTGATTAAGTGGGCTCTATCTGGGCGGTAGAACCGAGGCTTGCACTCAGCGCAAGTGCGGCAGTTCCTGGTCAGGGACCGAACTTCCTCAATCGAGTAGGGTAAGTTACGGGACTTTATGAAGTGGAACAGCCGCGTGACCCCTGGGTGGCAGAGGTCGTTGTGGAGGGTCTGTAGCCGATCCCCGGTGGCGCTGGCACACATCCCTCGTGAGAGGGCGTCAGGGGATTCGTTAAGGGCCCCTGGCCGGTAAATGATGTCATACTCGAAAGTGGAGAGCTCGATCCGCCACCTAAGAGTCTTATCATTTTTAATCTTCCCCCTCTGTTTATTATTGAACATAAACGCTACCGACCGCTGGTCGGTAAGTAGGGTGAAGCGTTTGCCGGCTAGGTAGTGGCGCCAGTGGCGCACTGCCTCCATGATGGCTTGGGCCTCCTTTTCTACGGAGGAGTGTCTGATCTCGGGCCCTTGGAGGGTCCTCGAGAAGAAAGCTACGGGGCGCCCCACCTGGTTGAGGGTGGCCGCCAAGGCAAAGTCAGACACATCACTTTCCACTTGAAAGGGAGTGTTCTCGTCCACTGCCTGTAGCGTGGCCCGCTCAATATCCTGCTTAATGCTTTTGAAGGCGGCGTGGGCCTCAGCAGAGAGCGGAAAAGAGGATGCTTTCAAGAGGGGGCGGGCTTTGTCGGAGTAGTTGGGGACCCATTGGGAATAATAAGAAAATAACCCCAGGCACCTTTTCAGGGCTTTGGGAGTGTTGGGCAGGGGCAGCTCCCGTAGGGGGCGCAATCGGTCGGGGTCTTGTCCGATTTCCCCATTCTCCACCACGCTGCCTAGTATGCAGAGACGCGTGGTGTTGAAAACGCACTTGTCCTCGTTGTAGGTGAGGTTGAGTTTTTGTGCGGTTTTCAGAAACCTCTCGAGGTTCGAGTCGTGATCCTGCTGGTTGTGACCGCAGATGGTGACGTTGTCGAGGTAGGGGAAGGTTGCCTGCAAGTGGTGGTCATCGACCATGCGGTCCATCTCCCTCTGGAAGACCGAGACCCCATTCGTCACCCCAAAGGGGACTCTGAGGAATTGGTAGAGGTGTCCGTTCGCCTCGAAGGCGGTGTACGGGCGGTCCTCTGGTCTGATAGGGAGCTGGTGGTACGCTGACTTGAGGTCGATGGTGGAGAACACCCGGTATTGGGCGATTTGGTTCACCATTTCTGATATGCGGGGTAGCGGGTAGGCGTCTAGTTGGGTGTACCTGTTGATCGTTTGGCTATAGTCGATCACCATCCGTTTCTTCTCGCTACCCCTTACCACTACCACTTGGGCGCGCCACGGGCTGTTGCTGCGTTCAATAATGCGCTCTTTCAGGAGCCTGTCTACCTCGGTCGCGATAAACCACCTGTCCTCCCAGCTGTACCTCCTGCTTTTGGTCGCTATTGGCCGGCAGTTAGGGGTAAGGTTCGCGAATAGCGAAGGCGGTTTTACCTTCAGGGTAGCCAGACCGCACACTGTGAGGGGCGGCTGGGACCCACCGTACTTGAGCGTGATGCTTTGGTGGTTGCACTGGAAATCCAAGCCCAAGATCACGCTCGCACATAGATTCTTCATGATTAATACTTTAAAATTATCGTATACAGTTCCGTTAACGGACAATTGTACCGTGCAGTAACCCAGAATGGTCGATGTCTGGGTTTTATCAGCCATAGAGATGGTACCCTGAGTAGGGACCACCTTTAGGGAGAGTTGCTGTGCCAGTTCAGGGTGGATAAAACTCTCCGTGCTTCCACTGTCAATTAAACATTTAACCCGGCACCCGTTTACCTCGATGTCCACCATTGATTTGGATAGCGGGTGCGGCCTGGTCTGGTCCACTGTGACCGATGCCACTGTAGGGCCCTGATCGAGACAAGATGGCGTCCACGCTGTCTGCTCATGAGATGGCGGACCCCACGTGGTCGGGCAAGATGGCGTCCAAGATGGCCGCTCCCACGGCGCACACGCGGCGGTGGCGGGTTTTCCGGCGGGGTTCCCTCTGCACACCTTCCCGAAGTGCCCCTTCTTACCGCACTTAAAGCAGGTGGTGCCTTTCGCCGGGCACAGGTTTCTGGTGTGCTTTGGCTGCCCGCAGAAGTAGCAGTTGGGTCCCCGATGCGTCGCGGCTGTCGTAGGGCTTCTGGGGGGAGAGCGGGGCCCCGACGGTGTCGGGCTGCCGGGCGGGGTAGATGCCTTCCAAGATGGTGGCACCCTTGGTGCACACGTGGCGGCGTGGACGGCGCGGGCTGAAGAGTAGGCGTCCGAGTTTCTCTGGGCCACATCCAGGGATCGCGCGGTGTCCGCAGCCTGTTTCAGGTCCAATCCCGTTTTTTCCAGCAGTCTCTGCCGGATGTAAGTGGAGCTGAGGCCTGTGATAAAGGCATCGCGAACAAGCTCGTCAGTGTACACTGCGGCTTTTACATCTTGGCACTTGCAGTCTTTGCCAAGCATTTTCAGGGTGCCTAGGAACTCCTCCACCGATTCCCCAGGTCGCTGTGCGCGAGTAGCGAGCAGATGCCTAGCATACACCTCATTCGTAGGCTGCTGGTAATGCGCCTTTAAGATGTCGCAGGCGGCCAGGTACGTGTCGGCGTCTTGGATGAGGGGGTAAACCCGGTGGCTTACCCAATTCCGCAGAATTCCGAGTTTCATACTCGCAGCGTCCGTAGCGTCTTTGACGGCTGCGGAATTGTCCAGGAAGAATTCCATATACATAAACCAGTGTCCGAAGCGTGCCGATGCGTCCGAAGCATGCTGGTCCAAATCCAAACGTTCGGGTTTTAGGAGTTGATCCATTGTGTTGAAAAATAAGTTAATAAAATTGATGTGCCTCAATAATTCCGAGACTCGATGTTAGCGAAACAAAACAAGGCTTTTATTAACTTAGAAGGTAACACGCAGTGGAGAGAGATAACTTCCATCTGGAGGTCTGCAGTACTGGATATGAGGCCAGACTGAGCTTGCTTACATAGGGGCCAGGTATGGGCGGAGCCCTACATACAATACATTACAATATACAATACAATGGTGAGGAGACGGAACTGAGGTAAGGGAACTGAAACCTGAAACCAACCACAGACACAGGCAGTGATGAATGGAATATTTCATCACACAGAGGACTGTCCGCCCCCACACTTTCTCATACACCGTGCAGAGGACTGCTCGCCCACACTTTCTCATAAACCGTGCAGAGGACTGCCCGCCCACACACTTTCTCATACACCGTGCAGAGGACTGCCCGCCCCCACACTTTCTCATACATCGTGCAGAGGATTGCCCGCCCCCACACTTTCTCATACACCGTGCAGAGGATTGCCTGCCCCCACACCTTCTCATACACTGTGCAGAGGACTGCCCGCCCCCACACTTTCTCATACACCGTGCAGAGGACTGCCCGCCCCCACACTTTCTCATACACAGTGCAGAGGACTGCGCGCCCCCACACTTTCTCATACACAGTGCAGAGGACTGCCCGCCCACACACTTTCTCATAGACTGTGCAGAGGACTGCCCACAAACACACTTTCTCATACACTGTGCAGAGGACTGCCACCCCCACACTTTCTCATACACAGTGCAGAGGACTGCCAACCCCACACTTTCTCATACACAGTGCAGAGGACTGCTAGCCCCCACACTTTCTCATACACAGTGCAGAGGACTGCCACCCCCACACTTTCTCACACACCGTGCAGAGGACTGCAACCCCCCACACTTTCTCATACACAGTGCAGAGGACTGCCACCCCCACACTTTCTCACACACCGTGCAGAGGACTGCAACCCCCCACACTTTCTCACACACCGTGCAGAGGACTGCAACCCCCCACACTTTCTCATACACAGTGCAGAGGACTGCCCGCCCCCACACTTTCTCATACACCGCGCAGAGGACTGCCAGCCCCCACACGTTCTCATACACCGTGCAGAGGACTGCCCACCCCCACACTTTCACATACACCGTGCAGAGGACTGCCCGCAAACACACTTTATCATACACCGCGCAGAGGACTGCCAGCCCCCACACTTTCTCATACACCGTGCAGAGGACTGCTAGCCCCCACACTTTCTCATACACAGTGCAGAGGACTGCCCGACCCACGCTTTCTCATACACTGTGCAGAGGACTGCCAGCCCCCACACTTTCTCATACACCGTGCAGAGGACTGCCCGCCCCCACACATTCTCCTACACCGTGCAGAGGACTGCCCGCCCCCACACTTTCGCATACACCGTACAGAGGATTGCCCGCCCCCCACACTTTCTCATACACCGTGCAGAGGACTGCTCGCCCCCCACACTTTCTCATACACCGTGCAGAGGACAACCAGCCCCCCCCCCCCACTTTCTCATACACCGTGCAGAGGACTGCTAGCCCCCACACTTTCTCATACACCGTGCAGAGGACTGCCCGCAAACACACTTTCTCATACACCGTGCAGAAGTCTGCCAGCCCCCACACTTTCTCATACACTGTGCAGAGATCTGCCAGCCCCCACACTTACTCACACACTGTGCAGTGGACTGCTCACCCCAAACTTTCTCATACACAGTGCAGAGGTCTGCCAGCCCCCACACTTTCCCATACACTGTGCAGAGGTCTGCCAGCCCCCACACTTTCCCATACACTGTGCAGAGGTCTGCCAGCCCCCACACTTTCTCATACACTGTGCAGAGGAGTGCCCGCCCCCACACTTTCTCATACACCGTGCAGAGGACTGCCGCCCCCACACGTTCTCACACACCGTGCAGAGGACAGCACCGCCCCCACACTTTTTCATACACTGTGCAGAGGACTGCCCGGCCCCTCACATTCTCATACACAGTGCAGAGGACTGCCCGCCCCCACACTTTCTCATACACCGTGCAGAGGACTGCCCGCCCCCACACTTTCTCATACACCGTGCAGAGGACTGCCCGGCCCCATACTTTCTCATACATCGTGCAGAGTGATGTGCCTCAATAATTCCGAGACTCGATGTTAGCGAAACAAAACAAGGCTTTTATTAACTTAGAAGATAACACGCAGTGGAGAGAGATATCTTCCATCTGGAGGTCTGCAGTACTGGATATGAGGCCAGACTGAGCTTGCTTACATAGGGGCCAGGTATGGGCGGAGCCCTACACACAATACATTACAATATACAATACAATGGTGAGGAGACGGAACTGAGGTAAGGGAACTGAAACCTGAAACCAACCACAGTCACAGGCAGTGATGAATGGAATATTTCATCACACAGAGGACTGTCCGCCCCCACACTTTCTCATACACCGTGCAGAGGACTGCTCGCCCACACTTTCTCATAAACCGTGCAGAGGACTGCCCGCCCACACACTTTCTCATACACCGTGCAGAGGACTGCCCGCCCCCACACTTTCTCATACATCGTGCAGAGGATTGCCCGCCCCCACACTTTCTCATACACCGTGCAGAGGATTGCCCGCCCCCACACCTTCTCATACACTGTGCAGAGGACTGCCCGCCCCCACACTTTCTCATACACTGTGCAGAGGACTGCCCGCCCCCACACTTTCTCATACACAGTGCAGAGGACTGCGCGCCCCCACACTTTCTCATACACAGTGCAGAGGACTGCCCGCCCACACACTTTCTCATACACTGTGCAGAGGACTGCCCACAAACACACTTTCTCATACACTGTGCAGAGGACTGCCACCCCCACACTTTCTCATACACTGTGCAGAGGACTGCCACCCCCACACTTTCTCATACACAGTGCAGAGGACTGCCAACCCCACACTTTCTCATACACAGTGCAGAGGACTGCTAGCCCCCACACTTTCTCATACACAGTGCAGAGGACTGCCACCCCCACACTTTCTCACACACCGTGCAGAGGACTGCAACCCCACACACTTTCTCATACACAGTGCAGAGGACTGCCACCCCCACACTTTCTCATACACAGTGCAGAGGATTGCCACCCCCACACTTTCTCACACACCGTGCAGAGGACTGCAACCCCCCACACTTTCTCACACACCGTGCAGAGGACTGCAACCCCCCACACTTTCTCATACACAGTGCAGAGGACTGCCAGCCCCCACACTTTCTCATACACAGTGCAGAGGACTGCCAGCCCCCACACTTTCTCATACACTGTGCAGAGGACTGCCATCCCCACACTTTCTCATACACTGTGCAGTGGACTGCCAGCCCCCACACTTTCTCATACACTGTGCAGTGGACTGCCAGCCCCCACACTTTCTCATACACCGCGCGGAGGACTGCCAGCCCCCACACGTTCTCATACACCGTGCAGAGGACTGCCCACCCCCACAATTTCTCATACACCGTGCAGAGGACTGCTCGCAAACACACTTTCTCATACACCGCGCAGAGGACTGCCAGCCCCCACACTTTCTCATACACCGTGCAGAGGACTGCTAGCCCCCACACTTTCTCATACACTGTGCAGAGGACTGCCAGCCCCCACACTTTCTCATACACCGTGCAGAGGACTGCCCGCCCCCACACATTCTCCTACACCGTGCAGAGGTCTGCCAGCCCCCACACTTACACACCGTGCAGTGGTCTGCCACCCTCACACTTTCTCACACACCGTGCAGAGGACTGCCCGCCCCCACACTTTCTCATACACCGTGCAGAGGACTGCCCGCAAACACACTTTCTCATACACCGTGCAGAGGTCTGCCAGCCCCCACACTTTCTCATACACCGTGCAGAGGACTGCCCGCAAACACACTTTCTCATACACCGTGCAGAAGTCTGCCAGCCCCCACACTTTCTCATACATTGTGCAGAGATCTGCCAGCCCCCACACTTACTCTCACACTGTGCAGTGGACTGCTCACCCCAAACTTTCTCATACACAGTGCAGAGGTCTGCCAGCCCCCACACTTTCCCATACACTGTGCTGAGGTCTGCCAGCCCCCATACTTTCTCATACACTGTGCAGAGGAGTGCCCGCCCCCACACTTTCTCATACACCGTGCAGAGGACTGCCGCCCCCACACTTTCTCACACACCGTGCAGAGGACAGCACCGCCCCCACACTTTTTCATACACTGTGCAGAGGACTGCCCGCCCCCTCACTTTCTCATACACAGTGCAGAGGACTGCCCGCCCCCACACTTTCTCATACACCGTGCAGAGGACTGCCCGCCCCCACACTTTCTCATACACCGTGCAGAGGACTGCCCGGCCCCATACTTTCTCATACATCGTGCAGAGTGATGTGCCTCAATAATTCCGAGACTCGATGTTAGCGAAACAAAACAAGGCTTTTATTAACTTAAAAGATAACACGCAGTGGAGAGAGATATCTTCCAGCTGGAGGTCTGCAGTACTGGATATGAGGCCAGACTGAGCTTGCTTACATAGGGGCCAGGTATGGGCGGAGCCCTACACACAATACATTACAATATACAATACAATGGTGAGGAGACGGAACTGAGGTAAGGGAACTGAAACCTGAAACCAACCACAGTCACAGGCAGTGATGAATGGAATATTTCATCACACAGAGGACTGTCCGCCCCCACACTTTCTCATACACCGTGCAGAGGACTGCTCGCCCACACTTTCTCATAAACCGTGCAGAGGACTGCCCGCCCACACACTTTCTCATACACCGTGCAGAGGACTGCCCGCCCCCACACTTTCTCATACATCGTGCAGAGGATTGCCCGCCCCCACACTTTCTCATACACCGTGCAGAGGACTGCCCGCCCACACACTTTCTCATACACAGTGCAGAGGACTGCCACCCCCACACTTTCTCATACACTGTGCAGAGGACTGCCACCCCCACACTTTCTCATACACAGTGCAGAGGACTGCCAAACCCACACTTTCTCATACACAGTGCAGAGGACTGCTAGCCCCCACACTTTCTCATACACAGTGCAGAGGACTGCAACCCCCCACACTTTCTCACACACCGTGCAGAGGACTGCAACCCCCCACACTTTCTCACACACCGTGCAGAGGACTGCAACCCCCCACACTTTCTCATACACAGTGCAGAGGACTGCCACCCCCACACTTTCTCATACACAGTGCAGAGGATTGCCACCCCCACACTTTCTCACACACCGTGCAGAGGACTGCAACCCCCCACACTTTCTCACACACCGTGCAGAGGACTGCAACCCCCCACACTTTCTCATACACAGTGCAGAGGACTGCCAGCCCCCACACTTTCTCATACACAGTGCAGAGGACTGCCAGCCCCCACACTTTCTCATACACTGTGCAGAGGACTGCCAGCCCCCACACTTTCTCATACACTGTGCAGAGGACTGCCAGCCCCCACACTTTCTCATACACCGTGCAGAGGACTGCCAGCCCCCACACTTGCTCACACACTGTGCAGGGGACTGCTAGCCCCCACAGTTTCTCATACACCCTGCAGAGGACTGCCCGCCCCCCACACTTTCTCATACACCGTGCAGAGGACTGCTCGCCCACAAACTTTCTCATACACCGTGCAGAGGACAGCCCGCCCTCACACTTTCACATACACCGTGCAGAGGACTGCTCGCCCCCAAACTTTCTCATACACCGTGCAGAGGACTACTCGCCCCCAAACTTTCTCATACACAGTGCAGAGGACTGCTCGCCCCCAAACTTTCTCATACACCGTGCAGAGGACTGCCCGCCCCCACACATTCTCCTACACCGTGCAGAGGACTGCCCGCCCCCACACGTTCTCATACACCGTACAGAGGACTGCCCGCCCCCACACTTTCTCATACACCGTACAGAGGACTGCCCGCCCCCACACCTTCTCATACACCGTACAGAGGACTGCCCGCCCCCACACTTTCTCATACACCGTACAGAGGACTGCTCGCCCCCCACACTTTCTCATACACCGTACAGAGGACTGCTCGCCCCCCACACTTTCTCATACACCGTGCAGAGGACTGCCCGCCCCCACACTTTCTCATACACCATGCAGAGGACTGCCAGCCCCCACACTGTCTCATACACCATACAAAGGACTGCCAGCCCCCACACTTTCTCATACACCGTGCAGAGGACTGCCTGCCCCCACACTTTCTCATACACTGTGCAGAGGACAGCCCGCCCCCACACTTTCTCATACACCGTGCAGAAGACTGCCCGCCCCCACACGTTCTCATACACCGTGCAGAGGACTGCCCACCTCCAAAATTTCTCATACACCGTGCAGAGGACTGCTCGCAAACACACTTTATCATACACCGCGCAGAGGACTGCTAGCCCCCACACTTTCTCATACACAGTGCAGAGGACTGCCCGCCCCCACACTTTCTCATACACTGTGCAGAGGACTGCCAGCCCCCACACTTTCTCATACACCGTGCAGAGGACTGCCCGCCCCCACACTTTCTCATACACCGTGCAGAGGACTGCTCGGCCCCCACACTTTCTCATACACCGTGCAGAGGACTGCCAGCCCCCACACTTTCTCATACACCGTGCAGAGGACTGCCCGCAAACACACTTTCTCATACACCGTGCAGAGGACTGCCCGCAAACACACTTTCTCATACACCGTGCAGAAGTCTGCCAGCCCCCACACTTTCTCATACACTGTGCAGTGGTCTGCCACCCCCACACTTTCTCACACACCGTGCAGAGGTCTACCACCCCCACACTTTCTCACACACCGTGCAGAGGACTGCCCGCCCCCACACTTTCTCATACACCGTGCAGAGGACTGCCCGCAAACACACTTTCTCATACACCGTGCAGAAGTCTGCCAGCCCCCACACTTTCTCATACACTGTGCAGAGATCTGCCAGCCCCCACACTTACTCACACACTGTGCAGTGGACTGCTCACCCCAAACTTTCTCATACACAGTGCAGAGGTCTGCCTGCCCCCACACTTTCCCATACACTGTGCAGAGGTCTGCCAGCCCCCACACTTTCCCATACACTGTGCAGAGGTCTGCCAGCCCCCACACTTTCTCATACACTGTGCAGAGGAGTGCCCGCCCCCACTCTTTCTCATACACCGTGCAGAGGACTGCCGCCCCCACACGTTCTCAGACACCGTGCAGAGGACAGCACCGCCCCCACACTTTTTCATACACCGTGCAGAGGACTGCCCGCCCCCACACTTTCTCATACACCGTGCAGAGGACTGCCGCCCCCACACGTTCTCACACACCGTGCAGAGGACAGCACCGCCCCATACTTTCTCATACATCGTGCAGAGTGATGTGCCTCAATAATTCCGAGACTCGATGTTAGCGAAACAAAACAAGGCTTTTATTAACTTAGAAGATAACACGCAGTGGAGAGAGATATCTTCCATCTGGAGGTCTGCAGTACTGGATATGAGGCCAGACTGAGCTTGCTTACATAGGGGCCAGGTATGTGCGGAGCCCTACACACAATACATTACAATATACAATACAATGGTGAGGAGACGGAACTGAGGTAAGGGAACTGAAACCTGAAACCAACCACAGTCACAGGCAGTGATGAATGGAATATTTCATCACACAGAGGACTGTCCGCCCCCACACTTTCTCATACACCGTGCAGAGGACTGCTCGCCCACACTTTCTCATAAACCGTGCAGAGGACTGCCCGCCCACACACTTTCTCATAAACCGTGCAGAGGACTGCCCGCCCACACACTTTCTCATACACCGTGCAGAGGATTGCCCGCCCCCACACTTTCTCATACACCGTGCAGAGGATTGCCCGCCCCCACACCTTCTCATACACTGTGCAGAGGACTGCCCGCCCCCACACTTTCTCATACACCGTGCAGAGGACTGCCCGCCCCCACACTTTCTCATACACAGTGCAGAGGACTGCGCGCCCCCACACTTTCTCATACACAGTGCAGAGGACTGCCCGCCCACACACTTTCTCATACACTGTGCAGAGGACTGCCCACAAACACACTTTCTCATACACTGTGCAAAGGACTGCCACCCCCACACTTTCTCATACACTGTGCAGAGGACTGCCACCCCCACACTTTCTCATACACAGTGCAGAGGACTGCCAACCCCACACTTTCTCATACACCGTGCAGAGGACTGCTAGCCCCCACACTTTCTCATACACAGTGCAGAGGACTGCCAACCCCACACTTTCTCATACACCGTGCAGAGGACTGCAACCCCCCACACTTTCTCACACACCGTGCAGAGGACTGCAACCCCCCACACTTTCTCACACACCGTGCAGATGACTGCAACCCCCCACACTTCCTCATACACAGTGCAGAGGACTGCCACCCCCACACTTTCTCATACACAGTGCAGAGGATTGCCACCCCCACACTTTCTCACACACCGTGCAGAGGACTGCAACCCCCCACACTTTCTCACACACCGTGCAGAGGACTGCAACCCCCCACACTTTCTCATACACAGTGCAGAGGACTGCCAGCCCCCACACTTTCTCATACACAGTGCAGAGGACTGCCAGCCCCCACACTTTCTCATACACTGTGCAGAGGACTGCCAGCCCCCACACTTTCTCATACACCGTGCAGAGGACTGCCAGCCCCCACACTTTCTCATACATTGTGCAGAGGACTGCCACCCCCACACTTTCTCATACACAGTGCAGAGGATTGCCACCCCCACACTTTCTCACACACCGTGCAGAGGACTGCAACCCCCCACACTTTCTCACACACCGTGCAGAGGACTGCAACCCCCCACACTTTCTCATACACCGTGCAGAGGACTGCAACCCCCCACACTTTCTCATACACAGTGCAGAGGACTGCCAGCCCCCACACTTTCTCATACACAGTGCAGAGGACTGCCAGCCCCCACACTTTCTCACACACTGTGCAGGGGACTGCTAGCCCCCACAGTTTCTCATACACCGTGCAGAGGACTGCCCGCCCCCCACACTTTCTCATACACCGTGCAGAGGACTGCTCGCCCCCAAACTTTCTCATACACCGTGCAGAGGACTACTCGCCCCCAAACTTTCTCATACACAGTGCAGAGGACTGCTCGCCCCCAAACTTTCTCATACACCGTGCAGAGGACTGCCCGCCCCCACACATTCTCCTACACCGTGCAGAGGACTGCCCGCCCCCACACGTTCTCATACACCGTACAGAGGACTGCCCGCCCCCACACTTTCTCATACACCGTACAGAGGACTGCCCGTCCCCACACCTTCTCATACACCGTACAGAGGACTGCCCGCCCCCACACTTTCTCATACACCGTACAGAGGACTGCTCGCCCCCACACTTTCTCATACACCGTACAGAGGACTGCTCGCCCCCCACACTTTCTCATACACCGTGCAGAGGACTGCCCGCCCCCACACTTTCTCATACACCATGCAGAGGACTGCCAGCCCCCACACTTTCTCATACACCGTGCAGAGGACTGCCCGCCCCCACACTTTCTCATACACCATGCAGAGGACTGCCAGCCCCCACACTGTCTCATACACCGTACAAAGGACTGCCAGCCCCCACACTTTCTCATACACCGTGCAGAGGACTGCCTGCCCCCACACTTTCTCATACACTGTGCAGAGGACAGCCCGCCCCCACACTTTCTCATACACCGTGCAGAAGACTGCCCGCCCCCACACTTTCTCATACACCGCGCAGAGGACTGCCAGCCCCCACACGTTCTCATACACCGTGCAGAGGACTGCCCACCCCCACAATTTCTCATACACCGTGCAGAGGACTGCTCGCAAACACACTTTATCATACACCGCGCAGAGGACTGCCAGCCCCCACACTTTCTCATACACCGTGCAGAGGACTGCTAGCCCCCACACTTTCTCATACACAGTGCAGAGGACTGCCCGCCCCCACACTTTCCCATACACTGTGCAGAGGTCTGCCAGCCCCCACACTTTCCCATACACTGTGCAGAGGTCTGCCAGCCCCCACACTTTCCCATACACTGTGCAGAGGTCTGCCAGCCCCCATACTTTCTCATACACTGTGCAGAGGAGTGCCCGCCCCCACACCTTCTCATACACCGTGCAGAGGACTGCCGCCCCCACACTTTCTCACACACCGTGCAGATGACAGCACCGCCCCCACACTTTTTCATACACTGTGCAGAGGACTGCCCGCCCCCACACTTTCTCATACACAGTGCAGAGGACTGCCCGCCCCCACACTTTCTCATACACCGTGCAGAGGACTGCTCGCCCCCAAACTTTCTCATACACTGTGCAGAGGAGTGCCCGCCCCCACACTTTCTCATACACTGTGCAGAGGACTGCCGCCCCCACACTTTCTCACACACCGTGCAGATGACAGCACTGCCCCCACACTTTTTCATACACTGTGCAGAGGACTGCCCGCCCCCACACTTTCTCATACACAGTGCAGAGGACTGCCCGCCCCCACACTTTCTCATACACCGTGCAGAGGACTGCCCGGCCCCATACTTTCTCATACATCGTGCAGAGTGATGTGCCTCAATAATTCCGAGACTCGATGTTAGCGAAACAAAACAAGGCTTTTATTAACTTAGAAGATAACACGCAGTGGAGAGAGATATCTTCCATCTGGAGGTCTGCAGTACTGGATATGAGGCCAGACTGAGCTTGCTTACATAGGGGCCAGCTATGGGCGGAGCCCTACACACAATACATTACAATATACAATACAATGGTGAGGAGACGGAACTGAGGTAAGGGAACTGAAACCTGAAACCAACCACAGTCACAGGCAGTGATGAATGGAATATTTCATCACACTCACCCCTTCTATAGATTTAGTCTGCTCGGGGGTTTGATAGTCCTCTGCGACCGACGTAGCTGTTGTGGTGTCGCGGGTGTCGGCTGGGTGTCCCCGGTGGCCTCCTGGGTCTCTGCCGGGGGTGCCGCCAGGGTTGTTGAAGGGGTAGTTGGTGGGGGTGCCGTTGGTCGATGTTCTTCCGGGGGTGATGAAAGAGTAGTGGGTGGGTAAGAGTTGCTGTGATCGTTGTTGTTGCTATTGCCGTGGTTGTTGTCGTTACCGGCTGGGGCGACGTCTTTTATGGACACGGTGTCCTCACTTCCGTCGGCGTGCCGGACATACGCGTATTGGGGGTTGGCGTGGAGTAGGTGCACTGGCTCCACGAGAGGGTCCGTCTTGTGGCCCCTCACATGCCTTCGCACGAATACCGGACCTGGGGTGGAGAGCCATGACGGCATGGATACGCCTGAGGTGGATTTCCGGGGAAAGACAAACATTCGTTCATGAGGCGTGGCATTAGTGGCAGTACACAATAGCGACCGTATCGAATGGAGCACATCTGAGAGGACTTCCTGCCAGCGGGAGATAGGGAGGCCCTTGGTCCTCAGAGCTAGAGTGACTGCTTTCCATACTGTCCCATTCTCTCGCTCCACTTGACCGTTACCCCGGGGGTTGTAGCTGGTGGTACGGCTCGTGGCGATCCCCCTGGACAGCATGTACTGGCATAGCTCTTCGCTCATGAAGGACGCGCCCCTATCCGTATGGATGTAGCTCGGCATACCGAACAGGCAGAACAGGCTGTTGAGGCATTTAATGACCGTGGCGCTGGTCATGTCTGGGCAGGGGAAGGCGAATGGGAAACGGAAGTATTCATCCACAATGTTCAGGAAGTAAACATTGCGGTCGACTGACGGGAGGGGGCCCTTGAAATCTAAGCTGAGCCGCTCAAAGGGCCGTGTAGCTTTGATTAAGTGGGCTCTATCTGGGCGGTAGAACCGAGGCTTGCACTCAGCGCAAGTGCGGCAGTTCCTGGTCAGAGACCGAACTTCCTCAATCGAGTAGGGTAAGTTACGGGACTTTATGAAGTGGAACAGCCGCGTGACCCCTGGGTGGCAGAGGTCGTTGTGGAGGGTCTGTAGCCGATCCCCAGTGGCGCTGGCACACATCCCTCGTGAGAGGGCGTCAGGGGATTCGTTAAGGGCCCCTGGCCGGTAAATGATGTCATACTCGAAGGTGGAGAGCTCGATCCGCCACCTAAGAATCTTATCATTTTTAACCTTCCCCCTCTGTTTATTATTGAACATAAACGCTACCGACCGCTGGTCGGTAAGTAGGGTGAAGCGTTTGCCGGCTAGGTAGTGGCGCCAGTGGCGCACTGCCTCCATGATGGCTTGGGCCTCCTTTTCTACGGAGGAGTGTCTGATCTCGGGCCCTTGGAGGGTCCTCGAGAAGAAAGCTACGGGCCGCCCCACCTGGTTGAGGGTGGCCGCCAAGGCAAAGTCAGACACATCACTTTCCACTTGAAAGGGAGTGTTCTCGTCCACTGCCTGTAGCGTGGCCCGCTCAATATCCTGCTTAATGCTTTTGAAGGCGGCGTGGGCCTCAGCAGAGAGCGGAAAAGAGGATGCTTTCAAGAGGGGGCGGGCTTTGTCGGAGTAGTTGGGGACCCATTGGGAATAATAAGAAAATAACCCCAGGCACCTTTTCAGGGCTTTGGGAGTGTTGGGCAGGGGCAGCTCCCGTAGGGGGCGCAATCGGTCGGGGTCTTGTCCGATTTCCCCATTCTCCACCACGCTGCCTAGTATGCAGAGACGCGTGGTGTTGAAAACGCACTTGTCCTCGTTGTAGGTGAGGTTGAGTTTTTGTGCGGTTTTCAGGAACCTCTCGAGGTTCGAGTCGTGATCCTGCTGGTTGTGACCGCAGATGGTGACGTTGTCGAGGTAGGGGAAGGTTGCCTGCAAGTGGTGGTCATCGACCATGCGGTCCATCTCCCTCTGGAAGACCGAGACCCCATTCGTCACCCCAAAGGGGACTCTGAGGAATTGGTAGAGGTGTCCGTTCGCCTCGAAGGCGGTGTACGGGCGGTCCTCTGGTCTGATAGGGAGCTGGTGGTACGCTGACTTGAGGTCGATGGTGGAGAACACCCGGTATTGGGCGATTTGGTTCACCATTTCTGATATGCGGGGTAGCGGGTAGGCGTCTAGTTGGGTGTACCTGTTGATCGTTTGGCTATAGTCGATCACCATCCGTTTCTTCTCGCTACCCCTTACCACTACCACTTGGGCGCGCCACGGGCTGTTGCTGCGTTCAATAATGCGCTCTTTCAGGAGCCTGTCTACCTCGGTCGCGATAAACCGCCTGTCCTCCCAGCTGTACCTCCTGCTTTTGGTCGCTATTGGCCGGCAGTTAGGGGTAAGGTTCGCGAATAGCGAAGGCGGCTTTACCTTCAGGGTAGCCAGACCGCACACTGTGAGGGGCGGCTGGGACCCACCGTACTTGAGCGTGATGCTTTGGTGGTTGCACTGGAAATCCAAGCCCAAGATCACGCTCGCACATAGATTCTTCATGATTAATACTTTAAAATTATCGTATACAGTTCCGTTAACGGACAATTGTACCGTGCAGTAACCCAGAATGGTCGATGTCTGGGTTTTATCAGCCATAGAGATGGTACCCTGAGTAGGGACCACCTTTAGGGAGAGTTGCTGTGCCAGTTCAGGGTGGATAAAACTCTCCGTGCTTCCACTGTCAATTAAACATTTAACCCGGCACCCGTTTACCTCGATGTCCACCATTGATTTGGATAGCGGGTGCGGCCTGGTCTGGTCCACTGTGACCGATGCCACTGTAGGGCCCTGATCGAGACAAGATGGCGTCCACGCTGTCTGCTCATGAGATGGCGGACCCCACGAGGTCGGGCAAGATGGCGTCCAAGATGGCCGCTCCCACGGCGCACACGCGGCGGTGGCGGGTTTTCCGGCGGGGTTCCCTCTGCACACCTTCCCGAAGTGCCCCTTCTTACCGCACTTAAAGCAGGTGGTGCCTTTCGCCGGGCACAGGTTTCTGGTGTGCTTTGGCTGCCCGCAGAAGTAGCAGTTGGGTCCCCGATGCGTCGCGGCTGTCGTAGGGCTTCTGGGGGGAGAGCGGGGCCCCGACGGTGTCGGGCTGCCGGGCGGGGAAGATGCCTTCCAAGATGGTGGCGCCCTTGGTGCACACGTGGCGGCGTGGACGGCGCGGGCTGAAGAGTAGGCGTCCGAGTTTCTCTGGGCCACATCCAGGGATCGCGCGGTGTCCGCAGCCTGTTTCAGGTCCAATCCCGTTTTTTCCAGCAGTCTCTGCCGGATGTAAGTGGAGCTGAGGCCTGTGATAAAGGCATCGCGAACAAGCTCGTCAGTGTACACTGCGGCTTTTACATCTTGGCACTTGCAGTCTTTGCCAAGCATTTTCAGGGTGCCTAGGAACTCCTCCACCGATTCCCCAGGTCGCTGTGCGCGAGTAGCGAGCAGATGCCTAGCGTACACCTCATTCGTAGGCTGCTGGTAATGCGCCTTTAAGATGTCGCAGGCGGCCAGGTACGTGTCGGCGTCTTGGATGAGGGGGTAAACCCGGTGGCTTACCCAATTCCGCAGAATTCCGAGTTTCATACTCGCAGCGTCCGTAGCGTCTTTGACGGCTGCGGAATTGTCCAGGAAGAATTCCATACACATAAACCAGTGTCCGAAGCGTGCCGATGCGTCCGAAGCATGCTGGTCCAAATCCAAACGTTCGGGTTTTAGGAGTTGATCCATTGTGTTGAAAAATAAGTTAATAAAATTGATGTGCCTCAATAATTCCGAGACTCGATGTTAGCGAAACAAAACAAGGCTTTTATTAACTTAGAAGGTAACACGCAGTGGAGAGAGATATCTTCCATCTGGAGGTCTGCAGTACTGGATATGAGGCCAGACTGAGCTTGCTTACATAGGGGCCAGGTATGGGCGGAGCCCTACAGACAATACATTACAATATACAATACAATGGTGAGGAGACGGAACTGAGGTAAGGGAACTGAAACCTGAAACCAACCACAGACACAGGCAGTGATGAATGGAATATTTCATCACACAGAGGACTGTCCGCCCCCACACTTTCTCATACACCGTGCAGAGGACTGCTCGCCCACACTTTCTCATAAACCGTGCAGAGGACTGCCCGCCCACACACTTTCTCATACACCGTGCAGAGGACTGCCCGCCCCCACACTTTCTCATACATCGTGCAGAGGATTGCCCGCCCCCACACTTTCTCATACACCGTGCAGAGGATTGCCCGCCCCCACACCTTCTCATACACTGTGCAGAGGACTGCCCGCCCCCACACTTTCTCATACACCGTGCAGAGGACTGCCCGCCCCCACACTTTCTCATACACAGTGCAGAGGACTGCGCGCCCCCACACTTTCTCATACACAGTGCAGAGGACTGCCCGCCCACACACTTTCTCATACACTGTGCAGAGGACTGCCCACAAACACACTTTCTCATACACTGTACAGAGGACTGCCACACCCACACTTTCTCATACACAGTGCAGAGGACTGCCAACCCCACACTTTCTCATACACAGTGCAGAGGACTGCTAGCCCCCACACTTTCTCATACACAGTGCAGAGGACTGCCACCCCCACACTTTCTCACACACCGTGCAGAGGACTGCAACCCCCCACACTTTCTCATACACAGTGCAGAGGACTGCCACCCCCACACTTTCTCATACACCGTGCAGAGGACTGCAACCCCCCACACTTTCTCATACACAGTGCAGAGGACTGCCAGCCCCCACACTTTCTCATACACAGTGCAGAGGACTGCCAGCCCCCACACTTTCTCATACACTGTGCAGAGGACTGCCAGCCCCCACACTTTCTCATACACCCTGCAGAGGACTGCCCGCCCCCCACACTTTCTCATACACCGTGCAGAGGACTGCGAGCCCCCACACTTTCTCATACACCGTTCAGGGGACTGCTAGCCCCCACACTTTCTCATACTCCGTGCAGAGGACTGCCAGCCCCCACACTTTCTCATACACCGTGCAGAGGACTGCCAGCCCCCACACTTTCTCATACACTGTGCAGTGGACTGCCCGCCCCCCACTTTCTCATACACTGTGCAGAGGACTGCTAGCCCCCACACTTTCTCACACACCGTGCAGAGGACTGCCAGCCCCCACACTTTCTCATACACCGTGCAGAGGACTGCCCGCCCCCCACACTTTCTCACACACCGTGCAGAGGACTGCCTGCAAACACACTTTCTCACACACCGTGCAGAGGACTGCCAGCCCCCACACTTTCTCATACTCCGTGCAGAGGACTGCCAGCCACCACACTTTCTCACACACCGTGCAGAGGACTGAAACCCCGCACACTTTCTCACACACCGTGCAGAGGACTGCCCACCCCCACACTTTCTCACACACCGTGCAGAGGACTGCCCGCCCCCACACTTTCTCATACACCGTGCAGAGGACTGCCCGCAAACACACTTTCTCATACACCGTGCAGAGGACAGACCGCCCCCACACTTTCTCATACACCGTGCAGAGGACTGCCCGCAAACACACTTTCTCATACACCGTGCAGAGGTCTGCCAGCCCCCACACTTTCCCATACACTGTGCAGAGGTCTGCCAGCCCCCACACTTTCCCATACACTGTGCAGAGGTCTGCCAGCACCCACACTTTCTCATACACTGTGCAGAGGAGTGCCCGCCCCCACACTTTCTCATACACTGTGCAGAGGACTGCCAGCCCCCACACTTTCTCATACACCGTGCAGAGGACTGCCGCCCCCACACTTTCTCACACACCGTGCAGAGGACAGCATCGCCCCCACACTTTTTCATACACTGTGCAGAGGACTGCCCGCCCCCACACTTTCTCATACACCGTGCAGAGGACTGCCCGCCCCCACACTTTCTCATACACCGTGCAGAGGACTGCCCGGCCCCATACTTTCTCATACATCGTGCAGAGTGATGTGCCTCAATAATTCCGAGACTTGATGTTAGCTAAACAAAACAAGGCTTTTATTAACTTAGAAGATAACACGCAGTGGAGAGAGATATCTTCCATCTGGAGGTCTGCAGTACTGGATATGAGGCCAGACTGAGCTTGCTTACATAGGGGCCAGGTATGGGCGGAGCCCTACACACAATACATTACAATATACAATACAATGGTGAGGAGACGGAACTGAGGTAAGGGAACTGAAACCTGAAACCAACCACAGTCACAGGCAGTGATGAATGGAATATTTCATCACATTCACCACTTCTATACGTTTAGTCTGCTCGGGGGTTTGATAGTCTTCTGCGACCGACGTAGCTGTTGTGGTGTCGCGGGTGTCGGCTGGGTGTCCCCGGTGGCCTCCTGGGTCTCTGCCGGGGGTGCCGCCAGGGTTGTTGAAGGGGTAGTTGGTGGGGGTGCCATTGGTCGATGTTCTTCCGGGGGTGATGAAAGAGTAGTGGGTGGGTAAGAGTTGCTGTGATCGTTGTTGTTGCTATTGCCGTGGTTGTTGTCGTTACCGGCTGGGGCGACGTCTTTTATGGACACGGTGTCCTCCCTTCCGTCGGCGTGCCGGACATACGCGTATTGGGGGTTGGCGTGGAGTAGGTGCACTGGCTCCACGAGAGGCTCCGTCTTGTGGCCCCTCACATGCCTTCGCACGAATACCGGACCTGGGGTGGAGAGCCATGACGGCATGGATACGCCTGAGGTGGATTTCCGGGGAAAGACAAACATTCGTTCATGAGGCGTGGCATTAGTGGCAGTACACAATAGCGACCGTATCGAATGGAGCACATCTGAGAGGACTTCCTGCCAGCGGGAGATAGGGAGGCCCTTGGTCCTCAGAGCTAGAGTGACTGCTTTCCATACTGTCCCGTTCTCTCGCTCCACTTGACCGTTACCCCGGGGGTTGTAGCTGGTGGTACGGCTCGTGGCGATCCCCCTGGACAGCATGTACTGGCATAGCTCTTCACTCATGAAGGACGCCCCCCTATCCGTATGGATGTAGCTCGGCATACCGAACAGGCAGAACAGGCTGTTGAGGCATTTAATGACCGTGGCGCTGGTCATGTCTGGGCAGGGGAAGGCGAATGGGAAACGGGAGTATTCGTCCACAATGTTCAGGAAGTAAACATTGCGGTCAACTGACGGGAGGGGGCCCTTGAAATCTAAGCTGAGCCGCTCAAAGGGCCGTGTAGCTTTGATTAAGTGGGCTCTATCTGGGCGGTAGAACCGAGGCTTGCACTCAGCGCAAGTGCGGCAGTTCCTGGCCAGAGACCGAACTTCCTCAATCGAGTAGGGTAAGTTACGGGACTTTATGAAGTGGAACAGCCGCGTGACCCCTGGGTGGCAGAGGTCGTTGTGGAGGGTCTGTAGCCGATCCCCGGTGGCGCTGGCACACATCCCTCGTGAAAGGGCGTCAGGGGATTCGTTAAGGGCCCCTGGCCGGTAAATGATGTCATACTCGAAGGTGGAGAGCTCGATCCGCCACCTAAGAATCTTATCATTTTTAATCTTCCCCCTCTGTTTATTATTGAACATAAACGCTACCGACCGCTGGTCGGTAAGTAGGGTGAAGCGTTTGCCGGCTAGGTAGTGGCGCCAGTGGCGCACTGCCTCCACGATGGCTTGGGCCTCCTTTTCTACGGAGGAGTGTCTGATCTCGGGCCCTTGGAGGGTCCTCGAGAAGAAAGCTACGGGCCGCCCCACCTGGTTGAGGGTGGCCGCCAAGGCAAAGTCAGACACATCACTTTCCACTTGAAAGGGAGTGTTCTCGTCCACTGCCTGTAGCGTGGCCCGCTCAATATCCTGCTTAATGCTTTTGAAGGCGGCGTGGGCCTCAGCAGAGAGCGGAAAAGAGGATGCTTTCAAGAGGGGGCGGGCTTTGTCGGAGTAGTTGGGGACACATTGGGAATAATAAGAAGATAACCCCAGGCACCTTTTCAGGGCTTTGGGAGTGTTGGGCAGGGGCAGCTCCCGTAGGGGGCGCAATCGGTCGGGGTCTGGCCCGATTTCCCCATTCTCCACCACGCTGCCTAGTATGCAGAGACGCGTGGTGTTGAAAACGCACTTGTCCTCGTTGTAGGTGAGGTTGAGTTTTTGTGCGGTTTTCAGGAACCTCTCGAGGTTCGAGTCGTGATCCTGCTGGTTGTGACCGCAGATGGTGACGTTGTCGAGGTAGGGGAAGGTTGCCTGCAAGTGGTGGTCATCGACCATGCGGTCCATCTCCCTCTGGAAGACCGAGACCCCATTCGTCACCCCAAAGGGGACTCTGAGGAATTGGTAGAGGTGTCCGTTCGCCTCGAAGGCGGTGTACGGGCGGTCCTCTGGTCTGATAGGGAGCTGGTGGTACGCTGACTTGAGGTCGATGGTGGAGAACACCCGGTATTGGGCGATTTGGTTCACCATTTCTGATATGCGGGGTAGCGGGTAGGCGTCTAGTTGGGTGTACCTGTTGATCGTTTGGCTATAGTCGATCACCATCCGTTTCTTCTCGCTACCCCTTACCACTACCACTTGGGCGCGCCACGGGCTGTTGCTGCGTTCAATAATGCGCTCTTTCAGGAGCCTGTCTACCTCGGTCGCGATAAACCGCCTGTCCTCCCAGCTGTACCTCCTGCTTTTGGTCGCTATTGGCCGGCAGTTAGGGGTAAGGTTCGCGAATAGCGAAGGCGGCTTTACCTTCAGGGTAGCCAGACCGCACACTGTGAGGGGCGGCTGGGACCCACCGTACTTGAGCGTGATGCTTTGGTGGTTGCACTGGAAATCCAAGCCCAAGATCACGCTCGCACATAGATTCTTCATGATTAATACTTTAAAATTATCGTATACAGTTCCGTTAACGGACAATTGTACCGTGCAGTAACCCAGAATGGTCGATGTCTGGGTTTTATCAGCCATAGAGATGGTACCCTGAGTAGGGACCACCTTTAGGGAGAGTTGCTGTGCCAGTTCAGGGTGGATAAAACTCTCCGTGCTTCCACTGTCAATTAAACATTTAACCCGGCACCCGTTTACCTCGATGTCCACCATTGATTTGGATAGCGGGTGCGGCCTGGTCTGGTCCACTGTGACCGATGCCACTGTAGGGCCCTGATCGAGACAAGATGGCGTCCACGCTGTCTGCTCATGAGATGGCGGACCCCACGTGGTCGGGCAAGATGGCGTCCAAGATGGCCGCTCCCACGGCGCACACGCGGCGGTGGCGGGTTTTCCGGCGGGGTTCCCTCTGCACACCTTCCCGAAGTGCCCCTTCTTACCGCACTTAAAGCAGGTGGTGCCTTTCGCCGGGCACAGGTTTCTGGTGTGCTTTGGCTGCCCGCAGAAGTAGCAGTTGGGTCCCCGATGCGTCGCGGCTGTCGTAGGGCTTCTGGGGGGAGAGCGGGGCCCCGACGGTGTCGGGCTGCCGGGCGGGGAAGATGCCTTCCAAGATGGTGGCGCCCTTGGTGCACACGTGGCGGCGTGGACGGCGCGGGCTGAAGAGTAGGCGTCCGAGTTTCTCTGGGCCACATCCAGGGATCGCGCGGTGTCCGCAGCCTGTTTCAGGTCCAATCCCGTTTTTTCCAGCAGTCTCTGCCGGATGTAAGTGGAGCTGAGGCCTGTGATAAAGGCATCGCGAACAAGCTCGTCAGTGTACACTGCGGCTTTTACATCTTGGCACTTGCAGTCTTTGCCAAGCATTTTCAGGGTGCCTAGGAACTCCTCCACCGATTCCCCAGGTCGCTGTGCGCGAGTAGCGAGCAGATGCCTAGCATACACCTCATTCGTAGGCTGCTGGTAATGCGCCTTTAAGATGTCGCAGGCGGCCAGGTACGTGTCGGCGTCTTGGATGAGGGGGTAAACCCGGTGGCTTACCCAATTCCGCAGAATTCCGAGTTTCATACTCGCAGCGTCCGTAGCGTCTTTGACGGCTGCGGAATTGTCCAGGAAGAATTCCATACACATAAACCAGTGTCCGAAGCGTGCCGATGCGTCCGAAGCATGCTGGTCCAAATCCAAACGTTCGGGTTTTAGGAGTTGATCCATTGTGTTGAAAAATAAGTTAATAAAATTGATGTGCCTCAATAATTCCGAGACTCGATGTTAGCGAAACAAAACAAGGCTTTTATTAACTTAGAAGGTAACACGCAGTGGAGAGAGATATCTTCCATCTGGAGGTCTGCAGTACTGGATATGAGGCCAGACTGAGCTTGCTTACATAGGGGCCAGGTATGGGCGGAGCCCTACACACAATACATTACAATATACAATACAATGGTGAGGAGACGGAACTGAGGTAAGGGAACTGAAACCTGAAACCAACCACAGACACAGGCAGTGATGAATGGAATATTTCATCACACAGAGGACTGTCCGCCCCCACACTTTCTCATACACCGTGCAGAGGACTGCTCGCCCACACTTTCTCATAAACCGTGCAGAGGACTGCCCGCCCACACACTTTCTCATACACCGTGCAGAGGACTGCCCGCCCCCACACTTTCTCATACATCGTGCAGAGGATTGCCCGCCCCCACACTTTCTCATACACCGTGCAGAGGATTGCCCGCCCCCACACCTTCTCATACACTGTGCAGAGGACTGCCCGCCCCCACACTTTCTCATACACCGTGCAGAGGACTGCCCGCCCCCACACTTTCTCATACACAGTGCAGAGGACTGCGCGCCCCCACACTTTCTCATACACAGTGCAGAGGACTGCCCGCCCACACACTTTCTCATACACTGTGCAGAGGACTGCCCACAAACACACTTTCTCATACACTGTGCAGAGGACTGCCACCCCCACACTTTCTCATACACAGTGCAGAGGACTGCCAACCCCACACTTTCTCATACACAGTGCAGAGGACTGCTAGCCCCCACACTTTCTCATACACAGTGCAGAGGACTGCCACCCCCACACTTTCTCACACACCGTGCAGAGGACTGCAACCCCCCACACTTTCTCACACACCGTGCAGAGGACTGCAACCCCCCACACTTTCTCATACACAGTGCAGAGGACTGCCACCCCCACACTTTCTCATACACAGTGCAGAGGACTGCCAGCCCCCACACTTTCTCATACACAGTGCAGAGGACTGCCAGCCCCCACACTTTCTCATACACTGTGCAGAGGACTGCCAGCCCCCACACTTTCTCATACACTGTGCAGAGGACTGCCAGCCCCCACACTTTCTCATACACCGTGCAGAGGACTGCTAGCCCCCACACTTTCTCATACACCGTGCAGAGGACTGCCAGCCCCCACACTTTCTCACACACTGTGCAGAGGACTGCTAGCCCCCACACTTTCTCATACACCCTGCAGAGGACTGCCCGCCCCCCACACTTTCTCATACACCGTGCAGAGGACTGCGAGCCCCCACACTTTCTCATACACCGTTCAGGGGACTGCTAGCCCCCACACTTTCTCATACTCCGTGCAGAGGACTGCCAGCCCCCACACTTTCTCATACACCGTGCAGAGGACTGCCAGCCCCCACACTTTCTCATACACTGTGCAGTGGACTGCCCGCCCCCCACACTTTCTCATACACTGTGCAGAGGACTGCTAGCCCCCACACTTTCTCACACACCGTGCAGAGGACTGCCAGCCCCCACACTTTCTCATACTCCGTGCAGAGGACTGCCAGCCACCACACTTTCTCACACACCGTGCAGAGGACTGAAACCCCGCACACTTTCTCACACACTGTGCAGAGGACTGCTAGCCCCCACACTTTCTCACACACCGTGCAGAGGACTGCCCACCCCCACACTTTCTCATACACTGTGTAGAGGACTGCCAGCCCTCACACTTTCTCATACACTGTGCAGAGGACTGCCAGCCCCCACACTTTCTCATACACCGTGCAGAGGACAACCAGCCCCCCCCACTTTCTCATACACCGTGCAGAGGACTGCCAGCCCCCACACATTCTCACACACCGTGCAGAGGACTGCTAGCCTCCACACTGTCTCATACACCGTGCAGAGGACTGCCAGCCCCCACACTTTCTCATACACCGTGCAGAGGGCTGCCTGCCCCCACACTTTCTCATACACTGTGCAGAGGACAGCCAGCCCCCACACTTTCTCATACACCGTGCAGAGGTCTGCCCGCCCCCACACTTTCTCATACACCGTGCAGAGGACTGCCCGCCCCCACACTTTCTCATACACCGTGCAGAGGACTGCCCGCCCCCACACTTTCTCATACACCGTGCAGAGGACTGCCCGCAAACACACTTTCTCATACACCGTGCAGAAGTCTGCCAGCTCCCACACTTTCTCATACACTGTGCAGAGGTCTGCCAGCCCCCACACTTACACACCGTGCAGTGGTCTGCCACCCCCACACTTTCTCATACACCGTGCAGAGGACTGCCCGCAAACACACTTTCTCATACACTGTGCAGAGGACTGCCCGCCCCCACACTTTCTCATACACCGTGCAGAGGACTGCCCGCAAACACACTTTCTCATACACTGTGCAGAGGACTGCCCGCCCCCACACTTTCTCATACACCGTGCAGAGGACTGCCCGCAAACACACTTTCTCATACACCGTGCAGAGGACAGCCCGCCCCCACACTTTCTCATACACCGTGCAGTGGTCTGCCACCCCCACACTTTCTCATACACCGTGCAGAGGACTGCCCGCAAACACACTTTCTCATACACTGTGCAGAGGACAGCCCGCCCCCACACTTTCTCATACACCGTGCAGAGGACTGCCCGCAAACACACTTTCTCATACACTGTGCAGAGGACTGCCCGCCCCCACACTTTCTCATACACCGTGCAGAGGACTGCCCGCAAACACACTTTCTCATACACCGTGCAGAAGTCTGCCAGCCCCCACACTTTCTCATACACTGTGCACAGATCTGCCAGCCCCCACACTTACTCACACACTGTGCAGTGGACTGCTCACCCCAAACTTTCTCATACACCGTGCAGAGGTCTGCCAGCCCCCACACTTTCCCATACACTGTGCAGAGGTCTGCCAGCCCCCATACTTTCTCATACACTGTGCAGAGGAGTGCCCGCCCCCACACTTTCTCATACACCGTGCAGAGGACTGCTCGCCCACACTTTCTCATAAACCGTGCAGAGGACTGCCCGCCCACACACTTTCTCATACACCGTGCAGAGGACTGCCCGCCCCCACACTTTCTCATACATCGTGCAGAGGATTGCCCGCCCCCACACTTTCTCATACACCGTGCAGAGGATTGCCCGCCCCCACACCTTCTCATACACTGTGCAGAGGACTGCCCGCCCCCACACTTTCTCATACACCGTGCAGAGGACTGCCCGCCCCCACACTTTCTCATACACAGTGCAGAGGACTGCGCGCCCCCACACTTTCTCATACACAGTGCAGAGGACTGCCCGCCCACACACTTTCTCATACACTGTGCAGAGGACTGCCCACAAACACACTTTCTCATACACTGTGCAGAGGACTGCCACCCCCACACTTTCTCATACACAGTGCAGAGGACTGCCAACCCCACACTTTCTCATACACAGTGCAGAGGACTGCTAGCCCCCACACTTTCTCATACACAGTGCAGAGGACTGCCACCCCCACACTTTCTCACACACCGTGCAGAGGACTGCAACCCCCCACACTTTCTCACACACCGTGCAGAGGACTGCAACCCCCCACACTTTCTCATACACAGTGCAGAGGACTGCCACCCCCACACTTTCTCATACACAGTGCAGAGGACTGCCAGCCCCCACACTTTCTCATACACAGTGCAGAGGACTGCCAGCCCCCACACTTTCTCATACACTGTGCAGAGGACTGCCAGCCCCCACACTTTCTCATACACTGTGCAGAGGACTGCCAGCCCCCACACTTTCTCATACACCGTGCAGAGGACTGCTAGCCCCCACACTTTCTCATACACCGTGCAGAGGACTGCCAGCCCCCACACTTTCTCACACACTGTGCAGAGGACTGCTAGCCCCCACACTTTCTCATACACCCTGCAGAGGACTGCCCGCCCCCCACACTTTCTCATACACCGTGCAGAGGACTGCGAGCCCCCACACTTTCTCATACACCGTTCAGGGGACTGCTAGCCCCCACACTTTCTCATACTCCGTGCAGAGGACTGCCAGCCCCCACACTTTCTCATACACCGTGCAGAGGACTGCCAGCCCCCACACTTTCTCATACACTGTGCAGTGGACTGCCCGCCCCCCACACTTTCTCATACACTGTGCAGAGGACTGCTAGCCCCCACACTTTCTCACACACCGTGCAGAGGACTGCCAGCCCCCACACTTTCTCATACTCCGTGCAGAGGACTGCCAGCCACCACACTTTCTCACACAACGTGCAGAGGACTGAAACCCCGCACACTTTCTCACACACTGTGCAGAGGACTGCTAGCCCCCACACTTTCTCACACACCGTGCAGAGGACTGCCCACCCCCACACTTTCTCATACACTGTGTAGAGGACTGCCAGCCCTCACACTTTCTCATACACTGTGCAGAGGACTGCCAGCCCCCACACTTTCTCATACACCGTGCAGAGGACAACCAGCCCCCCCCACTTTCTCATACACCGTGCAGAGGACTGCCAGCCCCCACACATTCTCACACACCGTGCAGAGGACTGCTAGCCTCCACACTGTCTCATACACCGTGCAGAGGACTGCCAGCCCCCACACTTTCTCATACACCGTGCAGAGGACTGCCTGCCCCCACACTTTCTCATACACTGTGCAGAGGACAGCCAGCCCCCACACTTTCTCATACACCGTGCAGAGGTCTGCCCGCCCCCACACTTTCTCATACACCGTGCAGAGGACTGCCCGCCCCCACACTTTCTCATACACCGTGCAGAGGACTGCCCGCCCCCACACTTTCTCATACACCGTGCAGAGGACTGCCCGCAAACACACTTTCTCATACACCGTGCAGAAGTCTGCCAGCTCCCACACTTTCTCATACACTGTGCAGAGGTCTGCCAGCCCCCACACTTACACACCGTGCAGTGGTCTGCCACCCCCACACTTTCTCATACACCGTGCAGAGGACTGCCCGCAAACACACTTTCTCATACACTGTGCAGAGGACTGCCCGCCCCCACACTTTCTCATACACCGTGCAGAGGACAGCCCGCCCCCACACTTTCTCATACACCGTGCAGAGGACTGCCCGCAAACACACTTTCTCATACACTGTGCAGAGGACTGCCCGCCCCCACACTTTCTCATACACCGTGCAGAGGACTGCCCGCAAACACACTTTCTCATACACCGTGCAGAAGTCTGCCAGCCCCCACACTTTCTCATACACTGTGCACAGATCTGCCAGCCCCCACACTTACTCACACACTGTGCAGTGGACTGCTCACCCCAAACTTTCCCATACACCGTGCAGAGGTCTGCCAGCCCCCACACTTTCCCATACACTGTGCAGAGGTCTGCCAGCCCCCATACTTTCTCATACACTGTGCAGAGGAGTGCCCGCCCCCACACTTTCTCATACACCGTGCAGAGGACTGCCGCCCCCACACTTTCTCACACACCATGCAGAGGACTGCCCGCCCCCACACTTTCTCATACACCGTGCAGAGGACTGCCCGCCCCCACACTTTCTCATACACCGTGCAGAGGACTGCCCGGCCCCATACTTTCTCGTACATCGTGCAGAGTGATGTGCCTCAATAATTCCGAGACTTGATGTTAGCTAAACAAAACAAGGCTTTTATTAACTTAGAAGATAACACGCAGTGGAGAGAGATATCTTCCATCTGGAGGTCTGCAGTACTGGATATGAGGCCAGACTGAGCTTGCTTACATAGGGGCCAGGTATGGGCGGAGCCCTACACACAATACATTACAATATACAATACAATGGTGAGGACACGGAACTGAGGTAAGGGAACTGAAACCTGAAACCAACCACAGTCACAGGCAGTGATGAATGGAATATTTCATCACATTCACCACTTCTATACGTTTAGTCTGCTCGGGGGTTTGATAGTCTTCTGCGACCGACGTAGCTGTTGTGGTGTCGCGGGTGTCGGCTGGGTGTCCCCGGTGGCCTCCTGGGTCTCTGCCGGGGGTGCCGCCAGGGTTGTTGAAGGGGTAGTTGGTGGGGGTGCCATTGGTCGATGTTCTTCCGGGGGTGATGAAAGAGTAGTGGGTGGGTAAGAGTTGCTGTGATCGTTGTTGTTGCTATTGCCGTGGTTGTTGTCGTTACCGGCTGGGGCGACGTCTTTTATGGACACGGTGTCCTCCCTTCCGTCGGCGTGCCGGACATACGCGTATTGGGGGTTGGCGTGGAGTAGGTGCACTGGCTCCACGAGAGGCTCCATCTTGTGGCCCCTCACATGCCTTCGCACGAATACCGGACCTGGGGTGGAGAGCCATGACGGCATGGATACGCCTGAGGTGGATTTCCGGGGAAAGACAAACATTCGTTCATGAGGCGTGGCATTAGTGGCAGTACACAATAGCGACCGTATCGAATGGAGCACATCTGAGAGGACTTCCTGCCAGCGGGAGATAGGGAGGCCCTTGGTCCTCAGAGCTAGAGTGACTGCTTTCCATACTGTCCCGTTCTCTCGCTCCACTTGACCGTTACCCCGGGGGTTGTAGCTGGTGGTACGGCTCGTGGCGATCCCCCTGGACAGCATGTACTGGCATAGCTCTTCACTCATGAAGGACGCCCCCCTATCCGTATGGATGTAGCTCGGCATACCGAACAGGCAGAACAGGCTGTTGAGGCATTTAATGACCGTGGCGCTGGTCATGTCTGGGCAGGGGAAGGCGAATGGGAAACGGGAGTATTCGTCCACAATGTTCAGGAAGTAAACATTGCGGTCAACTGACGGGAGGGGGCCCTTGAAATCTAAGCTGAGCCGCTCAAAGGGCCGTGTAGCTTTGATTAAGTGGGCTCTATCTGGGCGGTAGAACCGAGGCTTGCACTCAGCGCAAGTGCGGCAGTTCCTGGCCAGAGACCGAACTTCCTCAATCGAGTAGGGTAAGTTACGGGACTTTATGAAGTGGAACAGCCGCGTGACCCCTGGGTGGCAGAGGTCGTTGTGGAGGGTCTGTAGCCGATCCCCGGTGGCGCTGGCACACATCCCTCGTGAAAGGGCGTCAGGGGATTCGTTAAGGGCCCCTGGCCGGTAAATGATGTCATACTCGAAGGTGGAGAGCTCGATCCGCCACCTAAGAATCTTATCATTTTTAATCTTCCCCCTCTGTTTATTATTGAACATAAACGCTACCGACCGCTGGTCGGTAAGTAGGGTGAAGCGTTTGCCGGCTAGGTAGTGGCGCCAGTGGCGCACTGCCTCCACGATGGCTTGGGCCTCCTTTTCTACGGAGGAGTGTCTGATCTCGGGCCCTTGGAGGGTCCTCGAGAAGAAAGCTACGGGCCGCCCCACCTGGTTGAGGGTGGCCGCCAAGGCAAAGTCAGACACATCACTTTCCACTTGAAAGGGAGTGTTCTCGTCCACTGCCTGTAGCGTGGCCCGCTCAATATCCTGCTTAATGCTTTTGAAGGCGGCGTGGGCCTCAGCAGAGAGCGGAAAAGAGGATGCTTTCAAGAGGGGGCGGGCTTTGTCGGAGTAGTTGGGGACACATTGGGAATAATAAGAAGATAACCCCAGGCACCTTTTCAGGGCTTTGGGAGTGTTGGGCAGGGGCAGCTCCCGTAGGGGGCGCAATCGGTCGGGGTCTGGCCCGATTTCCCCATTCTCCACCACGCTGCCTAGTATGCAGAGACACGTGGTGTTGAAAACGCACTTGTCCTCGTTGTAGGTGAGGTTGAGTTTTTGTGCGGTTTTCAGGAACCTCTCGAGGTTCGAGTCGTGATCCTGCTGGTTGTGACCGCAGATGGTGACGTTGTCGAGGTAGGGGAAGGTTGCCTGCAAGTGGTGGTCATCGACCATGCGGTCCATCTCCCTCTGGAAGACCGAGACCCCATTCGTCACCCCAAAGGGGACTCTGAGGAATTGGTAGAGGTGTCCGTTCGCCTCGAAGGTGGTGTACGGGCGGTCCTCTGGTCTGATAGGGAGCTGGTGGTACGCTGACTTGAGGTCGATGGTGGAGAACACCCGGTATTGGGCGATTTGGTTCACCATTTCTGATATGCGGGGTAGCGGGTAGGCGTCTAGTTGGGTGTACCTGTTGATCGTTTGGCTATAGTCGATCACCATCCATTTCTTCTCGCTACCCCTTACCACTACCACTTGGGCGCGCCACGGGCTGTTGCTGCGTTCAATAATGCGCTCTTTCAGGAGCCTGTCTACCTCGGTCGCGATAAACCGCCTGTCCTCCCAGCTGTACCTCCTGCTTTTGGTCGCTATTGGCCGGCAGTTAGGGGTAAGGTTCGCGAATAGCGAAGGCGGCTTTACCTTCAGGGTAGCCAGACCGCACACTGTGAGGGGCGGCTGGGACCCACCGTACTTGAGCGTGATGCTTTGGTGGTTGCACTGGAAATCCAAGCCCAAGATCACGCTCGCACATAGATTCTTCATGATTAATACTTTAAAATTATCGTATACAGTTCCGTTAACGGACAATTGTACCGTGCAGTAACCCAGAATGGTCGATGTCTGGGTTTTATCAGCCATAGAGATGGTACCCTGAGTAGGGACCACCTTTAGGGAGAGTTGCTGTGCCAGTTCAGGGTGGATAAAACTCTCCGTGCTTCCACTGTCAATTAAACATTTAACCCGGCACCCGTTTACCTCGATGTCCACCATTGATTTGGATAGCGGGTGCGGCCTGGTCTGGTCCACTGTGACCGATGCCACTGTAGGGCCCTGATCGAGACAAGATGGCGTCCACGCTGTCTGCTCATGAGATGGCGGACCCCACGTGGTCGGGCAAGATGGCGTCCAAGATGGCCGCTCCCACGGCGCACACGCGGCGGTGGCGGGTTTTCCGGCGGGGTTCCCTCTGCACACCTTCCCGAAGTGCCCCTTCTTACTGCACTTAAAGCAGGTGGTGCCTTTCGCCGGGCACAGGTTTCTGGTGTGCTTTGGCTGCCCGCAGAAGTAGCAGTTGGGTCCCCGATGCGTCGCGGCTGTCGTAGGGCTTCTGGGGGGAGAGCGGGGCCCCGACGGTGTCGGGCTGCCGGGCGGGGAAGATGCCTTCCAAGATGGTGGCGCCCTTGGTGCACACGTGGCGGCGTGGACGGCGCGGGCTGAAGAGTAGGCGTCCGAGTTTCTCTGGGCCACATCCAGGGATCGCGCGGTGTCCGCAGCCTGTTTCAGGTCCAATCCCGTTTTTTCCAGCAGTCTCTGCCGGATGTAAGTGGAGCTGAGGCCTGTGATAAAGGCATCGCGAACAAGCTCGTCAGTGTACACTGCGGCTTTTACATCTTGGCACTTGCAGTCTTTGCCAAGCATTTTCAGGGTGCCTAGGAACTCCTCCACCGATTCCCCAGGTCGCTGTGCGCGAGTAGCGAGCAGATGCCTAGCATACACCTCATTCGTAGGCTGCTGGTAATGCGCCTTTAAGATGTCGCAGGCGGCCAGGTACGTGTCGGCGTCTTGGATGAGGGGGTAAACCCGGTGGCTTACCCAATTCCGCAGAATTCCGAGTTTCATACTCGCAGCGTCCGTAGCGTCTTTGACGGCTGCGGAATTGTCCAGGAAGAATTCCATACACATAAACCAGTGTCCGAAGCGTGCCGATGCGTCCGAAGCATGCTGGTCCAAATCCAAACGTTCGGGTTTTAGGAGTTGATCCATTGTGTTGAAAAATAAGTTAATAAAATTGATGTGCCTCAATAATTCCGAGACTCGATGTTAGCGAAACAAAACAAGGCTTTTATTAACTTAGAAGGTAACACGCAGTGGAGAGAGATATCTTCCATCTGGAGGTCTGCAGTACTGGATATGAGGCCAGACTGAGCTTGCTTACATAGGGGCCAGGTATGGGCGGAGCCCTACACACAATACATTACAATATACAATACAATGGTGAGGAGACGGAACTGAGGTAAGGGAACTGAAACCTGAAACCAACCACAGACACAGGCAGTGATGAATGGAATATTTCATCACACAGAGGACTGTCCGCCCCCACACTTTCTCATACACCGTGCAGAGGACTGCTCGCCCACACTTTCTCATAAACCGTGCAGAGGACTGCCCGCCCACACACTTTCTCATACACCGTGCAGAGGACTGCCCGCCCCCACACTTTCTCATACATCGTGCAGAGGATTGCCCGCCCCCACACTTTCTCATACACCGTGCAGAGGATTGCCCGCCCCCACACCTTCTCATACACTGTGCAGAGGACTGCCCGCCCCCACACTTTCTCATACACCGTGCAGAGGACTGCCCGCCCCCACACTTTCTCATACACAGTGCAGAGGACTGCGCGCCCCCACACTTTCTCATACACAGTGCAGAGGACTGCCCGCCCACACACTTTCTCATACACTGTGCAGAGGACTGCCCACAAACACACTTTCTCATACACTGTGCAGAGGACTGCCACCCCCACACTTTCTCATACACAGTGCAGAGGACTGCCAACCCCACACTTTCTCATACACAGTGCAGAGGACTGCTAGCCCCCACACTTTCTCATACACAGTGCAGAGGACTGCCACCCCCACACTTTCTCACACACCGTGCAGAGGACTGCAACCCCCCACACTTTCTCACACACCGTGCAGAGGACTGCAACCCCCCACACTTTCTCATACACAGTGCAGAGGACTGCCACCCCCACACTTTCTCATACACAGTGCAGAGGACTGCCAGCCCCCACACTTTCTCATACACCGTGCAGAGGACTGCCAGCCCCCACACTTTCTCATACACTGTGCAGTGGACTGCCCGCCCCCCACACTTTCTCATACACTGTGCAGAGGACTGCTAGCCCCCACACTTTCTCACACACCGTGCAGAGGACTGCCAGCCCCCACACTTTCTCATACTCCGTGCAGAGGACTGCCAGCCACCACACTTTCTCACACACCGTGCAGAGGACTGAAACCCCGCACACTTTCTCACACACTGTGCAGAGGACTGCTAGCCCCCACACTTTCTCACACACCGTGCAGAGGACTGCCCACCCCCACACTTTCTCATACACTGTGTAGAGGACTGCCAGCCCTCACACTTTCTCATACACTGTGCAGAGGACTGCCAGCCCCCACACTTTCTCATACACCGTGCAGAGGACAACCAGCCCCCCCCACTTTCTCATACACCGTGCAGAGGACTGCCAGCCCCCACACATTCTCACACACCGTGCAGAGGACTGCTAGCCTCCACACTGTCTCATACACCGTGCAGAGGACTGCCAGCCCCCACACTTTCTCATACACCGTGCAGAGGACTGCCTGCCCCCACACTTTCTCATACACTGTGCAGAGGACAGCCAGCCCCCACACTTTCTCATACACCGTGCAGAGGTCTGCCCGCCCCCACACTTTCTCATACACCGTGCAGAGGACTGCCCGCCCCCACACTTTCTCATACACCGTGCAGAGGACTGCCCGCCCCCACACTTTCTCATACACCGTGCAGAGGACTGCCCGCAAACACACTTTCTTATACACCGTGCAGAAGTCTGCCAGCTCCCACACTTTCTCATACACTGTGCAGAGGTCTGCCAGCCCCCACACTTACACACCGTGCAGTGGTCTGCCACCCCCACACTTTCTCATACACCGTGCAGAGGACTGCCCGCAAACACACTTTCTCATACACTGTGCAGAGGACTGCCCGCCCCCACACTTTCTCATACACCGTGCAGAGGACAGCCCGCCCCCACACTTTCTCATACACCGTGCAGAGGACTGCCCGCAAACACACTTTCTCATACACTGTGCAGAGGACTGCCCGCCCCCACACTTTCTCATACACCGTGCAGAGGACTGCCCGCAAACACACTTTCTCATACACCGTGCAGAAGTCTGCCAGCCCCCACACTTTCTCATACACTGTGCACAGATCTGCCAGCCCCCACACTTACTCACACACTGTGCAGTGGACTGCTCACCCCAAACTTTCTCATACACCGTGCAGAGGTCTGCCAGCCCCCACACTTTCCCATACACTGTGCAGAGGTCTGCCAGCCCCCATACTTTCTCATACACTGTGCAGAGGAGTGCCCGCCCCCACACTTTCTCATACACCGTGCAGAGGACTGCTCGCCCACACTTTCTCATAAACCGTGCAGAGGACTGCCCGCCCACACACTTTCTCATACACCGTGCAGAGGACTGCCCGCCCCCACACTTTCTCATACATCGTGCAGAGGATTGCCCGCCCCCACACTTTCTCATACACCGTGCAGAGGATTGCCCGCCCCCACACCTTCTCATACACTGTGCAGAGGACTGCCCGCCCCCACACTTTCTCATACACCGTGCAGAGGACTGCCCGCCCCCACACTTTCTCATACACAGTGCAGAGGACTGCGCGCCCCCACACTTTCTCATACACAGTGCAGAGGACTGCCCGCCCACACACTTTCTCATACACTGTGCAGAGGACTGCCCACAAACACACTTTCTCATACACTGTGCAGAGGACTGCCACCCCCACACTTTCTCATACACAGTGCAGAGGACTGCCAACCCCACACTTTCTCATACACAGTGCAGAGGACTGCTAGCCCCCACACTTTCTCATACACAGTGCAGAGGACTGCCACCCCCACACTTTCTCACACACCGTGCAGAGGACTGCAACCCCCCACACTTTCTCACACACCGTGCAGAGGACTGCAACCCCCCACACTTTCTCATACACAGTGCAGAGGACTGCCACCCCCACACTTTCTCATACACAGTGCAGAGGACTGCCAGCCCCCACACTTTCTCATACACAGTGCAGAGGACTGCCAGCCCCCACACTTTCTCATACACTGTGCAGAGGACTGCCAGCCCCCACACTTTCTCATACACTGTGCAGAGGACTGCCAGCCCCCACACTTTCTCATACACCGTGCAGAGGACTGCTAGCCCCCACACTTTCTCATACACCGTGCAGAGGACTGCCAGCCCCCACACTTTCTCACACACTGTGCAGAGGACTGCTAGCCCCCACACTTTCTCATACACCCTGCAGAGGACTGCCCGCCCCCCACACTTTCTCATACACCGTGCAGAGGACTGCGAGCCCCCACACTTTCTCATACACCGTTCAGGGGACTGCTAGCCCCCACACTTTCTCATACTCCGTGCAGAGGACTGCCAGCCCCCACACTTTCTCATACACCGTGCAGAGGACTGCCAGCCCCCACACTTTCTCATACACTGTGCAGTGGACTGCCCGCCCCCCACACTTTCTCATACACTGTGCAGAGGACTGCTAGCCCCCACACTTTCTCACACACCGTGCAGAGGACTGCCAGCCCCCACACTTTCTCATACTCCGTGCAGAGGACTGCCAGCCACCACACTTTCTCACACACCGTGCAGAGGACTGAAACCCCGCACACTTTCTCACACACTGTGCAGAGGACTGCTAGCCCCCACACTTTCTCACACACCGTGCAGAGGACTGCCCACCCCCACACTTTCTCATACACTGTGTAGAGGACTGCCAGCCCTCACACTTTCTCATACACTGTGCAGAGGACTGCCAGCCCCCACACTTTCTCATACACCGTGCAGAGGACAACCAGCCCCCCCCACTTTCTCATACACCGTGCAGAGGACTGCCAGCCCCCACACATTCTCACACACCGTGCAGAGGACTGCTAGCCTCCACACTGTCTCATACACCGTGCAGAGGACTGCCAGCCCCCACACTTTCTCATACACCGTGCAGAGGACTGCCTGCCCCCACACTTTCTCATACACTGTGCAGAGGACAGCCAGCCCCCACACTTTCTCATACACCGTGCAGAGGTCTGCCCGCCCCCACACTTTCTCATACACCGTGCAGAGGACTGCCCGCCCCCACACTTTCTCATACACCGTGCAGAGGACTGCCCGCCCCCACACTTTCTCATACACCGTGCAGAGGACTGCCCGCAAACACACTTTCTCATACACCGTGCAGAAGTCTGCCAGCTCCCACACTTTCTCATACACTGTGCAGAGGTCTGCCAGCCCCCACACTTACACACCGTGCAGTGGTCTGCCACCCCCACACTTTCTCATACACCGTGCAGAGGACTGCCCGCAAACACACTTTCTCATACACTGTGCAGAGGACTGCCCGCCCCCACACTTTCTCATACACCGTGCAGAGGACAGCCCGCCCCCACACTTTCTCATACACCGTGCAGAGGACTGCCCGCAAACACACTTTCTCATACACTGTGCAGAGGACTGCCCGCCCCCACACTTTCTCATACACCGTGCAGAGGACTGCCCGCAAACACACTTTCTCATACACCGTGCAGAAGTCTGCCAGCCCCCACACTTTCTCATACACTGTGCACAGATCTGCCAGCCCCCACACTTACTCACACACTGTGCAGTGGACTGCTCACCCCAAACTTTCTCATACACCGTGCAGAGGTCTGCCAGCCCCCACACTTTCCCATACACTGTGCAGAGGTCTGCCAGCCCCCATACTTTCTCATACACTGTGCAGAGGAGTGCCCGCCCCCACACTTTCTCATACACCGTGCAGAGGACTGCCGCCCCCACACTTTCTCACACACCATGCAGAGGACTGCCCGCCCCCACACTTTCTCATACACCGTGCAGAGGACTGCCCGCCCCCACACTTTCTCATACACCGTGCAGAGGACTGCCCGGCCCCATACTTTCTCATACATCGTGCAGAGTGATGTGCCTCAATAATTCCGAGACTTGATGTTAGCTAAACAAAACAAGGCTTTTATTAACTTAGAAGATAACACGCAGTGGAGAGAGATATCTTCCATCTGGAGGTCTGCAGTACTGGATATGAGGCCAGACTGAGCTTGCTTACATAGGGGCCAGGTATGGGCGGAGCCCTACACACAATACATTACAATATACAATACAATGGTGAGGACACGGAACTGAGGTAAGGGAACTGAAACCTGAAACCAACCACAGTCACAGGCAGTGATGAATGGAATATTTCATCACATTCACCCCTTCTATAGATTTAGTCTGCTCGGGGGTTTGATGGTCTTCTGCGACCGACGTAGCTGTTGTGGTGTCGCGGGTGTCGGCTGGGTGTCCCCGGTGGCCTCCTGGGTCTCTGCCGGGGGTGCCGCCAGGGTTGTTGAAGGGGTAGTTGGTGGGGGTGCCATTGGTCGATGTTCTTCCGGGGGTGATGAAAGAGTAGTGGGTGGGTAAGAGTTGCTGTGATCGTTGTTGTTGCTATTGCCGTGGTTGTTGTCGTTACCGGCTGGGGCGACGTCTTTTATGGACACGGTGTCCTCCCTTCCGTCGGCGTGCCGGACATACGCGTATTGGGGGTTGGCGTGGAGTAGGTGCACTGGCTCCACGAGAGGGTCCGTCTTGTGGCCCCTCACATGCCTTCGCACGAATACCGGACCTGGGGTGGAGAGCCATGACGGCATGGATACGCCTGAGATGGATTTCCGGGGAAAGACAAACATTCGTTCATGAGGCGTGGCATTAGTGGCAGTACACAATAGCGACCGTATCGAATGGAGCACATCTGAGAGGACTTCCTGCCAGCGGGAGATAGGGAGGCCCTTGGTCCTCAGAGCTAGAGTGACTGCTTTCCATACTGTCCCGTTCTCTCGCTCCACTTGACCATTACCCCGGGGGTTGTAGCTGGTGGTACGGCTCGTGGCGATCCCCCTGGACAGCATGTACTGGCATAGCTCTTCACTCATGAAGGACGCCCCCCTATCCGTATGGATGTAGCTCGGCATACCGAACAGGCAGAACAGGCTGTTGAGGCATTTAATGACCGTGGCGCTGGTCATGTCTGGGCAGGGGAAGGCGAATGGGAAACGGGAGTATTCGTCCACAATGTTCAGGAAGTAAACATTGCGGTCAACTGACGGGAGGGGGCCCTTGAAATCTAAGCTGAGCCGCTCAAAGGGCCGTGTAGCTTTGATTAAGTGGGCTCTATCTGGGCGGTAGAACCGAGGCTTGCACTCAGCGCAAGTGCGGCAGTTCCTGGCCAGAGACCGAACTTCCTCAATCGAGTAGGGTAAGTTACGGGACTTTATGAAGTGGAACAGCCGCGTGACCCCTGGGTGGCAGAGGTCGTTGTGGAGGGTCTGTAGCCGATCCCCGGTGGCGCTGGCACACATCCCTCGTGAAAGGGCGTCAGGGGATTCGTTAAGGGCCCCTGGCCGGTAAATGATGTCATACTCGAAGGTGGAGAGCTCGATCCGCCACCTAAGAATCTTATCATTTTTAATCTTCCCCCTCTGTTTATTATTGAACATAAACGCTACCGACCGCTGGTCGGTAAGTAGGGTGAAGCGTTTGCCGGCTAGGTAGTGGCGCCAGTGGCGCACTGCCTCCACGATGGCTTGGGCCTCCTTTTCTACGGAGGAGTGTCTGATCTCGGGCCCTTGGAGGGTCCTCGAGAAGAAAGCTACGGGCCGCCCCACCTGGTTGAGGGTGGCCGCCAAGGCAAAGTCAGACACATCACTTTCCACTTGAAAGGGAGTGTTCTCGTCCACTGCCTGTAGCGTGGCCCGCTCAATATCCTGCTTAATGCTTTTGAAGGCGGCGTGGGCCTCAGCAGAGAGCGGAAAAGAGGATGCTTTCAAGAGGGGGCGGGCTTTGTCGGAGTAGTTGGGGACCCATTGGGAATAATAAGAAGATAACCCCAGGCACCTTTTCAGGGCTTTGGGAGTGTTGGGCAGGGGCAGCTCCCGTAGGGGGCGCAATCGGTCGGGGTCTGGCCCGATTTCCCCATTCTCCACCACGCTGCCTAGTATGCAGAGACGCGTGGTGTTGAAAACGCACTTGTCCTCGTTGTAGGTGAGGTTGAGTTTTTGTGCGGTTTTCAGGAACCTCTCGAGGTTCGAGTCGTGATCCTGCTGGTTGTGACCGCAGATGGTGACGTTGTCGAGGTAGGGGAAGGTTGCCTGCAAGTGGTGGTCATCGACCATGCGGTCCATCTCCCTCTGGAAGACCGAGACCCCATTCGTCACCCCAAAGGGGATTCTGAGGAATTGGTAGAGGTGTCCGTTCGCCTCGAAGGCGGTGTACGGGTGGTCCTCTGGTCTGATAGGGAGCTGGTGGTACGCTGACTTGAGGTCGATGGTGGAGAACACCCGGTATTGGGCGATTTGGTTCACCATTTCTGATATGCGGGGTAGCGGGTAGGCGTCTAGTTGGGTGTACCTGTTGATCGTTTGGCTATAGTCGATCACCATCCGTTTCTTCTCGCTACCCCTTACCACTACCACTTGGGCACGCCACGGGCTGTTGCTGCATTCAATAATGCGCTCTTTCAGGAGCCTGTCTACCTCGGTCGCGATAAACCGCCTGTCCTCCCAGCTGTACCTCCTGCTTTTGGTCGCTATTGGCCGGCAGTTAGGGGTAAGGTTCGCGAATAGCGAAGGCGGCTTTACCTTCAGGGTAGCCAGACCGCACACTGTGAGGGGCGGCTGGGACCCACTGTACTTGAGCGTGATGCTTTGGTGGTTGCACTGGAAATCCAAGCCCAAGATCACGCTCGCACATAGATTCTTCATGATTAATACTTTAAAATTATCGTATACAGTTCCGTTAACGGACAATTGTACCGTGCAGTAACCCAGAATGGTCGATGTCTGGGTTTTATCAGCCATAGAGATGGTACCCTGAGTAGGGACCACCTTTAGGGAGAGTTGTTGTGCCAGTTCAGGGTGGATAAAGCTCTCCGTGTTTCCACTGTCAATTAAACATTTAACCCGGCACCCGTTTACCTCGATGTCCACCATTGATTTGGATAGCGGGTGCGGCCTGGTCTGGTCCACTGTGACCGATGCCACTGTAGGGCCCTGATCGAGACAAGATGGCGTCCACGCTGTCTGCTCATGAGATGGCGGACCCCACGAGGTCGGGCAAGATGGCGTCCAAGATGGCCGCTCCCACGGCGCACACGCGGCGGTGGCGGGTTTTCCGGCGGGGTTCCCTCTGCACACCTTCCCGAAGTGCCCCTTCTTACCGCACTTAAAGCAGGTGGTGCCTTTCGCCGGGCACAGGTTTCTGGTGTGCTTTGGCTGCCCGCAGAAGTAGCAGTTGGGTCCCCGATGCGTCGCGGCTGTCGTAGGGCTGTTTCAGGTCCAATCCCGTTTTTTCCAGCAGTCTCTGCCGGATGTAAGTGGAGCTGAGGCCTGTGATAAAGGCATCGCGAACAAGCTCGTCAGTGTACACTGCGGCTTTTACATCTTGGCACTTGCAGTCTTTGCCAAGCATTTTCAGGGTGCCTAGGAACTCCTCCACCGATTCCCCAGGTCGCTGTGCGCGAGTAGCGAGCAGATGCCTAGCATACACCTCATTCGTAGGCTGCTGGTAATGCGCCTTTAAGATGTCGCAGGCGGCCAGGTACGTGTCGGCGTCTTGGATGAGGGGGTAAACCCGGTGGCTTACCCAATTCCGCAGAATTCCAAGTTTCATACTCGCAGCGTCCGTAGCGTCTTTGACGGCTGCGGAATTGTCCAGGAAGAATTCCATACACATAAACCAGTGTCCGAAGCGTGCCGATGCGTCCGAAGCATGCTGGTCCAAATCCAAACGTTCGGGTTTTAGGAGTTGATCCATTGTGTTGAAAAATAAGTTAAGAAAATTGATGTGCCTCAATAATTCCGAGACTCGATGTTAGCGAAACAAAACAAGGCTTTTATTAACTTAGAAGGTAACACGCAGTGGAGAGAGATATCTTCCATCTGGAGGTCTGCAGTACTGGATATGAGGCCAGACTGAGCTTGCTTACATAGGGGCCAGGTATGGGCGGAGCCCTACACACAATACATTACAATATACAATACAATGGTGAGGAGACGGAACTGAGGTAAGGGAACTGAAACCTGAAACCAACCACAGTCACAGGCAGTGATGAATGGAATATTTCATCACACAGAGGACTGTCCGCCCCCACACTTTCTCATACACCGTGCAGAGGACTGCTCGCCCCCACACTTTCTCATACATCGTGCAGAGGATTGCCCGCCCCCACACTTTCTCATACACCGTGCAGAGGATTGCCCGCCCCCACACTTTCTCATACACCGTGCAGAGGATTGCCCGCCCCCACACCTTCTCATACACTGTGCAGAGGACTGCCCGCCCCCACACCTTCTCATACACTGTGCAAAGGACTGCCCGCCCCCACACTTTCTCATACACCGTGCAGAGGACTGCCCGCCCCCACACTTTCTCATACACAGTGCAGAGGACTGCGCGCCCCCACACTTTCTCATACACAGTGCAGAGGACTGCGCGCCCCCACACTTTCTCATACACAGTGCAGAGGACTGCCCGCCCACACACTTTCTCACACACTGTGCAGAGGACTGCCACCCCCACACTTTCTCATACACTGTGCAGAGGACTGCCACCCCCACACTTTCTCACACACCGTGCAGAGGACTGCAACCCCCCACACTTTCTCACACACCGTGCAGAGGACTGCCACCCCCACACTTTCTCACACACCATGCAGAGGACTGCAACCCCCCACACTTTCTCACACACCGTGCAGAGGACTGCCACCCCCACACTTTCTCATACACAGTGCAGAGGATTGCCACCCCCACACTTTCTCACACACCGTGCAGAGGACTGCAACCCCCCACACTTTCTCACACACCGTGCAGAGGACTGCAACCCCCCACACTTTCTCATACACAGTGCAGAGGACTGCCAGCCCCCACACTTTCTCATACACAGTGCAGAGGACTGCCAGCCCCCACACTTTCTCATACACTGTGCAGAGGACTGCCAGCCCCCACACTTTCTCATACACTGTGCAGAGGACTGCCAGCCCCCACACTTTCTCACACACTGTGCAGAGGACTCCAACCCCCACACTTTCTCATACACCGTGCAGAGGACTGCCAGCCCCCACACTTTCTCACACACTGTGCAGAGGACTGCTAGCCCCCACACTTTCTCATACACCGTGCAGAGGACTGCCCGCCCCCCACACTTTCTCATACACAGTGCAGAGGACTGCCACCCCCACACATTCTCACACACCGTGCAGAGGACTGCAACCCCCCACACTTTCTCACACACTGTGCAGAGGACTGCTAGCCCCCACACTTTCTCATACACAGTGCAGAGGACTGCCACCCCCACACTTTCTCATACACCGTGCAGAGGACTGCCCACCCCCACACTTTCTCACACACTGTGCAGAGGACTGCTAGCCCCCACACTTTCTCATACACCGTGCAGAGGAATGCCCACCCCCACACTTTCTCACACACCGTGCAGAGGACTGCTAGCCCCCACATTTCCCTGAATGAAACCGTGACCTTGTGCGGAGATGGGAGCTGAGTGACGGAGGCACTGATGAGCTCACTGAACATAATTGGAGCGGCCTTGTTCTCTCTGCTAGGTAGACAGATGTTACTGAACCTGTATTGCTCAGCCAATCAGGTATATCGAGGACTAGCTGTGGTCAGCCATAGCTGCCAGACTGGGCCTGCTGCAGGTGGTGGTGAAAACCTACTTGATCTCGTCCTCGCCGATCTACCTGTCGCAGATGTATCTGTCCATGACAGTAGTTGTAGGAGTGACCACCACACAGTCCTTGTGGGGATGAAGTCCCGTCTTCACACTGAGCACAATTGTGGTGTATGTGCCTTTAAGAGCCCCCTGCGTACTGTAATGCCTGTAATGGCCACTCGGGCTATATAAGCCTGTATAGTGTCTTGTATCTGTTAGTTCACCTCCAGACTTTGTTCAGTAAACACCTGTGAAACCAACTCCTGCATTCCATGTCTCCATTAACACACGGATACAACAGTGGTGATGAATTGGAAACGGACTTACCTGCAATTCGGCAGCACCTCAAGGAGATCAATTCCTCAGATGAAAGTCCAAAAAAAACAAGAAAGAAAAAAAAAACCTGTGGTTTCACCAGCTAGCCGAGCTGGTGGCAGGTACTGCAATAATCCTTCCTGGGCGGCGGGCTGGGGCTCCATCGGCTGGCTCTGCAGCGGGGCTGAGCAGCGAAGGCGGAGGCAAACAGAGACAGAGGGTGGAGCACTCAGGAGACAGCCGGCGCTGCAAAGCACGTCGGCGTTCGGACCAAGCAGAGGGAGGGAAAAGTCCCAGAGAGTCCGGCGGGAACGATTCTCCACCTATTAAAAATACCTATGTAAATAAAAACCGCGGAGAACAGCGTTGTCAGCAGCGGCAACGGTGGGAAAGTGCGGGAGGCGCCATTTTTTTTTCTACGGGGAAGAAAGGAAAGCGCGGGAGGCGCCATTTTTTTTCAGGATGCCTAAGACTGGCAATATTACTGCTTTCGATAGTGATATAGAGGATTGGACCACATATGTGGAAAGAGTGGAGGTATATTGCACAGCAAATGAAATAGAGGATGATAAAAAGGCATCAGTACTTCTAAATCTAATGGGCACAAGGACATACGGGCTATAACGAAACTTAATCACTCCAGCCAAACCGAAGGACAAGAATTTTAAGGAGATTGTTGATACCCTACAGGAGCACTTAAACCCAACACCGCTGCTGATAGCGGAATGATTCAAATTCTTCAGGAGGAATCAGCACAAGAATGAAAGTAACACTGATTACCTCACCGAATTAAGGAAGCTGTCAAAGCACTGCCAATTCGGAGCAGGACTGGCAGATTCTCTTCGAGACAAATTCGTCTGCGGTCTCCTAAGTGAAGGAACACAGAAAAGGCTACTTTCTGAAAAAGATTTGACACTGGACAAGGCGTGCGATGCATCCCCTTATGGCGTAGGAGCGGTATTATCGCATAGATTCCCTGATGGCTCGGAGCAGCCGATAGCTTTTGCGTCACGCTCATTGAACTCAGCTGAGCGTAACTATGCCCAGATCGACAGGGAAGCACTCAGCCTGGTATGGGGAGTGAAGAAATTCAACCATTACCTACACGGTCAAAAATTCACCTAGTTGACTGACCATTAACCCTTCGTCTCCATATTCAACCCTAAAAAGGGTGTTCCCATTATGACAGCACAAAGGCTACAGAGGTGGTCCCTTTTCCTAGGGGCACACCAATATGACATAGAATACAAAGGATCAAAACAGCATGGGAATGCTGACGGTTTATCGCGCCTACCGTTGCCAACGGTAGAAGAGGCACCTACAGTGGACCCAGTGGAGATGTTCCACTCAACCATAGTGGAATGTCTACCAGTAACAAATTCTGCCATTGAAAAGGAAACGAGAAATGACCCGACTCTCTCACGAGTCTACGATTTAACGGTGAAGGGATGGCCAGCACATGGCGAACCACTGTTGCCAGCATTCTCGCAAAGAAGAGAACAGCTGTCAGTGTGCCGAGAAACCTTGATGTGTGGATCCAGAGTGGTGATTCCACCCAAACTCCAGGATAAAGTGCTAAAGGAGCTTCACGAGGGGCATCTGGGTGGAGTGAAAATGAAGAACCTAGCCAGAGCGTTTGTGTGGTGGCCAGGTATCGATGGAGACATCGAAGAAATGACCAAGAGCTGCCTAGGATGCCAGAAGGTCCAAAACGCCCCACCACAAGCCGCTCTACATCCATGGGAGTGGCCCTCATCTCCATGGCAAAGGGTACACATTGACTTTGCTGGTCCATTTATGGACTCAATGTTCTTAATCGCAGTTGATGCACACTCCAAGTGGCCGGAGGTAATAAAGATGTCCTCCATCACCACGGCAAAAACCATCACAGTATTAAGGACCATATTTGCCAGGAATGGGCTGCCTGAACAGATCTGTTCTGATAATGGACCGCAATTTGTGTCCGAAGAATTCAGGAAGTTCTTAAAAAACAATGGGGCTAAGCACTACACGTCTGCCCCATACCATCCCGCCACCAATGGGTTGGCTGAAAGGTTTGTCCAGACCTTCAAGAAGGCCATAAAGGCCATGGGTAATGAAGACATAAATCTACAGCATAAGGTAGATAACTTCTTGTTTGCATACAGGAATGCAACACATGTGGTTACAAACCAAACTCCCGCCATGATGTTCTTCAATAGAAGCCTAAGATGCCGGCTGGATTTGATCAAGCCAAACATCAGAAGGGACGTGGAGAACCAGCAATTTCAAGGCATGAATGAAAGGCCAACTAGAACCTTCCAGATAGGTCAACAAGTTTTGGCCCGGGACTACCGTACCGAGAAATGGCAGCCTGGAACTATTTGCACACGACTAGGACCGCTGATGTATACCATGGACATTGGAGAAAGCATAATAAGGCGCCATGCTGACCAGATCATAGAGTCATCTGAAAAGGGACAACCTACACCACAACTCTATACGCCTAACGATGAAGCAGAGATACCCATAGTATCTACCTCCGATCCGGTGATACTGGAACCAGATGAACCCGACACTGGCATTCAAGCCGAATCAACCTTGCCAAAAGAACCTACTACACCACCAAAAACTACTGCACCACTGAGGCGTTATCCAGACCGAGTCAGGAAGCCTCCAGAGAGACTGACTTATAATTGATTAACTGCAGCAAATGTGTAGATTATTGTTCTTGTAACATGTTAATTAATGATTACTTAAAATGTTATGTACTGGTTGTCTAAAAGGGGAGGAATTGTGGTGTATGTGCCTTTAAGAGCCCCCTGTGTACTGTAATGCCAGTAATGGCCACTCGGGCTATATAAGCCTGTATAGTGTCTTGTATCTGTTAGTTCACCTCCAGACTTTGTTCAGTAAACACCTGTGAAACCAACTCCTGCATGCCATGTCTCCATTAACACACGGATACAACAACACCCTCCATCGTGTTGTGTGGCACTACCACCATGCTAAATGGGATAGATTCAGAACAGATCTAGCAGCTCAAAATTGGGCATCCATGAGCTGCTGTGGGCCATCAGCAGCAACAGAATTGTATTCCACCACAATCTGTGACCTCATGGCCTGACATATCCCTCTACCATTAGCATCAAGCCAGGGGTCCAACCCTTGTTCAATGAGTGTAGAAGAGCATGCCAGGAGCAGCATCAGGCATTACTAAAAATGAGGTGCCAACATAACACAGAACTACATGCATGCTAAACAGTGGAAGCAGCATGCTATAGACAGCAAAGCGATCACACCCAATGGATAAGATCAAAGCTCTGCAGTCTTGTCCCATCCATTCATGACTGGTGGTGAACAATTGATGGGAGGAGGGGGCTCTATGAACAACCCCATCCTCAAGGATAGCAGAGCTCAGCACGTGAGTGCAAAAAACAAGGCCATGCAGCTCCAGACCTCATTGCAGCCTTGGTCCAAACATGGACAAAAGAGCTGAATTCCAGAGGTGAGGTGAGAGTGACTGCATTTGACTGAGTGTGGCATCAAGGAGCCCAAATAAAACTGAAGTCAATGGGAATCGGGGGGAAAACTCTCCACTGGCCAGAGTCATACCTAGGAAGATGGTTGTGGTTGTTGGAGTCCAATCATCTCAGCCCCAGGACATCGCTGCAGGAGTTCCTCAGGGCAGTGTCCTAGGCCCAACCATCTTCAGCTGCTTCATCAATGACTTTCCCTCCATCATAAGGTCAAAAGTGGGGATGTTCGTTGCTGATTGTACAGTGTTCAGTTCCATTCACAATTCCTCAGATAATGAAGCAGTCCATTCCCGTATGCAGCAAGACCTGGACAACATCCAGGCTTGGACTGATAAGTGGCAAGTATCCTTTGCGCCACACAAGTGCCAGGCAATGATCATCTCCAACAAGAGAGATTCTAACCACCTCCCTTTGACAGTCAATGGCATTACCATCGTCCAACTTCCCACCATCAACATCCTGGGTATTCTGCGGCGAGTGACTCACCTCCTGACTCCCCAAAGCCTTCCCACCAACTACAAGTCAGGAGTGTGATGGCATACTCTCTACTTGCCTGGATAAGTGCAGCTTCAACAAGACTCAAGAAGCTCAACATCATTCAGGACAAAGCAGTCCATTTGATCAGCACCCCATCCACCACCTTGAACATCCACCCACTCCATCACTGGCGCTGCAGTGTGTATTATCTACAGGATACACTGCAGCAACTCACCAAGGCTTCGTTGACAGCACCGCCCAAACCCAAGACCTCTACCAGCTAGAAGGACAAGGGCAGCAAACGCGTGGGAACACCATCACCTCCAAGTCACACACCATCCTCACTTGGAAATATATCGCCGTTCCTTCATCGTCGCTGGGTCAAAATCTTGGAACTCGCTCCCTAACAGCACTTTCACCACACGGACTGCAGCGGTTCAAGAAGGCGGCTCACCACCACCTTCTCAAGAACAACTAGGGATGGGCAATAAATGTTGGCCTTGCCAACGACACCCAAATCCCGTGAATGAATAAGTAAATAAAAATTAAAAGGCAGCAGGAGAAAACACAGCAGATTTCACTAGATTAGAAAATTTGACTTCCATTTGAAACTCCTAGTTAAAAACAACAACAACTTGCATTTATATAGCACCTTAAACGTAGTAAAACGTCCCAAGGCACTTCACAGGAGTATTAAAAGACAAAAAATTGGACACCAAGCCACATAAGGAGAAATTAGGGCCGGTGACCAAAAGCTTGGTCAAAGAGGTAGGTTTTAAGGAGCTTCTTAAAGGAGGAAAGAGAGGTAGCGAGTCGGAGAGGTTCAGGGAGGGAATTCGAGAGCTTAGGGCCTAGGCAACAGAAGGCACGGCCACCAATGGTTGAGCGATTATAATCAGGGATGCTCAAGAGGGCAGAATTAGAGGAGTGCAGATATCTCGGGGGAGTTGTCGGGCTGAAGGAGATTACTGAGATAGGAAGGGGCGAGGCCATGGAGGGATTTGAAAACAAGGATGAGAATTTTAAAATCAAGGCATTGCTTAACCGGGAGCCAATGTAGGTCAGTGAGCACAGGGGTGATGGGCGAAGGGGGCTTGGTGCAAGTTAGGACACAGGCAGCAGAGTTTTGTTTACGTAGGGTAGAATGTGGGAGGCCAGCCAGGAATGCATTGGAATAGTCAAGTCTAGAGGTAACAAAGTCATGGATGAGGGTTTCAGCAACAGATGAGCTGAGGCAAGAGCGGAGATGGGCGATGTTACGGAGGTGGAAGTAGGCGGTCTTAGTTATGCTGCGGATATGTGGTCGGAAGCTCATTTCAGGGTCAAATGTGACACCAAGGTTGCGAACAGCGTGGTTCAGCCTCAGACAGATGTTAGGGATAGGGATGGAGTCAGTGGCAAGGGAATGGAGTTTGTGGCGGGAACTGAATACAATGGCTTCGGTCTTCCCAATATTTAATTGGAGAAATTTTCTGCTCATCCAGAACTGGATGTCGGATAAGCATTCTGACAATTTAGATACCGTGAAGGGGTCGTGAGAAGAGGTAGTGAGGTAGAGCTGGGTGTCATCAGCGTACATGTGGAAGGGTGTCATCAGTGTACATGTGCAAACTGACGGTGTTTTCGGATGAAATAGGAGGGAGCCAAGGATAGATCCTTGGGGGACACCAGAGGTAACGATGCGGGAGCGGGAAGAGAAGCCGTTGCAGGTGATTATCTGGCTACGATTAGATAGATAAGAATGGAACCAGGCGAGTGCAGTCCCACCCAGCTGGACGACGGTAGAGAGGCGTTGGAGAAGGATGGAATGGTCAGCTGTGTCAAAGGCTGCAGACAAGTCAAGAAGGACTAGGAGGGATAGTTTACCTTTGTCACAGTCACAAAGGATGTCATTTGTGACTTTGATGAGAGCCGTTTTGGTACTGTGGCAAGGGCGGAAACCTAATTGGAGGGATTCAAACATGGAGTTGCGGGAAAGCTGGGCATGGATTTGGGAGGTGACAACACATTCAAGGACTTTGGAGAGGAAAGGGAGGTTGGAGATGGGGTGGTAGTTTGCAAGGACGGAGGGGTAAAGGGCTGTTTTTTTGAGATTTGAGGGAGAGGGGGACAGTACCTGAGGAGAGAGAACAATTAACAATTATCAGCTAACCTGGGAGCCAGAAAAGGAAGTTGGGTGGTCAGCAGTTTGGTAGAAATAGGGTCGAGGGAGCAGGAAGTGGGTCTCAATGTAAAGTCCTCATAGTAAACTGCGACAATGCTTGACCTGTACAGGTGTGTAATGCGGAGTTTATCTGTAAAGATGGATTGCCACAGTTTTCCCACAAGCCTCTGCTTGTCAACAGCATGGCAAAGCAGACTCGACAGGATGGGAGGAAAAAGAGGGGGAGAGCTACAGTAATAGGGGATTCTATTGTAAGGGGAATAGATAGGCGTTTCTGCGGCCGCAAACGAGACTCCAGGATGATGTGTTGCCTCCCTGGTGCAAGGGTCAAGGATGTCTCGGAGTGGCTGCAGGGCATTCTGGAGGGGGAGGGTGAACAGCTAGTTGTTGTGGTGCATATAGGTACCAACGATATAGGTAAAATACGGGATGAGGTCCTAAAAGCTGAATATAGGGAGTTAGGAGGTAAATTAAAAAATAGGACCTCAAAGGTAGTAATCTCAGGATTGCTACCAGTGCCACGTGCTAGTCAGAGTAGAAATAGAAGGATATTTCAGATGAATACGTGGCTAGAGGAATGGTGCAAGGGAGAGGGATTCAAATTCCTGGGACATTGGAACCGGTTCTGGGGGAGGTGGGACCAATACAAAATGGACGGTTTGCACCTGGGCAGGGCCGGGACCGATGTCCTAGGGGGAGTGTTTGCTAATGCTCTGGGGGAGGGTTTAAACTAAAATGGCAGGGGGTTGGGAACCTGAGCGGGGAAACAGAGGAAAGGGAAACAAGGATAAAAGCAAAAGACAGGAAGGAGAAAAACAAAAGTGGCAGGCAGAGAAATCAAGGGTTTAAATTAAACATGGCCACAGTAAATAATAATTCTAAAAGATCTAAGAGCGTTAAAAAAACAAGCCTGAAGGCTTTGTGTCTTAATGTGAGGAGCATTCGTAATAAAGTGGATGAATTAGCTGCGCAAATAGAGGTAAACGAATATGATATGATTGGGATTACGGAAACATGGCTCCAGGGTGGCCAAGGCTGGGAACTCAACATCCAGGGGTATTCAATATTCAGGAAAGATAGGCAGAAAGGAAAAGGAGGCGGGGTAGCATTGCTGGTTAAAGAGGGGATTAACACAATTGAAAGGAAGGGTATTAGCTCTGATGATGTGGAATCTGTATGGGTAGAACTCAGAAATACCAAGGGGCAGAAAACGTTAGTGGGAGTGGTATATAGACCTCCAAACAGTAATGCGGAGGTCGGGGATGGCATTAAACGGGAAATTAGAGAAGCGTGCAATAAGGGCACAGCAGTTATCATGGGTGATTTTAATCTACATATAGATTGGGCTAACCAAATTAGTAACAATACTGTGGAGGAGGAATTCCTGGAGTGTATACGGGATGGTTTCCTGGACCAATATATCGAGGAACCAACTAGAGATCGGGCCATCTTAGACTGGGTGTTATGTAATGAGAAAGGATTAATTAGCAATCTTGTTGTGCGAGGCCCCTTGGGTGGAAGCGATCATAATATGATAGAATTCTTCATTAAGATGGAGAGTGAAATAGTTGACTCAGAGACTAGGGTCCTGAATTTAAATAAATGAGACTACGAAGGTATGAGGTGCGAGTTGGGTAGGATTGATTGGGGAATGTCACTCAAAGGGTTGACGGTGGATGGGCAATGGCAAACATTCAAAGATCGCATGGATGAACTGCAGAATTTGTTCATCCCAGTTCGGCATAAAAATAAAACAAAAAAGGTGACTCAACCGTGGCTAACAGGGGAAATTAGGGATAGCATAAGATCCAAGGAGAGGACATATAAATTGGCCAGAAAAAGCAGTAAACCTGAGGATTGGGAGCAGTTTAGGATCCAACAAAGGAGGACAAAGGGATTAGTTAAGAGGGGGAAAATAGAGTATGAGAGTAAGCTTGCAGGGAACATAAAAACTGACTGTAAAAGCTTTTATAGATATTGTGAAGAGAAAAAGATTGGTGAAGTCAAGCGTAGGTCCCTTGCAGTCAGAATCAGGGGAATTTATAATGGGGAACAAAGAAATGGATGACCAATTAAATACATACTTGAGTTCTGTCTTCACAAAGGAGGACACAAATAACCTCCCAAAGATGTCAGGTAACATAGGGTCTAATGAAAGGGAGGAACTGATAAAAATCAGTATTTGTAGGGAAATGGTGTTAGGGAAATTGACGGGATTGAAGGCCGATAAATCCCCAGGGCCTGATAATCTACATCCTAGGGTACTTAAGGAAGTGGCCCTAGAAATAGTAGATGCATTGCTGATCATCTTCCAACATTCAATGGAATCTGGAACAGTACCCATGGATTGGAGGGTAGCTAATGTTACCATCTTCTCAAGGGCAATTAGTGATGGGCACTAAATGCAGGCCTAGCCAGCCAGTGACGCCCAATTCCCATCAATGAATTAAAAAAAAAATATGACTCAGTCTGTAGCCCACAGGGGCAGTCGGCAAGGTACCTGGGGAATTTTTCATCAACGGGCATGGGCACTAGACTTCCCAGGATTCTATGGCACAGATGGAGGCAATTCATGCTGCACTGCAGAGGAGTGTTATCTATAGGAAGTTCTGCTCAATCAAGATACAGCTCATGTGGTCCCACCTCTTAGGACTATGAATGCGAATGCGTCTCCCCCTGGCAACACTCACAATGCCTTTAGTCTCAGGCAGTCAACAGTTCCCTGTACACGAACACCCACCGAGAGAAAGGCTGGGTCCTGGGCCCACAGAAACTTGCTGTTTCATGCACCATCCTCCAACTTCCACATGAGCCAGTATGGATGCAGCCATCCAGATCTGTCAGCAGCATCTGAAGCAGCAGTGCTGGTGCCTAGACGGGGTCAGGGGTCATCCTGCTCAAAGCAACCACCAGAGGTATCCTAGATGCCTGTAGTGTGCTGATATCATGCACAGAGCTGGAGGAGCAGTGAGACTCCGCAGAAGAGAAAAGCAAAGAAGGACCTGAGGAGTAAGAAGAGGATTAGGAAGCCCAGCTGGAGGTCCTTTGCCAGCCACGAGGTCCATTAATGAATTAAACATTCTCCTGAAGTGCCCTGGAATAGTCCCCTAAGCATCACATTGGTCCTCATAGTCTCTAAACCCTGAGTTTCCTCCACAGTAACCATCACCCTTGGACATAGAAAGAAAGAACTTGCATTTATATAGCACTTTATCATCATCCCAGGACATCCCAAAGCACTTCACAGCCAATGAGGAGCCTTTAGCCCAGCAACAACAATCCTCTGCACAGCACTTACACCTGATGAAGGAACCAAAGTATAATAAATTTGAAGTCCCTTTAGACTATCTGTCCAATAGTTCAAAGCTGACTCCATATTAGTGACAGTTATGATTTTATTTAAGTATAAGTGAGAATTAATACATGACAGTATTTAAGCAGCAGTTTACAAGGAACAATTGAGAATTCCATTACTCCATTGATCCTTGGGTAGAAAGCATGGCCCATTCCTCATACCACCTACTCACATACGTGTCTACACCTTTCTGGGGTCCTCCTTGGCCCTCCTCCAACCCCCCTAGGCTATACCCAAAAACCAGAACTGCAGAAAAATCCATCCAATCATCGGCACAGCAAGTTCTGTGCCCAGATGCAGGCATTTGGCCTCACTTATCTGCTTTTAGCATCAGCACAAGCTTTTCCTGTTTTCACAGTCGATGACACAACCCATGAACCTTGAAGACGACAAGAGTTCTAATTGTAATTTAAACCCTAGATTTAACATGCTTTTCCCTAATTCTAACAGAGGAGAAATAAATCTAAAGTAATAAAACTATAGACTAGCAACCTTTATATTAAACTGCAATCTAGCGAAGCCTAATACTGAAAACTAGTAAAAGGGGATTATATTTGATTATATTTAACAAATTCAAAAGTTCTCAGTGCATTCCCGCAGACATAAAAGAGATAAGAGATCCTGTGCAGTAGACAGCGTCAAGTCTCACCCTGTACTTTCCCTCTATTCTAGCAATAACTATTCGTTTTTCCAGTAACAAGGCCACTTGTGATCCTGCACCTGCCTGGAGTCAACAGTCAAAAGCCGTGGATTTTTAAACAGCAGTTCTAGCAAAAAGCTTAGGGTCATTTAACTCTTGCAATGCCTACTCCCTCTAAATAACCTCATAAACCTATATTCTTACAAAGGTGACTCCTTACACAGGATGCCTTGTGTCAACTATTTATTTTGCTCCTGCTCACCTGTGCTCTGTACAGCAGCCAGGGTGCGCCCATCAAACTGGGTAGCTAGGTCCCACAGGGTGGATGGGTTGTTGGTGGCACTTGCTTGGCTCAGATGCAGGGATCAGGTGCTTAGTGAGCAGGTGTCTCTGGCTGAGCCAGCCACACCTTCCAGTCCTCTGCTCGCAATTTTCCATGGGAACACCTCTAACACCGTCGGTGACGGGTCGGGTGGGAGGGGTCGGTGACGGGTCGGGTGGGGGGAGTCGGTGACGGGTCGGGTGGGGGGAGTCGGTGGCGGGTCGGGTGGGGGGAGTCGGTGACGGGTCGGGTGGGAGGGGTCGGCTGAGGTCAGGTGGGGGGGTCGGTGATGGGTCGGGTGGGAGAGGTCGGTGACGGGTCGGGTGGGGGGAGTCGGTGACGGGTCGGGTGGGGGGAGTCGGTGACGGGTCGGGTGGGAGAGGTCGGTGACGGGTCGGGTGGGGGGAGTTGGTGACGGGTCGGGTGGGAGGGGTCGGCTGAGGTCAGGTGGGGGGGTCGGTGATGGGTCAGGTGGGAGAGGTCGGTGATGGGTCGGGTGGGAGAGGTCAGTGACGGGTCGGGTGGGGGGAGTCGGTGACGGGTCGGGTGGGAGGGGTTGGCTGAGGTCGGGTGGGGGGAGTCGGTGACGGGTCGGGTGGGGGGAGTCGGTGACGGGTCGGGTGGGGGGAGTCGGTGACGGGTCGGGTGGGAGGGGTCGGCTGAGGTCGGGTGGGGGGAGTCGGTGACGGGTCGGGTGGGAGGGGTCGGCTGAGGTCGGGTGGGGGGGGGTCGGTGACGGTTCGGGTGGGAAGGGTCGGCTGAGGTCGGGTCGGGTGTGATACTCGGCCCCTCAAACAGCTCCTGGGCTCACTTGCTCTCCACACCTATCTCCGACCCTCCTGGATAAGACTAGACCTTCCCTCTGTGCCTCACTCAGCATTCTCCAAATGGCCCATCGAGGCATTTGTCGCTACCTCCTTACAAGCAGCAACCCCAACTGCCCCATCCTATTCTCTCGCCGACTTTCCTGCCCAGCATGCCTGCTGGGGGCTAATCTTGCCAATCTCCTTCTCATCCAACTCAGCCCTCCCAATGCTAATCCTGTGGACTCTGCCAGCAGATCAGCTATCACCACCCCTCTCCGAATCTCCCTCCAGAATAACCATTCACTTGTGAACAAGGCCCTTGCCATCCATGAGCGTATTGTGGATGATTGCATCGGCATCACAGCCTTGATGGAAACTTGGTTGAGGGGTGAGGACACCTTTGCCCGTAATGAAGCCTCCCAACATGGCCATACTTTCAACCAAACCGCTGTGGTGACGGTGTAGCCCTTATCACCAAATCGCCCCTTGGTCTGTTCCACTACTCCTCTGGCACCTTCTCCTCCTTTGAGCATCTCACTTTGTTCCACTCCTCTCGCCTCACTAAAATCCTCATTCTCTACCGCCCACCCAAGTACCACGCCAAGTTTCTCAAAGGGATATATTCACTGCTTTCCTCCCTTAGCCTCTGCACTGAGTGACATCTCATCCTCGATGATTTCAACCTCCATCTCAACTCATCATGCCCTCTTTCCTCTGAGTTCACTGTCCTTGCTTAACCTCTCACTCCATGTAAACTCGCATACCCATATTCACGGCTACCTGCTCGTCCTTGCCTCTCTACTCCCATTGTGTTAATCACAGATAAGGCCATCTCTGATCACTTCCTTGTATCTCTCTCCACACACATTCCAATTCCCCTTCCCAACCCCACTTCCTCTGTGTCCACCCTAGGAATAAACTCTTCCCCCAAGTCACTTACAATAGCACTTTCAAATTGCCAACAGTCTAGCCATTGGCCCTCCATTCATAATATTATTTCGACAGCTACGGATCTGCTCAATCACACCCTCACCTTCAGCTTTGATGTCTGAGTCCACAGTAAAACCCTCACTCTCTCCCACCACGGTCATTCCCCCAGTACGGCCCCCATCTCCACTTTATTAAGTCCAAAGGACGCAGACTTGAATGTTTATGGTGAACAACTGGTTTAGCCATTCAAAACCAAAGATCTGGCTAGACCACATAAAGGTCCTGCTCTCCTCTGCCAAAACTATTCACTACTCCAGGATCATCCAGCTGCTGAAATCCTCATTCATGCTTTTGTTACCTCCAGACTCGACTATTCCAATGCTCTCTGGCCGGCCTCCCACCTTCCACCCCCCATAAAACTCAGCTTATCCAAAACATTGCTGCTTGTATCCAAACTCGCACATGTGAGAAGGGTGAAAACAGAGCCAGCATGCAGGACGTAGTCAGAGACAGAGTTATGTGCAGGCGGTCCTGGTATCCTTGAGCAGAAGGATAAGAGAGTGGCTAAGTATCCTATCAACACTCCCAGGGCAGGTACAGCACGGGTTAAATACAAAGTAAAGCTCCCTCTACACTGTCCCATCAAAGTGTAGGTCCCTTGCAGTCAGAATCAGGGGAATTTATAATGGGGAACAAAGAAATGGCAGACCAAATAAATACATACTTTGGTTCTGTCTTCACAAAGGAGGACACAAATAAACTCCCAGAGATGTCGGGGAACATGGGGTTTAATGAGAGGGAGGAACTGAATGAAATCAGTATTTGTAGGGAAATGGTGATAGGGAAATTGACGGGATTGAAGGCCGATAAATCCCCAGGGCCTGATAATCTACATCCTAGGGTACTTAAGGAAGTGGCCCTAGACATAATAGATGCATTGCTGCTCATCTTCCAACAGTCAATGGAATCTGGAACAGTATCCATGGATTGGAGGGTAGCTAATGTTACCCCACTATTCAAAAAAGGTGGTAGAAAGAAAACGGGGAATTATAGACCGGTAAGCCTGACATCGGTAGTGGGGAAAATGCTAGAGTCCATTATAAAAGATGTAATAGCAGAGCACTTGGAAAACAGTGACAGGATCGGACAAAGTCAACATGGATTTACAAAAGGTAAATCGTGCTTGACCAACCTACTGGAATTTTTTGAGGATGTAACTGGTAGAATAGATAAGGGAAAACCAGTGGAGGTGGTGTATTTGGATTTTCAGAAGGCTTTCGATAAGATCCCGCATAAGAGATTAGCGTGCAAAGTTAAAGCACATGGGATTGGGGGTAAGGTACTGACTTGGATAGAGAACTCGTTGGCAGACAGGAAGCAAAGAGTTGGAAGAAACGGGTCTTTTTCTGAATGGTAGGCAGTGACTGGTGGGGTACCGCAGGGATCGGTGCTAGGACCTCAGCTATTCACAATATATATTAATGATCTAGACGAGGGAACTAGATGTAATATCTCCAAGTTTGCAGACGACACGAAGCTGGGTGGGCGTGTGTGCTGTGAGGAGGATGCAGAGAAACTCCAGTATGATTTGGACGGGTTGGGTGATAGGGCAGATGCATGGCAGATGCAGTATAATGTGGATAAATGCAAGGTTATCCACTTTGGTGTCAAAAACAGGAAGGCAGATTATTATCTGAACAGCAATAGATTGGGAAAAGGGGAAATGCAACGAGACCTGGGTGTCCTTGTGCACCAATCGCTGAAGGTAAGCATGCAGGTGCAGCAGGCGATTAAGAAGGCAAATGGTATGTTGGCCTTCATAGCGAGAGGATTCGAGTACAGGCACAAGGATGTCTTGCTGCAGTTGTACAGGGCCTTGGTGAGACCACACCTTGAGTATTGTGTGCAGTTTTGGTCGCCTTATCTAAGGAAGGATGTTCTTGCCATGGAGGGAGTGCAGCGAAGATTCACCAGACTGATACCTGGGATGGCTGGAATGACGTATGAGGAGAGATTGGGTCAATTAGGCTTATATTCGCTAGAGTTTAGAAGAATGAGAGGGGATCTCATTGAAACTTATAAAATTCTAACAGGACTAGACAGACTAGATGCAGGAATGATGTCCCTGATGCTGGGGGAGTCCAGAACCAGGGGTCACAGTCTAAGGATAAGGGGTAAGCCATTTAGGACTGAGATGAGGAGGAATTTTTTCACCCAGACAGTCGTGAACCTGTGGAATTCGCTACCACAGAAGGCAGTTGAGGCCAATTCATTAAATATATTCAAAAAGGAGTTAGATATATTACTTAAGGCTAAAGGGATCAAGGGATATTGGGAAAAAGCAGTGACAGGGTACTGAATTTGGATGATCATCCATGATCTCATTAAATGGCAGAACAGGCTCGAAGGGCCAAATGGCCTACTCCTGCTCCTATCTTCTATGTTTCTAAACACTCCCAGGGCAGGTACAGCACGTGTTAGATACAGAGTAAAACTCCCTCTACACTGTCCCATCACACACCCCCAGGACAGGTTCAGCACGGATTAGATACAGAGTAAAACTCTCTCTGCACTGTCCCATCAAACACTCCCAGGGCAGGTACAGCACGGGTTAGATACAGACTAAAGCTCCCTCTACACTGTCCCATCAAACACTCCCAGGGCAGGTACAGCACGAGTTAGCTACAAAGTAAAACTCCCCTCACACTGACCCATCAAACACTCCCAGGGCAGGTACAGCACGGATTAGATGCAGAGTAAAGCTCCCTCTACACTGCCCCATCAAACACTCCCAGGGCAGATACAGCACGGGTTAGATACAGAGTAAAGCTCCCTCTACACTGCCCCATTAAACACTCCCATGGCAGGTACAGCACAGGTTAGATACAGAGTAAAGTTCCCGCTACACTCTCCCATCAAACACTCCCAGGGCAGTTACAGCACGGGTTAGATACAGAGTAAAGCTCCCTCTACACTCTCCCATCAAACACTCCCAGGGCAGGTACAGCACGGGTTAGATACAGAGTAAAGCTCCCTCTACACTCTCCCATCAAACACTCCCAGGGCAGGTACAGCATGGGTTAGATACAGAGTAAAGCTCCCTCTACACTGTCCCATCAAACACTCCCAGGGCAGGTACAGCACGGGTTGGATGCAGAGTAAAGCTCCCTCTACACCGTCCCATCAAACACCCCCAGGACAGGTACAGCACAGGTTAGATACAGAGTAAAACTCTCTCTACACTGTCCCATCAAACACTCCCAGTGCAGGTACAGCACAGGTTAGATACAGAGTAAAACTCTCTCTACACTGTCCCATCAAACACTCCCAGTGCAGGTACAGCACAGATTAGATACAGAGTAAAGCTCCCTCTACACTGTCCCATCAAACATTCGCAGGGCAGGTACAGCACAAGTTAGCTACAGAGTAAAGCTCCCTCTACACTGTCCCATCAAACACTCCCAGGGCAAGTACAGCACAAGTTAGCTGCAGAGTAAAACTCCCTTTATACTGTCCCATCAAACACTCCCAGGGCAGGTACAGCACGGGTTAGATACAGAGTAAAGCTCCCTCTACACTGTCCCATCAAACACTCCCAGGACCGGTACAGCACGGGTTAGATACAGAGTGAAGCTCCCTCTACACTGTCCCATCAAACACTCCCAGGACAGGTACAGCACGGGTTAGATACAGAGCAAAGCTCCCTCTACACTGTCCCATCAAACACTCCCAGGGCAGGTACAGCACAGGTTAGATACAGAGTAAAGCTCCCTCTACACTGTCCCATCAAACACTCCCAGGACAGGTACAGCACGGGTTAGATACAGAGTGAAGCTCCCTCTACACTGTCCCATGAAACACTCCCAGGGCAGGTACAGCACGGGATAGATACAGAGTAAAGCTCCCTCTACACTGCCCCATCAAACACTCCCGGGGCAGGTACAGCACGGGTTAGATACAGAGTAAAGCTCCCTCTACACTGTCCCATCAAACACTCCCAGGGCAGGTACAGCATGGGTTAGATACAGAGTAAAGCTCCCTCTACACTGTCCCATCAAACACTCCCAGGGCAGGTACAGCACGGGTTAGATACAGAGTAAAGCTCCCTCTACACTGTCCCATCAAACACTCCCAGGGCAGGTACAGCACGGGTTAGATACAGAGTAAAGCTCCCTCTACACTGTCCCATCAAACACTCCCAGGACAGGTACAGCACGTGTTAGATACAGAGTAAAGCTCCCTCTACACTGTCCCATCAAACACTCCCAGGGCAGGTACAGCACGGGTTAGATACAGAGTAAAGCTCCCTCTACACTGTCCCATCAAACACTCCCAGGGCAGGTACAGCACGGGTTAGATACAGAGTAAAGCTCCCTCTACACTGTCCCATCAAACACTCCCAGGGCAGGTACAGCACGGGTTAGATACAGAGTAAAGCTCCCTCTACACTGTCCCATCAAACACTCCCAGGGCAGGTACAGCATGGGTTAGATACAGAGTAAAGCTCCCTCTACACTGTCCCATCAAACACTCCCAGGGCAGGTACAGCACGGGTTAGGTACAGAGTAAAGCTCCCTCTACACTGTCCCATCAAACACTCCCAGGGCAGGTACAGCACGGGTTAGATACAGAGTAAAGCTCCCTCTACACTGTCCCATCAAACACTCCCAGGGCAGGTACAGCACGGGTTAGATACAGAGTAAAGATCCCTCTACACTGTCCCATCAAACACTCCCAGGGCAGGTACAGCACGGGTTAGATACAGAGTAAAGCTCCCTCTACACTGCCCCATCAAACACTCCCAGGGTAGGAGTCCTGAATTAATTAGTCTTGCTCCTCACAAACTGCAGCTGACGAAATGACAAGTAGAGATGGAGCAAAGATGAGGTTTGATGCAAATTCACGATACAGTATATGGAACGTCAAGTGCTGCTACACTGACCCTCTGTGCTTGCTAAGATTAGTCATCTGAAGATACAGTGCTGCATTATCCAGCCTACTGTGTTTTAGTGTCAATCACAGGCTGGGCACACTACTAATGAGGGCTTCTCTTTATCAATCCCAATAAACTCGAAATTCCACAGCAGCACAGTTCATTTCAGCACTGACCAAAAGTGTGGCCCATAGAGACTGCATCAAGCCGGGCTAAAGAGTTACCTGCCTGTATGTCAGCCTCCTGTCCATAAGCACATACCATCGAGGTCTCCTAAATCACAGCCTGTTTTATCCTTTGCCCCACATATAGGGCTCGATTTTACCAGGCCTGAGGAGGCGGGAATGGAGGCGTGTGAGGTGTTAAAATCGCAAAAACTGGCGGGAGGGCCCAATCCCACCTCCATCCCGCCTCCGAGCAATTTTCCCACATGCGAGTTTTCTGACACTGTCTCCATCCCGCCTCCAAGAGGCGGGATAGGCCCTTAAGGCCCTTAACAACCAGTTAAGTGCCTCTATAATCCCATTTTGAGAGGCCTTTCTGATTTTAACACTTTTCCCACATGCTGCACGCCTCCTCCGAAACACGCCAGTGAATCCTGGCGGCAGCACAAGTGGATTGCTTACTAACAGCTGCAGCTCCACCATTAAAAAGGAGTTTTCAGCAATCATCATTTGCAGGCGGCAGAGCTTTGTTGTCTCAGGCCTGGGGGAACTTTAAGCAGGCATACTCATTGTTGTGGAAGTTTGGAGCCTGACACCCATCTCCAGTGTGACCTCCTGGGAAACCCCTCTCCCCACCTTGACTGAGTGCTTCCTCAACTGAGGCATTTACCAGAAGCATGGGAACCATTTATTTCCTTCCCTTCTGGACATCAGATTCGGATGAAGACCAGCCGTGGCAGCAGCAGAACCATGAACAACAGCAGCAGCATTAGCAGGAGTGCCAAGCTGCTGCTCACCCACCTGAAGCTGCACAGGCCAGAAGGCGCCAGCGTGCGACCACATTGCTGCCCGGGATGCAAGGGAGGCACTCATCTTGGCCAGATTTGCTTAGCCTGCACAATCAAACACTTTTGCCTTGCAGCTTCTTATCAGACCATCGAAACTGGCCAAGAGCCTGCGGATTCCTATCACTCTGATCACCATACTGACAATTGTAAGTTGCCCTAAGCCCTCAATGTGGAAGTCCCATTAGCGAAATGACAGACGCCACAACTGCAACAGTTTCCCATCAGTATTTTTTATGACAATATGCAACTGATGGCATGTTAAAAATAAACACAAAATTACACCCAAGTGACTACCCTTGTGACTACTTGTGCATTATCCTTCTTTTACGCGTGCTACTACGTAGTGCTTCCCCTGTGGCTTCAGCAGATGTGGAGGCCCCTTGCTCACTTTGTTGCTGCTCCTGCCTCGACACCTTTGGCGGGCATCCTCTGAGGTTGTGAGCCTGTGGGGGCTCGTCAATAGTCTGCTGCTCCTGCAGCTGTGCAGGGGTTGAGACGCCGATCTCAGTTGGGTGCGGACTCTGGTGGGGCTCTGATCGAGGACTCTGCAGTGGCATGGAAGTGTGAGCGGTTGGAGAGGTGCCCCCACTTCCTTGATGTCTACCACCAACTTCCCTCTCATGGGTCAGGTCCCCCCTCAGCACTTGCAAGTGGCTTGTGTGCACCTTGCTGCACATCAGGGGGGCCATGGGGACCCGTATCTGCACTGGCAGTCCTACTCAGAAGGACTTCCATGAAGCTCTGATTTCTCTGTTCAATAGCTGACCATCGCTCCTCCAGAGATGTCAGTCTATTCTGAACACTCACCATGTTTTCCTCACTCCGGCGACTTACTGCCTCCATGGCCGTAGCCAGCCTTTCCACGGAGGTTGCCATCCTTTCCTTGGTGCTGCCTTCATGCGCCAATGCCTCCACAAAGGCTCTGCTCATGTTAGTGAGGGACTCCTCCATTCGCTCCACACTCACAGCGACCCTGGAGACAAAACCTGCCAGAGACTCCTGCATCTGTTCCTGGAGTTCCAGCACTGCTCTTCCTCTGGATGGACCCGGAGGCACAGGGTCGACATGCAGCTGAGCCGAGCTGGAAGCGTCCTCTCCACTGCGACGAGGACTCTCCACTGCTGTCCCTGTCTCCACCATCTGCTGATGCTCACTTGTGAGCTATGATACACCAGGTGACAACACTGCACTATCTCGTGAAGGTACCACCGAGGTGCGAGTGTCTGCGCTGGTGCTGGGTGCTCTGAATTCCGCTGACGCTGCGCCCTCAGAGGTTGCAGCTTCCTCTGAGGAGTCTGCAGGCTCAGGCTGTTCCTCCTGGATAGTGGGGACGGGGGCTTTCGATGGTCCTGTAGGGGAGTAAAGGAAAGAGTCAGAGATGTGAGGCCAAGGTTACATGCACATTGAATATTGCAGATGATCAAAAGTCAATCTGTTAGAGCATCAGAATCATTATCAGTGACTCATGCAATGTCAATGAGAGAGATGATAAACTATTCTGTCACCAGCTTTCTCTGATGCACCTGTCTGTCCGTCCCCCACTTGCGCATCCTCCTCCACTCCCACGATCTCCAGGGCCGCCTCTTCCCAGGGGGTGAGCTGGGCTACTGAGGGTGGCCCTCCTCCTGTCCTCGCTCTTTCCCTCTTATTATGAGCTCTCTTTTCCTGCAATGAGGGAGACAAGTGGAGTTTGAATGAGAATGAAGGAGTGAGTGTAGAGAATCCATATCATTGATGGTTAGAAGGAGACAAAGATAGAGTGAGGTGGCAAGATCAAGGGCCTTCCCTGTGTGTTGTAAGTTGTTTTCATAGCATCACAGTGATAGGGAGTGTGAGGGCTGCATGATCGAATAGTTAAGTGAATGTGACCATAGAGAGAGAGGGAATGGGTAAGGGTGTAGGGATGTCAGTGTCAAGTGGGATGTGGAGGAAGAGATTGCTAAAGCAGAGTGCTGGTGAGGAGGCGATGGGGATCAGATTGAGGGTGATGGGAAAGTCATACTCACTTTTCCAGTGCGCAGAAGGTCACGAAACCTCTTCCTGCACTGCAGCCAGGTTCTGTGGCACATAGACATTGAATTGACCTCCTGGGCCACTTGCATCCACACAGCTTTCGTCTGCTGGGGAGGCTTTTTCCTCCTCGAGGAAGGGAAGAGCACCTCCTTATTGGATCTGGCTCCCTCCACCAGAGCTTGCAGGGCGGCTTCATCAAAGCGCGGAGCAGACTTTGGCCCACTGCTGGACATCGTGGCTGAAATAAGGGCTTACAGCAATAGACATGAAGTTTGCAATCTCCAGAGGAAGCAAGGCTGCTTGCAGGCCTTAAATCCAGCAGCATTGATAATGTCACGGAAGGCGACTTTCAGGATGGAAAGACTCATTGGGCCAGGGCTTCCCACATGCTGGGAATCAATTGGCCAATTAGGTGAAAATCGCATTTTTCCCCCACATCAAAGTGGAGTCGGGTGGGTAACACGAAAAGCGGCTGACACGCCCCCAGCCCGCCCCATGACAAAATCGAGCCCATACTCTCCCCACACAAATATCTCCGCACACACTCCCTATATATCCTCCCATACATCCCACATATACTCTCATATTCACAAGAAGAACTCTCCAACTCCCCAACACCTCCTCCTACCTCCGCCTGGACCATGACCCCACTAGCAAACATCAAGCCATTATTTCCAAGCGTGTCACTGACCTCATCTCTTCTGGAGATCTTCCCTCCATGGCCACCAAAATCATAGTCCCCCAACCCCGCACAGCCCGCTTCTACCTCCTTCCCAAGATCCACAAACAGGACTGCCCTGGTAGACCCATCGTTTCAGCCTGTTCTTGTCCCACGGAACTTATCTCTTCCTATCTCGACTCTATTTTTTCTCCCCTTGTCCAGTCTCTTCCCACCTACATCCGCGACTCTTCCGACGCCCTCCGTCACTTTAACAGTTTCCAGTTTCCTGGTCCCAACCGTCTCCTTTTCACTATGGACGTCCAATCCCTCTACACCTCCATCCCCCACCAGGACGGCCTTAGGGCAGTCTGTTTCTTCCTTGAACAGAGGCCCAACCAGTCCCCATCCACCACCACCCTCCTCCGCCTGGCTGAACTTGTTCTCACATTGAACAACTTCTCCTCTGACTCCACTCACTTCCTCCAAATTAAAGGTGTTGCTATGGGAACCCTCATGGGCCCTAGCTATGCCTGCCTGTTCATGGGATATGTGGAACATTCTTTGTTCCAGTCCTACTCAGGTCCCCTCCCTCACCTCTTTTTCCGGTACATCGATGACTGTATTGGTGCCGTTTCCTGCTCTCGCCCTGAACTAGATAAGTTCATTCACTTTACTTCCAATTTCCACCCTTCCCTCACCTTCACATGGTCCATCTCCGACTCTTCCCTTCCCTTCCTTGACTTCTCCGTCTCCATTTCTGGCGATCGGCTTTCGACAAACATCCACTACAAGCCCACCTACTCCCACAGCTACCTGGACTACACTTCCTCCCACTCCGCTTCCTGTAAGGACTCTATTCCATTCTCCCAGTTTCTCTGTCTCCGCCGCGTCTGTTCTGACGATGCCACCTTCCATACCAGTGCTTCCGACATGTCTTCCTTTTTCCTCAACCGAGGATTCCCCTCTACCGTGGTTAACACGGCCCTCGACCGTGTCTGTTCCATTTCCTGCACTTCTGCTCTCACCCCTGCCCCTCCCTCCCAGAACCACGATAGGGTTCCCCTTGTCCTCACCTTTCACCCCACCAGCCTCTACATTCAACAGATCATCCTCCGCCATTTCCGCCACCTCCAACGTGATCTCACCACCAAACACATCTTCCCCTCACCTCCCCTTTCAGCATTCCGAAGGGACCGCTCCCTCCACGACACCCTGGTCCACTCCTCAATCACCCCTAACAGCCCTTCTCCTTCACTTGGCACCTTCCCGTGCAAGCGCAGGAGATGCAACACATGCCCTTTTACCTCCTCCCTTCCCACTGTCCAGGGCCCCAAACACCCCTTCCAGGTGAAACAGCAATTTACTTGTACTTCGTGCAATTTAATATACTGTATTTGCTGCTCACGATGCGGTCTCCTCTACATTGGGGAGACCAAACGCAGATTGGGCAACCGCTTTGCGGAACACCTCCGTTCAGTCCATAAGGGTGACCCTGAGCTTCCGGTCGCCTGTCACTTTAATTCTCCGCTTCACTCCCACTCTGATCTCTCTGTCCTCGGCCTATTACATTGTTCCAATGTAGCTCAACGTAAGCTCGAGGAACAGCACCTCATCTTTCGATTGGGCACTTTACAGCCTTCCGGACTCAACATTGAGTTCAACAATTTCAGATAATTATCCCTGCCCCCGTTTTTCATGCAGTATGATTTTTGCCACTCCCATTTGCAACATTTTATCTTTCCTGCCTCTTACAAAAGTACAGGATGTTCTTTCAATTCCTTCCTCCCCTCCTAACAGCCTCCCCTCTGCACCCCACCCCCCACCCCGTCTCTGCACCTGCTTAATATCTGTTACATCTCCCGCTTTTTCCAGTTCTGATGAAGGGTCCCAGACCTGAAACGTTAACTCGGTTTCTCTCTCCACGGATGCTGCCTGGCCTGCTGAGTGTTTCCAGCATTTCCTGTTGTTATTTCACTCATATTCTCAGTTGACACAAATCTCTCCTCACACACTCTCTATATATACACTCCGACACTCTAACATATTCTCAGTTCCACACAAATCTCTCCTCACACACTCTCTATATATACACTCTGACACTCTAACATATTCTCAGTTGACACAAATCTCTCCTCACACACTCTCTATATATACACTCCGACACTCTAACATATTCTCAGTTCCACACAAATCTCTCCTCACACACTCTCTATATATACACTCTGACACTCTAACATATTCACAGTTCCACACAAATCTCTCCTCACACACTCTCTATATATACACTCCGACACTCTAACATATTCTCAGTTCCACACAAATCTCTCCTCACACACTCTCTATATATACACTCCGACACTCTAACATATTCTCAGTTCCACACAAATCTCTCCTCACACACTCTCTATATATACACTCCGACACTCTAACATATTCTCAGTAATGCCAACCACGCCGTCTCATAAATCAGGAGACAAACTCCTCAAAATCATGAGATTTGGTAAGAAATCATGAATTGCTCTTTTTTCAAACATAAACCAATATAGATTGACAGTTTGTTTATAAACTTCATTAGCGGCTTTATTTAATCTCTAACAGATCAGTTCTTTACAAAAGTTATATTACCGCATCTGAAAATGCTTTACACAAAAGGTTTTAAAAATCCTACCAGTTATCACCACACTGCCCTGAATCTCAGTTTAAGGTAATTGCTAATATAAATTTGTTATACAATGAAGCATATATATTTATGGCTTGGCCCAGCTGCCAGCAGGAAGAGGCAAGCATTCCATGCACTGCCAAGGTTAGCTGCAGTCTCATCGGAAAGACGGCACCTCCGACAGTGCAGCACTCCCTCAGCACTGCACTGGAGTGTCAGCCTAGATTTATGTGCTCAAGTCCCTGGAGTGGGACTTGAACCCACAACTTTCTGACTCAGAGGCGAGTCTGCTACCCACTTGATGCGCCATCAATTACTCAAAAGACTGAGGTTAAGCGAGTAACAACCAGGCTTTTATAAACTAAAGAATGAAGGTCTAGTCTCGAGTGGTCGACCCGTCCAGAATACTAAGGGACTGGGAGGTAGTCACTTATATACCTGGAATAGTGGGAGGAGTCAGCCGAGGCATGTCCAGACCTGTACCTAGTGGAATACACATACAGACACAGACAGGTATGACAGTGGTTTACCACATTCACCCCTTGTTTAAAAATGAGTCCGGCGGGGTGAAGTGTATTTAAAAGATCGTGTATTGGAGTCTCTCCGGAGGTCTTGTCTGCCGCTGTGATCGACGTGGCGACGGCAGGGGTGGTGGAGCTTCCGGCGTCGCGTCCCGTGTAGGCTGGGGCACTGGAGCGTAGTCCTCGTGGGTGACGGTCCAAGGCGAGCCGGCTGCTGGGGTTGGATATCGGGTCGTGGGGGGGGGTGGTAATGGGTAGTGGGTTACAGCGGTCCCCGAGAGTGTCGTGGGGGGGGGGTGGTAATGGGTAGTGGGTTACAGCAGTCCCCGAGGGTGCGAGGTCTCGTATGGAGACTGTGTCCTCCCGCCCGTCCGGGTACGCAATGTAAGCGTACTGGGGGTTGGCGTGGAGGAGGTCGACCCTCTCGACCAGGGGGTCCGTTTGATTGGTCCTCACGTGTCTTCTCAGTAGTACCGGCCCTGGGGATGTCAGCCATGGCGGTAACGCTGTCCCCGATGTGGACTTCCTTGGGAAGACAAACATTTTCTCGTGAGGGGTGGCATTGGTGGCAGTGCAGAGCAGTGACCGAATCGAGTGGAGCGCATCGGGGAGCACCTCCTGCCAGCGGGAGGTCGGAGGGCCCCTAGACTTTAAGGCTAGTAGGGCGGCCTTCCAAACTGTTGCATTCTCTCTTTCCACCTGTCCGTTCCCCCGGGGGTTGTAACTGGTGGTCCTGCTTGTGGCTATACCCCTAGCGAGCAGGTACTGGTGGAGTTCGTCGCTCATAAACGATGAGCCCCGGTCGCTATGGATATAGCTGGGAAACCGAACAGGGTGAAGAGGCTGTTCAGACATTTAACGACCGTGGCACTGGTCATGTCCGGGCAGGAGATAGCAAACGGGAAACGGGAGTACTCGTCAATGATGTTGAGGAAGTACACATTGCGGTCGGAGGAGGGGAGAGGCCCTTTAAAATCGACGCTCAGGCGTTCGAAAGGGCGAGTGGCTTTTATCAGGTGGGCTCTGTCTGGTCTATAAAAGTGCGGTTTGCACTCAGCGCAGACTTGGCAGTTCTTGGTCATGGTCCTGACCTCCTCAATGGAGTAAGGCAGGTTGCGGGCCTTGATGAAGTGGAAGAACCTGGTGACCCCCGGGTGGCAGAGGTCATTGTGGAGGGCCCTCAGCCTATCGATCTGCACGCTGGCGCAGGTGCCACGCGATAGGGCATCTGGGGGTTCATTGAGCTTCCCAGGCCGGTACAAGATCTCGTAATTGTAGGTGGAAAGTTCGATTCTCCACCTCAAGATCTTGTCATTTTTGATTTTGCCCCTCTGCTTGTTGTTGAACATAAAAGCAACTGAACGCTGGTCAGTGAGCAGGGTAAATCGTTTTCCGGCCAGGTAGTGCCTCCAATGACGCACAGCCTCCACAATAGCCTGGGCCTCCTTCTCGACCGCGGAGTGTCTGGTCTCCGGGCCCTGGAGGGTTTGTGAGAAGAATGCCACAGGTCTCCCCGCCTGATTAAGGGTGGCGGCCAGAGCGAAGTCGGACGCATCGCTTTCCACCTGGAAGGGGATGGATTCGTCCACTGCGTGCATGGTGGCTTTGGCAATGTCCTCCTTGATACGGTGGAAGGCCGAGCGGGCCTCTGCCATCAGGGGAAAAGAGGTGGATTTGATCAGCGGACGGGCTTTGTCTGCATAGTAGGGGACCCACTGGGCGTAGTAGGAAAAAAACCCTAGGCACCTCTTCAGAGCTTTTAGGCAGTGGGGCAGTGGGAGTTCCATAAGGGGACGCATCCGGTCCGGGTCGGGACCGATGACCCCATGTTCCACAACACAGCCAAGGATGGCGAGGCAGTCTGTGCGGAATATGCACTTCTCCTTGTTATATGTCAGGTTCAGGAGTTGGGCGGTGCGGAGGAATTTCTCGAGGTTTGCGTCATGGTCCTGCAAGTCATGGCCGCAGATGGTCACATTGTCTAGGTAAGGGAAAGTGGCCTGCAGCGCGTTTTGATCGACCATCCGGTCCATCTCCCTTTGGAAGACGGAGACCCCGTTGGTAACGCCAAAGGGAACCCTAAGGAAGTGATAGAGGCGGCCGTTTGCCTCAAAAGCAGTATACTGGCGGTCTTCGGGGCGGATGGGGAGCTGGTGGTACGCTGATTTCAGTACTGCGCGATCTGGTTGACCATGTCAGCTATGTGGGGGAGTGGGTAGGCGTCCAGCAGGGTGTAGCGGTTTATTGTTTGGCTGTAGTCGATGACCAGGCGTTGTTTCTCGCCGGTCTTAACGACCACAACCTGGGCTCGCCAGGGGCTGGAGCTGCCCTCAATAATCCCCTCCTTCAGGAGCCGCTCCACTTCGGTTTTGATGAAAACCCTGTCCCCGGCACTGTATCGCCTGCTCTTTGTGGCGATGGGCTTACAGTCGGGGGTGAGGTTAGCAAACAGTGGGGGGGGTGGGACTCTGAGTGTGGAGAGGTTGCATCTGGTGCGCGGCGGGCAATTTGGAGGCTGCTGGCTGCGGACTGTGAGTGGGGGGAGGGGGCCACCGTACGCCATCGTATCGCTTTTGAGGTGGCACTGGAAATCCAACCCCAGTAGAACGGCAGCGCAAAGTTGGGGCAGGACCAGGAGTTTAAAATTATTGAACACAGTCCCGTCTACTACTAGTGTCACCACGCAGTAGCCGCCAATGTCCGCTGACTGGGACTCGGCGGCCATAGAAATCCGCTGGTGCGCAGGCAGGACTGGGAGAGAGCAACGCCGCACCGTGTCGGGGCGGATGAAGCTCTCTGTGCTCCCGGAGTCAAAAAGGCAGTTTATTGCATGGCCGTTTACCTTAACGTCCATTTTGGACCGAGCTAGTTGGTGCGGTCTCGTTTAGTCCAGCGTAACAGAGGCCAGCGTAGGGGTCGGTGTGTCGCTGCTGGTATCAGATGGGGGGGGGTTGGCGGCCTGCTGCGTCCCGGCTGGTGTCCAAGATGGCGGCGTCCATGATTCCCATGTGACTGGAGTCGTCCAAGATGGCTGCTGCTGCGGTGGTTCGCACATGGCTGGGGAGGCCCAAGATGGCGGCCCGCACGGCCCACACGCGGCGCTGTTGGGGGCCCAAGATGGCGGCTCGCACGGCCCACACGCGGCGCTGCTGGCGTTCGGGGTGGTTTTGACCTTGCAGACGCTAACGTAGTGTCCCTTTTTCCCGCAGCCCGAGCAGGTCGCATTCTTCGCCGGGTAGCGCGCTCTGGGGTGTTTGGCCTGGCCACAGAAGTAGCATTTCTGGCCTTGGGATACTGCTGTCTGGCTTTGGGACACTGCTGCGGTGGTTGGGCCGTGGTTGGGCTGTGGCTGGGGTGGCACGGTGCTATGGGGCTGTCCTACCGTGTCCCAGGTTGTCGTTCCCCGCGGTGTCCATGGTGCAGAGGAGTAGGCATCCATGCCCCGGTAGGCTGCGTCCAGCGTTAGTGCGATTTCGGAGGCTTTGTCGAGGGTGAGGTCACTCTGCTCCAGCAGTCGCTGTCGGGTGTAGTTGGACCTGTGGCCCGCTACGAAGGCATCCCGGATCAGTTCCTCCGTGTACTTAGTGGACGTTACCGCCTTACACCCACAGGCCCGGCCAAGCACGGACAGTGCTTGGAGGTATTCCTCAGTCGATTCCCCAGGTTGTTGCTTGCGACTCCCCAGGAGGTGCCTGGCGTAAACTTCGTTCACAGGGCGCGTGTACTGGGTCTTGAGGAGCTGGAGGGCGGCTGTGTACGAGGTCGCGTCCCGGATGACTGAGTACACTCGGTGGTTCACCTTGGAGATCAGGACAGACAGTTTGTTCGCATCCGTTACGACTGCAGTGGAGGCAGTCAGGAATGCCTCGAAGCACATGAGCCAGTGAGCAAACTTGGTGGAAGCGTCCGCTTCCCGACTGTCCTAGTCCAGGCATGCTGGTGTGAGGATCTTCTCCATTATAAAAAATTTAGTTAATAAAACTGATGCGCCATCAATTACTCAAAAGACTGAGGTTAAGCGAGTAACAACCAGGCTTTTATTAACTAAAGAATGAAGGTCTAGTCTCGAGTGGTCGACCCGTCCAGAATACTAAGGGACTGGGAGGTAGTCACTTATATACCTGGAATAGTGGGAGGAGTCAGCCGAGGCATGTCCAGACCTGTACCTAGTGGAATACACATACACATACAGACAGGTATAACAGTGGTTTACCACACCACTTCAAAAATTTTTTTTATTAATATACTTTATTGAACATTAAGAACATTTACAACATCGTGATCATTTCACTGTATCATACAATTCCATTCCACCGCTCTGCACAGCCATTCCGCCACCACATTTTAACATCAAAACCTGAAGTATAATTTGTCTCCTGTAACATATATTAATCGATTGTACTTTAAAAATTGATTGTAAGATACTGGCCTAGAAATTGAGTGGGCTTAGCGCCCATTTTGCGGCGCTAGAGGGCATTGCGCTGGACTTACAGCCAGTTTTGAAACTGACTAGGGCCCAACATCGGCGTTACACCGGTAGCGCTGCGCCGGCACCGATGACGTCATCGGTGTGCGCAGCGTCCCGGTTGCCGTGATGACGGGCCCCAGCGCCGAAATTCAGTTGCGGCCGCCTCGCCCGTGGCAGCCGCAACTAAGACTCTGGCAACAGAGTCTTACACGACTTTGCGCCGGCGCATAAAGGTGGAGCGGCGGCCGGCCGCTTTCCCGCCGGCCACCTGCCCGCACCTCCCTCCCCGGACTCCCCCACCCCCCCCCCCCCGCGGAACAGATGCTTCTCGGCTGCGAGCCCGGCACTTCCCCGAGGTGCCGGGCTCATTTTTGTGGTGATTTAACCGGCCAGCGGGCGGGTGCAGGCAGCTCCTCCTTAACTGAAGGAGGAGGCCTGCACTTCCCGAGCCTGCCGCACCGCATCGGGCGCCGCAGCGCCGGAATAGCGCCAGTTTTCAGGCGCAAACAGCCTTCAGTAGCGCCGGCAGCCGTTTGGGCACGGCGCTACTGAATTTTTGGTGCGCGCAGCGCGACTTAGCACCAGCGCTAAATTTCCGGCGTTAAGCCCCGGCGCAGCGCAAACTCAATTTCTAGGCCACTATCTTTAAATTCCTTTCTGAATAAAACATCCACAGAGCCTTATAATGATCTTTTAGCTTATATTTAAAACACTCTTTTAGATTGATTCTCCTCCCCTTAAAAAACAGCATTCCTTCTTTGCACAATCACGAATCTAGCCAAACTGAACATTAAATGAATTGCCGCTCCGCTAGACTCGGGCAGACTCTCCTGCAATCCCCATCTCAAAATTGAGTCCCACGGGATTCCCATTCTCGCTCTTTGGTCCCCACCCAGCAAAAAAACTTCACATAACTGTCGAACATAGTACTTACAATCATTTAACTGCAGACATAACACCAGTAAATGGGACAGAGTCTCATCCCATGTCCCACACACTGGGCAAGTTGCCGCCTCCACTCGCCCAATCTTGCACAAGACCGTCATGGTAAAAATCCGGTTATGAGAAAATTTGAAATCCAGTTCATAAGAACATAAGAACATAAGAAATAGGAGCAGGAGTAGGCCAATCGGCCCCTCGAGCCTGCTCCGCCATTCAATAAGATCATGGCTGATCTGATCCTAACCGCCAATTCACTATCACAGAACCATCTCCTGAATCTAACAGAATTAGACACACAAAATAGGAGCAGGATCAGTTCAATCCATCCTGGACATTTAAAATTCGCCCACACTCCCTTCCAAATCCTGTTGAAGTCCAGCTGTGGGTATATACTCTGCCAAAACTCCTGACCAGCAGGTGTTTTGAATCTCCATTCTCGAAATACCTCATAGAAATCTCGACTATTACAGTTGTCAAATTGGACCAACTCTCCCCCTTTCTCCAGCAGAAAGCTTGGAAAAGCGGGATGCATTTTACTTCCTTTGGAGATTTCCGCATTTATTTCTTCCATCCAATCCTGTGGCATTGCCCTCACAATCTTCTCGTACATGATCCCTATTGCTTTTTCCTCTACCTCCTGATCCTCCTCCCACACCATGTCCCTCACTATCGCTTCCGGCAACCAACCTGGAATTATCTCGTATAATACATCTTTCACACATATAATACCAGATTTATAAAAGCTTGATTAAATAAAACCTCTCCTTCGATGTTGACCCACCTGTTCAAAAATAAGGGCTGTTCTAAAAATTCCTCAGCCCCCTTGGGCATAAACTGCACACTTTTTAAAAATTGGGCCCAAGTCTCTACAACCCCCTTATAAAACCTGGGGAGAAGTTTAATTGATTTCAAAAACATATTATTGTATTCCATATACAATATCCCCTGCCCTCCGATCCCACTTCGTTTTAAAAAATGCTCAAAACAACTCTTCCAAAAACTTGTATTTGACTTCTGAAGAAATCTCTTCGCCCATTTGATTCTAAAGGATTTTTTCTTCAAATCAATATCTGGGAAATCGAGTCCTCCCTGATTTCTCCGTCCAGTGATGGTATTGTAAGCCACCAAGGCTGGTTTCCCTTCCCATAAAAACCTCACACAAGCCTCTCGGATGGACTTTTCTGCCCACTCAGGAATATCCTCCATTGTCAATAAGTACTATAGCTTAGATAGCAGGAGAGCAGACACCACTGTCGCTCTTCCTTGCACTTTCAACCACCTTCTTTCCCATCTTCCCAAAATCTTTTTAATTTTCATAACCTTCGGTTCCCAATTTAATCGATCCATTTCATCCCTGTCTTTCTTGCACCCCATATGGACCCCCAGAACTTCCAAAACCTCCACCACCTTAAAGGGACTTTCCCCCAACCATTCCCCCCTACCCCTCCCTGCAACCAGGCATTGGGACTTACTATAATTCACTCTGGCTCCTGAAGCTCTACAATATTCCTCCACTACATCCATAGCCTTCCTCACTGACTCCCCATTTCTCAATGTTAAGGTTGTGTCATCTGCATATTGGTGTATCACCGACACCAGCCCAGAACTGGGAACCACAATCCCAACTACACCTTGTTTCTTTCGCATCATGTAACCTAATGGTTCTGCTACCAATGTGTACAACAATGGGGACAGGGGACAACCCTGTCTCACTGATCTCTGTATCGGAAAATACTTGGACAAAAAACCATTACATTTAACACAGCTAAATATGTTTGAATAAAAAATCCTTATCCACTCAATGAAATTTTCCCCAAAACCAAATGCCTCCAAAACCTTCAATAAAAACTCATGAGAGACCCTATCAAAGGCTTTCTCTTGATCTATCTTTAATACATAAGCCTCCCTCCCACTCTCTTCCATGAGCTCTATCGCATCTCGGATTGAGACCACAGAGTCTGTGATGTCCCGGCCTATGACTCCATAGGACTGAGAGGGCAAAAATATCTACGGTAACACCTCCTTCATACGATTTGCTATAACCCTCGCCAAGATCTTATAATCCACATTTAATAATGTGATGGGTCTCCAATTCTTCAGATCCCTTCTATCCCCTTTATTTTTATAAGCTAAGCTTATGACACCTCTCCTCATAGATGGGGCCAGGCTTCCCCTCAATTTTAATTTCCTTAAAAACTTCTAAGAGCAATGGACTTAAAATCTCAAAAAATTCTTTATAAAATTCTGCACTTAGTCCCCCCCTTCATTCCACTTACTGCTACTTTTATTTCCACTAATCCTACTTCTTTGTCACACATGCTTCTCTCATCCTCCTTTAAACCCTCTTCAATAAAAGCACTAACCTTCTCCATCGCCAAATTGGAAATGCCTTCTTTTGTATATAACTCTTGATAAAAGCTGCTAGCCCCCTCTAAAATCTCCCTTGTTATGGGGTTCCAGTCCCTCCATAAGTCTCTCAAATTTAAATTTGCCATAATTTTTACAATCATCCCTCTGGAGTTATCATCCTTAAAGGTCACCTGGGCTGAAATGTCCATCCGAGATAAAAATACATTAAAATCCCCCACTATACAAGGATTTTCCACCTCTGCCACTTCAGTGAATAAACCCCGAAAAACTTGCGACGCTTGCAATGGTCGTTCAGTGCATAGATATTAAAGAGATCGCAATGAAATTCCTCCATTTTTACCCTTAGCCGTAAAAATCTCCCCTCAGAGTCCTTGTCCACCAAGACAATGTTCTCTTTTATGGACGGACTCACCAAAACAGCCACCCCTCTATGGTTATTGTTTGCACAACTTACAAACACCTCTCCCTTCCAAACCTTCTGAACTCTTTCTAGGATATCCTCAACCCAAAAGGTTTCTTGCAGACACAAGTCCGTGCCTTTAAAACCCTGCAACAACTGCTGCAATTTCTTCTCACCCCTCAGTCCATTCACATTAATCGAGACCAATGTAATCATGGCTCCAAAGAAGGGAGGTATGTCTGATAATCTCCCCATCATTTAATCTCTGGCCCTTCCCTCCTCTCATGCTCCTTCCCAACTTTTCGGTCAGCTGTTGCTTTTCCTGCAGCCTCTGACTCTTTTTCACCTCCTGTTTGAACCTTCCCTGCTGTTTCAGCCTCTTCCTTGCATTAAGTTTGGGCCCAGGAGCTGCCCTTTCTCCCTCCTTCTGCCCCTCACTAACCGTTCCCTTTCCACATGATGCCACCCCACCCCCCACTTCCATGTCTCTGTCCCCCACTAATTCCTCACTCTCAAGCTCTTCTGTATCCCTCTGTGCCTGCTCCCCGTCAGATACATAATCCTGCTCCCCGTCAGATACATCATCTCCCATTGAGTCTTCCTGCTATTGCGGTTTCTCCAACAGTGCTGCTCCCTTCGACCTCATCTCCACCTCTGACCCTTGCTCCCTGATCCTTCTCTCTCTGGGACAATGGCGCACCTATATTGCTCCCTTCTGCTGTCTTTGTCTCACCGCTCCCGTCCTGCTGCCCCTTTAAGGCTCCTGCCTCTTGCACCCTCTCCTTGTCTTGCCCCCTCCTGCTCACCGAGATGTCCAACTCCCCGTCTTTCTTTGGAGTACTTACATTTACCACACACCCTGCTCCTGCCTCCCCTCCCCCTGCGGACACCAGATTCTTTAGGGAGAGCTGAACCGTATTAAGGCTCGAGTCTGCACTCGAGCCTTGCTGCCCGCTGCTGTCTTTGTTCTTTTCCACTGTACTTGGTGTGTTTTCCACCATCTCCATCCTGTTCTCTGCTCCGCAATTTTCTGCCTCTTCCTGTGCTCTTTTCTCCTTCAATTTACCAGCTGTGTCCTCCGACTGCTCCTGCTCCTTCTCCCATCTCCTCATCACTCATAGAGCTTCCGTTTGCCTCACACTCACAGCAGGTGGGGCCTTTGTGACACACCCCACAGCTTGCCGCCTTGCAGCTCCGAGCAATGTGTCCAGACTCGCCGCAATTATAACAGTAGAAGTCTGAACAGTTTCTTACAAGATGGTTGTGTCCAAGACAATAATAACAAACCTTCACTTGGTTATCATGCAGTACTCGGAAATACTGCACTCCTTCCATTGTCTCGAATTTCATGCTGTACGGTAATGACTTCACCCCCTCTGGGAACTGCACCTTTATGTAATGGGTTCCATCTGCTACCCGTGTTCCTGGATAGTATCTCCTCTTTATTGCTGAACAAATTTTAATGTCCCACGACGCCAACTTTTTGATTAGCACATCGTCCTCAATATAAACTGGCAAGTTTAAGAATGAGACCACCACCTCTTCCGAATATAGCAGAGATACCTCCAAGAACTTATCGCCAACTTTCAAACTGAGTAAAAGTCTTTCCACATCCTCTCGGCCACTGATCGTCACCTCGAATCCAACATTCGGCTTTGGTCGGCAGGCAAAGCAGCTTCCCTCGCCACAGTCCTCATGTACCGCTTGGATAATATCCCAAGCTCGTATCTCCTTATCCTCGCACTGAACCACCACTGTGTTTACTTTTCCAAACCTCCTGGGGTCTCGGCCCAAATCTTTGGGCCTTTTTCTTTCCCTTCTAACCACAGTTTCTCCCCTAATTAAATTCATCTTGGGAACACTGTCCTCTGAGGGGCCTGGCACTCAGGACCCCTCAGCAGCCATCTGGCTGTTGTTATTGGGCCAAAAAGGCCCTAAAACCTGAAAACAAAAACCCCAAAACCCACCACCAACTTTTTACAAACTCACTCCAACTCTCTGCTGCAATCAGGCAACCAGTAACACCTGCTCACTCCTAGTTCCTCCCACCTAGAGTGTGCTACCCACTGAGCCACAGCTGACACTGTACCCCCTCCTGCATCCTTTAGCCTTTTGACTCTGAACTTTTGTGCGTTCCCAGCCCCTTCGCCTCACCATTGGTGGCAGAACCTTTAGCTGCCTCGTCTCTTTCTCTGAAACTCCTCCGCCTCTTGCTCCTCTCCTCACCTTGAGAAACCAGCTCAATACACTAGGCAATTTCAGCCAGTATAAAGTGAAGACGCCTTTGAACCGACAGATGCCACGTTAGAATTTTTCAGTATAATATTTCTTGTATATTGTGGCCTTTGTGCAGGATTTAGCGTTCAAATTTCCTATACTTACCATCATAAATTGTTTCTCCTTTTTGTTTCAACTCCCCTCACAGTTGAGTTTCTGGATTTCACACATGGTTGCACACCTCGCAGTTTTGAACCATAAAGAATTGTTGTGCTACCCATGTTACATACTTAACCCGAATTGAAAATTTGCTGTCATTTCAGTGCAGTCCCAAATATCTCTATCTAAGCTCAAATTGGTATCCACCATTTCACATAAATGCTGACCTTCATAAACAATTTCATAGAATCATAGAATGGTTACAGCACAGAAGAAGGCCATTCAGCCCATCGAGCCCGTGCCGGCTCTCTGCAAGAGCACTTCAGCTAGTCCCACTCCCCCGCCCTTTCCTCATAGCCCTGCAAATTTTTTTCCTTCAGATACTTATTCAAATCCCTTTTGAATCTGCCTCCACCACCCTCTCAGACAGTGCATTCCAGATCCTAACCACTCGCTGCATAAAAAAGTTTTCCCTCATGTCGCCTTTGGTTCTTCTGCCAATCAACTTAAATCTTTGTCCTTTGGTTCTCGACCTTTCGACCAACAGGAACAGTTTCTCTCTATCTACTCTGTCTGGACCCCTCATGAATTTGAACACCTCTATCAAATCTCCTCTCGACCTCTCTGCTCTAAGGAGAACAACCCCAGCTTCTCCAGTCTCTCCACATAACTGAAGTCCCTCATCCCTGGAACCATTGATGTAAATCTTTTCTGCACCTTCTCTAAGAGCCTTCACATCTTTCCTAAAGTGCGGTGCCCAGAATTGGACACAATACTCCAGTTGAGGTTGGACCAGTGTTTTATAAAGGTTCATCATAACTTCCTTGCTTTTGGACTCTATGGCTCTATTTATGAAGCCCAGGATCCCATATGCTTTTTTAACCACTTTCTCAACCTGCCCTGCCGCTTTCAACAATTTGTGCACATATACCCCAGGTCTCTCTGTTCATGCACCCCCTTTAGAATTGTACCCTGTAGTTTATATTGCCTCTCCTCATTCTTCATATCAAAATGTATCACTTCGCACTTTTCTGCTTTAAATTTCATCTGCCACGTGTCTGCCCATTCCACCAGCCTGTCTATGTCTTCCTGAAGTCTAACACTATCCTCCTCACTGTTCACTATACTTCCAAGTTTTGTGTCATCTGCAAATTTTGAGATTGTGCCCTGTACACCCAAGTCCAAGTCATTAATATAGATCAAGAAAAGCAGTGGTCCTAGTACCGACCCCTGGGGAACACCACTGTATACCTTCCTCCAGCCCGAAAAACAACCATTCACCACTACTCTCTGTTTCCTGTCACTTAGCCAATTTTGTATCCATGCTGCCACTGTCCTTTTTATTCCACGGGCTTCAACTTTGCTGACAAGCCGATTATGTGGCACTTTATCAAACGCCTTTTGGAAGTCCATGTACACCACAACAACCCTCTCTGTTAATTCATCAAAAAACTCAATCATGTTAGTTAAACACGATTTGCCATTCTATATTCAGCCTGATTCTCACTTGTATTCTCATACGCCCCCTTTTTCTGCTTATTCTTTCTCTCTATCACTTTCGTCATCCAGGGAGCTCTGACTTTGGCCGTCCTACCTTTCCCCCTCGTGGGAATGTACCTCGATTGTACCTGAACCATCTCCTCTTTAAAGGCAGCCAATCTTTAGATTACTGTTTTGCCTGCCAATCTTTGATTCCAGTTTACCCGGGCCAGATTCATTCTCAACCCACTGAAATCGGCCCACCTCCAATTAGGTTTTTTACTTTAGATTGCGTCCTGTCTTTTTCCATAGGTAATCTAAACCTTATGATACTAGAGGGGGGTAATGGGGCAGGAGTTGGAGGGGGTGAAGGGGCAGGGGTTGGAGTGGGTGAAGGGGCAGGAGTTGGAGGGGGTGAAGGGGCAGGAGTTGGAGGGGGTGATGGGGCAGGGGTTGGAGGGGGTGAAGGGGCAGGAGTTGGAGGGGGTGAAGGGGCAGGAGTTGGAGTGGGTGAAGGGGCAGGAGTTGGAGGAGGTGAAGGGGCAGGAGTTGGAGGGGGTGATGGGGCAGGAGTTGGAGTGGGTGAAGGGGCAGGAGTTGGAGGAGGTGAAGGGGCAGGAGTTGGAGGGGGTGAAGGGGCAGGAGTTGGAGGGGGTGAAGGGGCAGGGGTTGGAGGGGGTGAAGGGGCAGGAGTTGGAGGGGGTGAAGGGGCAGGGGTTGGAGGGGGTGAAGGGGCAGGAGTTGGAGTGGGTGAAGGGGCAGGAGTTGGAGGGGGTGATGGGGCAGGGGTTGGAGTGGGTGAAGGGGCAGGAGTTGGAGGGGGTGATGGGGCAGGAGTTGGAGTGGGTGAAGGGGCAGGAGTTGGAGGGGGTGATGGGGCAGGGGTTGGAGTGGGTGAAGGGGCAGGAGTTGGAGGGGGTGATGGGGCAGGAGTTGGAGGGGGTGATGGGGCAGGGGTTGGAGTGGGTGAAGGGGCAGAAGTTGGAGGGGGTGAAGGGGCAGGAGTTGGAGTGGGTGAAGGGGCAGGAGTTGGAGGAGGTGAAGGGGCAGGAGTTGGAGGGGGTGATGGGGCAGGAGTTGGAGTGGGTGAAGGGGCAGGAGTTGGAGGAGGTGAAGGGGCAGGGGTTGGAGGGGGTGAAGGGGCAGGAGTTGGAGGGGGTGAAGGGGCAGGGGTTGGAGGGGGTGAAGGGGCAGGAGTTGGAGTGGGTGAAGGGGCAGGAGTTGGAGGGGGTGATGGGGCAGGGGTTGGAGTGGGTGAAGGGGCAGGAGTTGGAGGGGGTGATGGGGCAGGAGTTGGAGTGGGTGAAGGGGCAGGGGTTGGAGTGGGCGATGGGGCAGGAGTTGGAGGGGGTGAAGGGGCAGGAGTTGGAGGGGGTGATGGGGCAGGGGTTGGAGTGGGTGAAGGGGCAGGAGTTGGAGGGGGTGATGGGGCAGGGGTTGGAGTGGGTGAATGGGCAGGAGTTGGAGGGGGTGATGGGGCAGGGGTTGGAGTGGGTGAAGGGGCAGGAGTTGGAGGGGGTGATGGGGCAGGGGTTGGAGTGGGTGAAGGGGCAGGGGTTGGAGTGGGCGATGGGGCAGGGGTTGGAGTGGGTGAAGGGGCAGGAGTTGGAGGGGGTGATGGGGCAGGGGTTGGAGTGGGTGAAGGGGCAGGAGTTGGAGGGGGTGAAGGGGCAGGGGTTGGAGTGGGTGAAGGGGCAGGAGTTGGAGGGGGTGATGGGGCAGGGGTTGGAGTGGGTGAAGGGGCAGGAGTTGGAGGGGGTGATGGGGCAGGAGTTGGAGTGGGTGAAGGGGCAGGGGTTGGAGTGGGCGATGGGGCAGGAGTTGGAGGGGGTGAAGGGGCAGGGGTTGGAGTGGGTGAAGGGGCAGGAGTTGGAGGGGGTGATGGGGCAGGGGTTGGAGTGGGTGAAGGGGCAGGAGTTGGAGGGGGTGAAGGGGCAGGAGTTGGAGTGGGTGAAGGGGCAGGAGTTGGAGTGGGTGAAGGGGCAGGAGTTGGAGGGGGTGAAGGGGCAGGGGTTGGAGTGGGTGAAGGGGCAGGAGTTGGAGGGGGTGATGGGGCAGGAGTTGGAGGGGGTGATGGGGCAGGGGTTGGAGTGGGTGAAGGGGCAGGAGTTGGAGTGGGTGAAGGGGCAGGAGTTGGAGTGGGTGAAGGGGCAGGAGTTGGAGGGGGTGAAGGGGCAGGAGTTGGAGGGGGTGAAGGGGCAGGAGTTGGAGTGGGTGAAGGGGCAGGAGTTGGAGTGGGTGAAGGGGCAGGAGTTGGAGGGGGGAAGGGGCAGGAGTTGGAGGGGGTGAAGGGGCAGGAGTTGGAGGGGGTGATGGGGCAGGAGTTGGAGTGGGTGAAGGGGCAGGAGTTGGAGTGGGTGAAGGGGCAGGAGTTGGAGTGGGTGAAGGGGCAGGAGTTGGAGGGGGTGAAGGGGCAGGAGTTGGAGTGGGTGAAGGGGCAGGAGTTGGAGTGGGTGAAGGGGCAGGAGTTGGAGGGGGTGATGGGGCAGGAGTTGGAGGGGGTGATGGGGCAGGAGTTGGAGTGGGTGAAGGGGCAGGAGTTGGAGGGGGTGAAGGGGCAGGAGTTGGAGTGGGTGAAGGGGCAGGAGTTGGAGTGGGTGAAGGGGCAGGAGTTGGAGGGGGTGAAGGGGCAGGGGTTGGAGGGGGTGATGGGGCAGGAGTTGGAGGGGGTGAAGGGGCAGGAGTTGGAGGGGGTGATGGGGCAGGAGTTGGAGGGGGTGAAGGGGCAGGGGTTGGAGTGGGTGAAGGGGCAGGAGTTGGAGGGAGTGATGGGGCAGGGGTTGGAGGGGTGAAGGGGCAGGGGTTGGAGGGGGTGAAGGGGCAGGAGTTGGAGTGGGTGAAGGGGCAGGAGTTGGAGGGGGGAAGGGGCAGGAGTTGGAGGGGGTGAAGGGGCAGGGGTTGGAGTGGGTGAAGGGGCAGGAGTTGGAGGGGGTGAAGGGGCAGGAGTTGGAGGGGGTGAAGGGGCAGGGGTTGGAGGGGGTGAAGGGGCAGGAGTTGGAGGGGGTGAAGGGGCAGGGGTTGGAGTGGGTGAAGGGGCAGGAGTTGGAGGGGGTGAAGGGGCAGGAGTTGGAGTGGGTGAAGGGGCAGGAGTTGGAGGGGGTGAAGGGGCAGGAGTTGGAGGGGGTGAAGGGGCAGGGGTTGGAGTGGGTGAAGGGGCAGGAGTTGGAGTGGGTGAAGGGGCAGGGGTTGGAGGGGGTGATGGGGCAGGAGTTGGAGGGGGTGAAGGGGCAGGGGTTGGAGTGGGTGAAGGGGCAGGAGTTGGAGGGGTGAAGGGGCAGGAGTTGGAGGGGGTGATGGGGCAGGAGTTGGAGGGGGTGAAGGGGCAGGGGTTGGAGGGAGTGATGGGGCAGGGGTTGGAGGGGGTGAAGGGGCAGGAGTTGGAGTGGGTGAAGGGGCAGGAGTTGGAGTGGGTGAAGGGGCAGGAGTTGGAGGGGGTGAAGGGGCAGGGGTTGGAGGGGGTGAAGGGGCAGGAGTTGGAGAGGGTGAAGGGGCAGGGGTTGGAGGGGGTGAAGGGGCAGGAGTTGGAGTGGGTGAAGGGGCAGGGGTTGGAGTGGGTGAAGGGGCAGGAGTTGGAGGGGGTGATGGGGCAGTGGTTGGAGGGGGTGAAGGGGCAGGAGTTGGAGGGGGTGAAGGGGCAGGGGTTGGAGTGGGTGAAGGGGCAGGGGTTGGAGTGGGTGAAGGGGCAGGAGTTGGAGGGGGTGAAGGGGCAGTGGTTGGAGTGGGTGAAGGGGCAGTGGTTGGAGTGGGTGAAGGGGCAGGAGTTGGAGGGGGTGAAGGGGCAGGAGTTGGAGGGGGGAAGGGGCAGGGGTTGGAGTGGGTGAAGGGGCAGGGGTTGGAGTGGGTGAAGGGGCAGGAGTTGGAGGGGGGAAGGGGCAGGAGTTGGAGTGGGTGAAGGGGCAGGAGTTGGAGGGGGTGAAGGGGCAGGAGTTGGAGGGGGTGAAGGGGCAGGAGTTGGAGGGGGGAAGGGGCAGGAGTTGGAGTGGGTGAAGGGGCAGGAGTTGGAGGGGGTGAAGGGGCAGGAGTTGGAGGGGGTGAAGGGGCAGGAGTTGGAGGGGGGAAGGGGCAGGAGTTGGAGTGGGTGAAGGGGCAGGAGTTGGAGTGGGTGAAGGGGCAGGGGTTGGAGTGGGTGAAGGGGCAGGAGTTGGAGTGGGTGAAGGGGCAGGAGTTGGAGTGGGTGAAGGGGCAGGAGTTGGAGTGGGTGAAGGGGCAGGAGTTGGAGGGGGGAAGGGGCAGGAGTTGGAGTGGGTGAAGGGGCAGGAGTTGGAGTGGGTGAAGGGGCAGGGGTTGGAGTGGGTGAAGAGGCAGGAGTTGGAGTGGGTGAAGGGGCAGGGGTTGGAGTGGGTGAAGGGGCAGGGGTTGGAGTGGGTGAAGGGGCAGGGGTTGGAGTGGGTGATGGGGCAGGGGTTGGAGTGGGTGAAGGGGCAGGGGTTGGAGTGGGTGAAGGGGCAGGAGTTGGAGTGGGTGAAGGGGCAGGGGTTGGAGTGGGTGAAGGGGCAGGAGTTGGAGTGGGTGAAGGGGCAGGAGTTGGAGTGGGTGAAGGGGCAGGGGTTGGAGTGGGTGAAGGGGCAGGGGTTGGAGTGGGTGAAGGGGCAGGAGTTGGAGTGGGTGAAGGGGCAGGGGTTGGAGTGGGTGAAGGGGCAGGAGTTGGAGTGGGTGAAGGGGCAGGAGTTGGAGGGGGGAAGGGGCAGGAGTTGGAGGGGGTGAAGGGGCAGGAGTTGGAGTGGGTGAAGGGGCAGGAGTTGGAGGGGGTGAAGGGGCAGGAGTTGGAGTGGGTGAAGGGGCAGGAGTTGGAGTGGGTGAAGGGGCAGGAGTTGGAGTGGGTGAAGGGGCAGGAGTTGGAGGGGGTGAAGGGGCAGGAGTTGGAGTGGGTGAAGGGGCAGGAGTTGGAGGGGGTGAAGGGGCAGGAGTTGGAGGGGGTGAAGGGGCAGGAGTTGGAGTGGGTGAAGGGGCAGGAGTTGGAGTGGGTGAAGGGGCAGGAGTTGGAGTGGGTGAAGGGGCAGGGGTTGGAGTGGGTGAAGGGGCAGGAGTTGGAGTGGGTGAAGGGGCAGGGGTTGGAGTGGGCGAAGGGGCAGGGGTTGGAGTGGGTGAAGGGGCAGGAGTTGGAGTGGGTGAAGGGGCAGGAGTTGGAGTGGGCGAAGGGGCAGGGGTTGGAGTGGGCGAAGGGGCAGGGGTTGGAGTGGGCGAAGGGGCAGGGGTTGGAGTGGGTGAAGGGGCAGGAGTTGGAGGGGGTGAAGGGGCAGGAGTTGGAGTGGGTGAAGGGGCAGGGGTTGGAGTGGGTGAAGGGGCAGGGGTTGGAGTGGGTGAAGGGGCAGGAGTTGGAGTGGGCGAAGGGGCAGGGGTTGGAGTGGGCGAAGGGGCAGGGGTTGGAGTGGGTGAAGGGGCAGGAGTTGGAGGGGGTGAAGGGGCAGGAGTTGGAGGGGGTGAAGGGGCAGGAGTTGGAGGGGGTGAAGGGGCAGGAGTTGGAGTGGGCGAAGGGGCAGGGGTTGGAGTGGGCGAAGGGGCAGGGGTTGGAGTGGGTGAAGGGGCAGGAGTTGGAGGGGGTGAAGGGGTGGGGGTGGGAGGGGGTGAAGGGGCAGGAGTTGGAGGGGGTGATGGGGCAGTGGTTGGAGGGGGTGAAGGGGCAGGAGTTGGAGTGGGTGAAGGGGCAGGAGTTGGAGGGGGCGATGGGGCAGGAGTTGGAGGGGGTGAAGGGGCAGGGGTTGGAGGGGGCGATGGGGCAGGGGTTGGAGGGGGTGAAGGGGCAGGAGTTGGAGGGGGTGATGGGGCAGGGGTTGGAGGGGGTGAAGGGGCAGGGGTTGGAGTGGGTGAAGGGGCAGGAGTTGGAGGGGGTGAAGGGGCAGGAGTTGGAGGGGGTGATGGGGCAGGAGTTGGAGGGGGTGAAGGGGCAGGAGTTGGAGTGGGTGAAGGGGCAGGAGTTGGAGGGGGTGAAGGGGCAGGAGTTGGAGGGGGTGATGGGGCAGGAGTTGGAGGGGGTGAAGGGGCAGGGGTTGGAGGGGGCGATGGGGCAGGGGTTGGAGGGGGTGAAGGGGCAGGAGTTGGAGGGGGTGAAGGGGCAGGGGTTGGAGGGGGCGATGGGGCAGGGGTTGGAGGGGGTGAAGGGGCAGGAGTTGGAGGGGGTGATGGGGCAGGGGTTGGAGGGGGTGAAGGGGCAGGGGTTGGAGTGGGTGAAGGGGCAGGAGTTGGAGGGGGTGAAGGGGCAGGAGTTGGAGGGGGTGATGGGGCAGGAGTTGGAGGGGGTGAAGGGGCAGGAGTTGGAGGGGGTGAAGGGGCAGGAGTTGGAGGGGGTGATGGGGCAGGAGTTGGAGGGGGTGAAGGGGCAGGAGTTGGAGTGGGTGAAGGGGCAGGAGTTGGAGGGGGTGAAGGGGCAGGAGTTGGAGGGGGTGAAGGGGCAGGAGTTGGAGTGGGTGAAGGGGCAGGAGTTGGAGGGGGTGAAGGGGCAGGAGTTGGAGGGGGTGAAGGGGCAGGAGTTGGAGTGGGTGAAGGGGCAGGAGTTGGAGGGGGTGAAGGGGCAGGAGTTGGAGGGGGTGAAGGGGCAGGAGTTGGAGGGGGTGAAGGGGCAGGAGTTGGAGGGGGTGAAGGGGCAGGAGTTGGAGTGGGTGAAGGGGCAGTGGTTGGAGGGGGTGAAGGGGCAGGAGTTGGAGTGGGTGAAGGGGCAGGGGTTGGAGTGGGTGAAGGGGCAGGGGTTGGAGGGGGTGAAGGGGCAGGAGTTGGAGGGGGTGAAGGGGCAGGGGTTGGAGTGGGTGAAGGGGCAGGGGTTGGAGTGGGTGAAGGGGCAGGGGTTGGAGTGGGTGAAGGGGCAGGAGTTGGAGGGGGTGAAGGGGCAGGAGTTGGAGTGGGTGAAGGGGCAGGGGTTGGAGTGGGTGAAGGGGCAGGAGTTGGAGGGGGTGATGGGGCAGGAGTTGGAGTGGGTGAAGGGGCAGGGGTTGGAGTGTGTGAAGGGGCAGGGGTTGGAGTGGGTGAAGGGGCAGGGGTTGGAGTGGGTGAAGGGGCAGGAGTTGGAGGGGGTGAAGGGGCAGGGGTTGGAGTGGGTGAAGGGGCAGGGGTTGGAGTGGGTGAAGGGGCAGGGGTTGGAGTGGGTGAAGGGGCAGGAGTTGGAGTGGGTGAAGGGGCAGGGGTTGGAGTGGGTGAAGGGGCAGGGGTTGGAGTGGGTGAAGGGGCAGGAGTTGGAGTGGGTGAAGGGGCAGGGGTTGGAGTGGGTGAAGGGGCAGGGGTTGGAGTGGGTGAAGGGGCAGGAGTTGGAGGGGGTGAAGGGGCAGGGGTTGGAGTGGGTGAAGGGGCAGGGGGTGGAGTGGGTGAAGGGGCAGTGGTTGGAGTGGGTGAAGGGGCAGGAGTTGGAGGGGGTGAAGGGGCAGGGGTTGGAGGGGGTGATGGGGCAGGAGTTGGAGTGGGTGAAGGGGCAGGAGTTGGAGGGGGTGAAGGGGCAGGAGTTGGAGGGGGTGATGGGGCAGGGGTTGGAGGGGGTGATGGGGCAGGAGTTGGAGTGGGTGAAGGGGCAGGAGTTGGAGGGGGTGATGGGGCAGGAGTTGGAGGGGTGAAGGGGCAGGAGTTGGAGGGGGTGAAGGGGCAGGAGTTGGATGGGGTGATGGGGCAGGAGTTGGAGTGGGTGAAGGGGCAGGGGTTGGAGGGGGTGAAGGGGCAGGAGTTGGAGGGGGTGATGGGGCAGGGGTTGGAGTGGGTGAAGGGGCAGGGGTTGGAGGGGGTGATGGGGCAGGAGTTGGAGTGGGTGAAGGGGCAGGAGTTGGAGGGGGTGATGGGGCAGGAGTTGGAGGGGTGAAGGGGCAGGAGTTGGAGGGGGTGAAGGGGCAGGGGTTGGAGTGGGTGAAGGGGCAGGAGTTGGAGGGGGTGAAGGGGCAGGAGTTGGAGGGGGTGAAGGGGCAGGAGTTGGAGTGGGTGAAGGGGCAGGAGTTGGAGGGGGTGAAGGGGCAGGAGTTGGAGGGGGTGAAGGGGCAGGAGTTGGAGGGGGTGAAGGGGCAGGAGTTGGAGGGGGTGAAGGGGCAGGAGTTGGAGGGGGTGAAGGGGCAGGAGTTGGAGGGGGTGATGAGGCAGGAGTTGGAGGGGTGAAGGGGCAGGAGTTGGAGGGGGTGAAGGGGCAGGAGTTGGAGGGGGTGAAGGGGCAGGAGTTGGAGGGGGTGATGAGGCAGGAGTTGGAGGGGGTGAAGGGGCAGGAGTTGGAGGGGGTGAAGGGGCAGGAGTTGGAGGGGGTGATGAGGCAGGAGTTGGAGGGGGTGAAGGGGCAGGGGTTGGAGTGGGTGAAGGGGCAGTGGTTGGAGTGGGTGAAGGGGCAGGAGTTGGAGGGGGTGATGGGGCAGGAGTTGGAGTGGGTGAAGGGGCAGGAGTTGGAGGGGGTGAAGGGGCAGGGGTTGGAGTGGGTGAAGGGGCAGGGGTTGGAGTGGGTGAAGGGGCAGGAGTTGGAGGGGGTGATGAGGCAGGAGTTGGAGCGGTGAAGGGGCAGGAGTTGGAGGGGGTGAAGGGGCAGGAGTTGGAGGGGGTGATGGGGCGGGGTTGGAGGGGTGAAGGGGCAGGAGTTGGAGGGGTGAAGGGGCACGAGTTGGAGGGGGTGAAGGGGTGGGGGTTGGAGGGGGTGAAGGGGCAAGAGTTGGAGGGGGTGATGGGGTGGGGGTTGGAGGGGGTGAAGGGGCAAGAGTTGGAGGGGGTGATGGGGCAGGGGTTGGAGGGGGTGAAGGGGCAGGAAACATTGAAACATAGAGGATAGGAGCAGGAGTAGGCCATTCGGCCCCTCGAGCCTGCTCCGCCATTCAATGAGATCATGGCTGATCATGCAAATTCAGTACCCTGTCCCTGCCTTCTCCCCATATCCCTTGATCCCTTTAGCCTTAAGAAATATATCTAACTCCTTCTTGAATATATTTAATGAATTGGCCTCCACTGCCTTCTGTGGTAGAGAAATCCACAGGTTCACCACTCTCTGGGTGAAGAAACTCCTCCTCATCTCTGTCCAAAATGGCTTGCCCCTTATCCTTAGACTGTGACTCCTGGTTCTGGACTCCCCGACCATCAGGAACATCCTTGCACCATCTAGCCTGTCTAGTCCTGTTAGAATTTTATAAGTTTCGATGAGATCCCCTCTCATTCTTCTAAACTCCAGCGAGTAAAAGCCCAATCGAACCAATCTCTCCTCATACGTCATTCCTGCCATCCCAGGTATCAGCCTGGTGAATCTTCGCTGCACTCCTTCCATGGCAAGAACATGTTCCTCAGATAAGGCGACCAAAATTGCACACAATACTCAAGATGTGGTCTCAACAAGGCCCTGTACAACTGCAGCAAGACATCCTTGTTCCTGTACTCAAACCCTCTCGCTACGAAGGCCAACATACCATTTGCCTTCTTAACCGCCTGCTGCACCTGCATGCTTACCTTCAGCGACTGGTGCACAAGGACGCCCAGGTCTCGTTGCACTTCCCCTTCTCCCAATCTATTGCCATTCAGATAATAATCTGCCTTCCTGTTTTTGACACCAAAGTGGATAACCTTGCCATATTGCATCTGCCATGCTTCTGCCCAATCACCCAACCTGTCCAAATCATACTGGAGTTTCTCGGCATCCTCCTCACAGCACACACGCCCACCCAGCTTTGTGTCGTCTGCAAACTTGGAGATATTACACCTAGTTCCCTCGTCCAGATCATTAATACATATTGTGAATAGCTGGGGTCCAAGGACCAATCCCTGCAGTACCCCACTAGTCACTGCCTGCCACTCGGAAAAAGAGCCGTTTATTCCAACTCTTTGCTTTCTGTCTGCCAACCAGTTCCCTATCCAAGTCAATACCAACAAGGAGTTGGAGGGGGGAGAAGGGGAGGAGTTAGAGTGGGGTGAAGGGGCATGAGTTGGAGAGGGTGAAGTGGCTGGGGGTGGAGGGGGTGATGGGCAGGAGTTGGAGGGGTGATAGGGCAGGGTTTGGAGGGGTGTGATGGGCACAGGTTGGAGGGGGTAGTGGGCAGGAGTTGGAGGGGTGAAGGGGCAGGGGTTGGAGGTGTGATGGGGCAGGGGTTGGAGGGGGTGATGGGGCAGGGGTTGGAGGGGGTGATGGGGCAGGGGTTGGAGGGGGTGATGGGGCAGGGGTTGGAGCGGGTGATGGGGCAGGAGTTGGAGGGGTGAAGGGGCAGGGGTTGGAGGGGGTGATGGGGCAGGGGTTGGAGGGGTGAAGGGGCAGGGGATGGAGGGGTGAAGGGCAGGAGTTGGAGGGGGTGATGGGGCAGGAGTTGGAGGTGTGATGGGGCAGGGGTTGGAGGGGGTGAAGGGGCAGGAGTTGGAGGGGTGATGGGGCAGGGGTTGGAGGGGGTGAAGGGGCAGGGGTTGGAGGGGGTGAAGGGGCAGGGGTTGGAGGGGGTGAAGGGGCAGGAGTTGGAGGGGGTGATGGGGCAGGGGTAGGAGGGGTGAAGGGGCAGGGGTTGGAGGGGGTGAAGGGGCAGGAGTTGAAGGGGTGGAGGGGCAGGAGTTGGAGGGGGTGAAGGGGCAGGGGATGGAGGGGTGAAGGGCAGGGGTTGGAGGGGGTGATGGGGCAGGGGTTGGAGGGGGTGATGGGGCAGGCGTTGGAGGGGGTGATGGGGCAGGGGTTGGAGGGGGTGAAGGGCAGGAGTTGGTGGGGGTGAAGGGGTTGGAGGGGGTGAAGGGCAGGGGTTGGAGGGGGTGAAGGGCAGGGGTTGGAGTGGGTGAAGGGCAGGGGTTGGAGGGGGTGAAGGGCAGGGGATGGAGGGGGTGAAGGGCAGGGGTTGGAGGAGGTGATGGGGCAAGGGTTGGAGGGGTGAAGGGTAGGAGTTGGTGGGGGTGAAGGGGTTGGAGGGGGTGAAGGGCAGGGGTTGGAGGAGGTGATGGGGCAAGGGTTGGAGGGGGTGAAGGGCAGGAGTTGGTGGGGGTGAAGGGGTTGGAGGGGGTGAAGGGCAGGGGTTGGAGGGGGTGAAGGGCAGGGGTTGGAGGGGGTGAAGGGCAGGGGTTGGAGGGGGTGAAGGGCAGGGGTTGGAGGGGGTGAAGGGCAGGGGTTGGAGGGGTGATGGGGCAAGGGTTAGAGGGGGTGAAGGGCAGGAGTTGGTGGGGGTGAAGGGCAGGGGTTGGAGGGGGTGATGGGGCAGGGGTTGGAGGGGGTGATGGGGCAGGGGTTGGAGGGGGTGAAGGGCAGGAGTTGGTGGGGGTGAAGGGGTTGGAGGGGGTGAAGGGCAGGGGTTGGAGGGGGTGATGGGGCAGGGGTTGGAGGGGGTGAAGGGCAGGAGTTGGTGGGGGTGAAGGGGTTGGAGGGGGTGAAGGGCAGGGGTTGGAGTGGGTGAAGGGCAGGGGTTGGAGGGGGTGAAGGGCAGGGGTTGGAGGGGGTGAAGGGCAGGGGTTGGAGGAGGTGATGGGGCAAGGGTTGGAGGGGGTGAAGGGCAGGAGTTGGTGGGGGTGAAGGGGTTGGAGGGGGTGAACGGCAGGGGTTGGAGGGGGTGACGGGCAGGGGTTGGAGGGGGTGATGGGCAGGGGTTGGAGGGGTGATGGGGCAGGGGTTGGAGGGGGTGATGGGGCAGGGTTTGGAGGAGGTGATGGGGCAAGGGTTGGAGGGGGTGAAGGGCAGGAGTTGGTGGGGGTGAAGGGCAGGGGTTGGAGGAGGTGATGGGGCAAGGGTTGGAGGGGTGAAGGGCAGGAGTTGGTGGGGGTGAAGGGGTTGGAGGGGGTGAAGGGCAGGGGTTGGCGTGGGTGAAGGGCAGGGGTTGGAGGGGGTGACGGGGCAGGGGTTGGAGGGGGTGAAGGGCAGGGGTTGGAGGAGGTGATGGGGCAAGGGTTGGAGGGGGTGAAGGGCAGGGTTTGGAGGGGGTGAAGGGCAGGGGTTGGAGGGGTGATGGGGTAAGGGTTGGAGGGGGTGAAGGGCAGGAGTTGGTGGGGGTGAAGGGGTTGGAGGGGGTGAAGGGCAGGGGTTGGAGGGGGTGAAGGGCAGGGGTTGGAGGGGGTGAAGGGCAGGGGTTGGAGGGGTGATGGGGCAGGGGCTGGAGGGGGTGAAGGGCAGGAGTTGGTGGGGGTGAAGGGGTTGGAGGGGGTGAAGGGCAGGGGTTGGAGGGGTGAATGGCAGGGGTTGGAGGGGTGAAGGGGCAGGGGTTGGAGGGGTGAAGGGCAGGAGTTGGAGGTGGTGATGGGGTGGGGGTTAGATGGGGTGATGGGGCAAGGGTTGGAGGGGGTGAAAGGCAGGAGTTGGTGGGGGTGAAGGGGTTGGAGGGGTGAAGGGCAGGGGTTGGAGGGGGTGAAGGGCAGGGGTTGGAGGGGGTGAAGGGGCAGGGGTTGGAGGGGGTGATGTGCCGGTGTTGGAGGTTGTGATAGGGCTGGTGTTGGAGGCTGTGATAGGGGCTGGGGTTGGAGAGGTGCAGGGGCTGAATGGGCAGTTTAAAGAGGCATGGATTAAAAGGGCAGGTTTTAGAGAGGAATAGGTTAAAGGAAGATGGTTTAAAGTGGCATGAGGTTGGGGATATGATTGTCCCTTTATGGCTTCTCTTTATAAGGTTGGTTATTGTCTGTTGCAGAAAATATAATTTTGCAAAATGCCTATTGTGTTGCTTCTATGGGATGTCACTTCTTTTGATGACTCGCAGTAATGTGACTGCCAAACAGTGCTGATTCTTTAACCCTCCCCCTTACAAGTTGTGCTGACTGGCTAGAGGAATTTTAGACTGCATCATCCGTATAAAAATAAAACAAAAAAGGTGGCGCAATCGTGGCTAAGAGGCGAAATTAGGGATAACATAAGATCCAAGGAGAGGACAAATAAATTGGTCAGAAAAAGCAGCAAACCTGAGGGTTGGGAGCAGTTTAGGATTCAACAAAGGAGGACAAAAAGATTAATTAAGAGGGGGAAATAGAGTATGAGAGTAAGCTTGCAGGGAACATAAAAACTGACTGTTAAAGCTTCTATAGATATGTGAAGAGAAAAAGATTGGTGAAGTCAAGTGTAGGTCCCTTGCAGTCAGAATCAGGGGAATTTATAATGGGGAACAAAGAAATGGCTGACCAACTAAATACATACTTTGGTTCTGTCTTCACAAAGGAGGACACAAATAACCTCCCAGAGATGTCGGGAAACATAGGGGGAGAAATTCAGTTGTTTGCGCCACCCGTTAGCGCCTTAAGAGGGCGATAAGTGGGGCACGAGGCGGCTAGCGCCCGGGTGCGGTGAGACCTGCGTCTCTCGCGAAATTGAGCGGACATTTAGCAGCGGCACTAAACCGCAACGCCCGCTCAGCTGCGCGCGCAGATCCTGATGTCATTTCATGGTGCAACGCCCTTGGGGCGCCCCGAACCGGAAATTCAGTGGCACCCCCCTCCTTTCCGCCTGTCGCTCCCAGCGACTGGTTGACTGGAACGGTTCCCAGTCGCTGTGGGGCTGGGGGGGCGCTATTTAAAGGGGGCTCTTCCTGGCTTCTTTGTGGTAGCCATTTTTGGACCACTCCTCCTGTGAGAGAGAGAGAGAGAGATTTGCAGAGAGACAAAGCTTTCTGCATTGAGTCAGCGCTCGCAGAGGTACTTTTGGCTTCTGACCAGAACTTTGTAGTTGGTTTGCTTTTTCACTGGCATAACCTTGAGTGGCCACATACTATGGGGGCTGCAATGGGTGGGAACATTGGGCTTTTCCATTACATTGAGAGGGCTCAAAGACGCCAAGAGAGAGTGCCAATCATGGCCAGATGGAGGAGGGCCAACAGGCGTTGGCACACGAGACCTTACCGTCTCAGGGTTTTCCGCCAACAGTTTTCATACCTCAACATGTCTGAGGAGCAGTGTTTTCGGAGGCTGCGATTCAGCAGGGAGGTGGTCACTGAGCTCTGCCACCTGCTTCAGAGAGATCTGCAGCCTCAACTGAGGAGCAGGACGTCTCTGTCGGTGGCAGTGAAGGTCACAGTGGCTCTCAACTTCTATGCCACCGGCTCCTTCCAATCCGCTACTGGGGACATTGCCAATATCTCCCAGTTCGTGGTGCATTGCTGCATCCGTCAAGTCAATGAATGCCCTCTTTAAAAGGAGACGTCAGTACATTTCCTTCCCCATGATCCCGGACAAGCAGCAAGAGCGCGCAATGGGATTTGCAAGAATAGCGGGCTTCCCCATGGTCCAGGGCGCCACTGATTGCACGCATGTGGCTTTGCGGGCGCCGCAAGAGAATGCCGAGGATTACCGCAACCGGAAGGGGTTCCATTCGTTGAACGTCCAGTTGGTCTGTGACCACAGACAGCTGATAGTCGCTGTCAATGCCCGCTTTCCAGGCAGCAGCCACGACGCCTTCATCCTGCGCCAGACTTCTGTGGCAGACCTTTTCGAGGCCCCAGCTCACCCAGGGGGCCAGCTTCTCGGGGACAAGGGCTATCCTCTGTGCACCTGGCTGATGACCCTGCTCCGTGCGCCCAGCACCCCTGCTGAAGAACGATACAATGAGAGCCATCAAGCGACCAGGAACATCATTGAGCACACAATCGGCGTGCTCAAGCAACGATTCCGCTGTCTGGACCATTCCGGGGGAGCCCTTCAGTACTCACCTGAGCGAGTCTCCCGTTTCGTTGTTGTGCGCTGCATGCTGCATAACCTGGCAATCCTCAGGACTCAGCCACTGCCACCAGACATTGGAGCACCAGCAGAGGAGGAGGAGGAGCACCAAGACGGGAGGGAGGCACAAAGTGCAAGGGCCCGTCCATCAGCGGCTTATAGCAAGTCGGTTCTAGGCCCCCACTGAGGGAATGGCTTCTGCCAGTCAAAGAACCTGAATGGAACCGTGCCGCAACCCCTAAGCCGGTCAAGGCAACAAATAGTTCAAAGAGCAAACATGCACATTCTGAATAAAGATACTTCTTTATTTAACAAACTGTGTGCCCTTCCCGCATGACAAAGTAACAGAGAGAAACCCCCAAAAAAGGAGTCAGACACATAACTGGCTCTCACAACCTGGAGACAATGAACAAAACAGTAACCAAAAAATGACCACAATCCTCGGCCTTCAATAAAACATTTAACAGCATTTTGCCACACCTCCTACTTTTTGCCCTTCGAGGGTGATCTGCTTCGCTTGCGAGATTCGCCCCTTCCCACCCTGCAGCTCCTCCGCAATGGGACCCCAGTGGCTGCAGCAAGGCTGGGGGAAGGCTGCTGAGTGTCAGAAACTGAGACTGCAGATGCCCTTGAGGGACGGCCTGGACCAGCTCTGGGCCTGGAGGGCCCGGCTGCTGACTGCTCCAACTCTGCATGGGCGGCAGCAGTCTGTCCTACAGGTGGTGGCAGCTGCAGTGGAGAAGTGACAGTGTTGGCAGCAGGAATGCTGTCATCCTGACAGAGGACAGCAACTCCCTGGTCGGACGACACACTGGCACTCCCATGGGGCAACACTGCAGCATGAGGAGCAATCTGCTGAAGCATAGACTGCTGGCCTGCTGCGGCGCGGCGAGGGCCCCGGCAATTCGTGCCCGATCCAGCAAGGGTGGCAGCAGTCAGTGCTCGTGTGGCCTCAATCTGCGTCTGCATGAAACCAGCCACTGACTGCATTGCACCACTAAGCACTTGCGTGGCAGACGCCTGTGCTGCGCCGAAGTCCTGGACACTTCTTGCCAGTGACTCAATGGATTCGGGCATCCTTGCCACTGCAGCCATGAGCTCAGTGTGCCTGTGCTCCACCTGGGCGCTCATTTCAGCGAGGAGCTGCACCTCTTCTGCGCTCACTGTAGCAGGACTCGAGGCCAGACTCTCCCTCCGGGGAGAAGACCACCGAGCTTCCCTACCCCCCCCCGCGTTGCTGCAGGCTGCTGGGCCCCGGAGCTTCACCCTCCTCAGACCATTCCCCCCTGCTCCCCTCCAGGGAAGACGTGTCCCCATTATGGCCATGGGCTGCCTCGGCTGAGAGTGGCACTGATGGTCCGGCTTCCTCCTCATCGTCGCCTTCAGGTCACTCACAGTGGCAGCTCGAGGGCCCGCCTCCTCACCTGGCGAATCAGCATCTGAAAGCAGGGAGGTACAAGAGTGGCTTTAGCGCGAGGACAGGGCGGCAGCGGTGGAGGCATGAGTGCTGCAATGCACTGTATTGGTTCAATAGTGGCAAAGGATGCTGGTGTGAGGCACGTGGAAGGAGAGAGGTCGAAAAGGTGATGACCTTACCATTGCTGTCCAGAACGGGGTCGGCATCTCCAGTGGCGACGGGGCCAATCATCCGGCCTGCCATAATCCGCTGGACTCGCTGCTCCAGATCGGTGAGGGCTTGAAGGTGAGGCCGGCCTCCCCCGGTCCGTTGCTGCTGCCTCCTGTTATGGGCCAGCTTGCCCTGCAAGAGAAAGGACGGGCTCTGAGTACAGCATGAAGCCCTGATCTTGGCTGCACTGCCTCCCATGGTGGAATAGCCCTTACAGTGTGAAGCCCTGATCTGGGCTGCACTGCCTCCCATGGAGGAATAGCCCTTACAGTGTGTAAAGTGGTGAATGTGCATGTGAGTTTCATGAAAGGCCCATAGGTGTTGGATGAGGGCTGGGCATTGGGGCTTTCAGGACCCTTTGGCCATAAAGTGAGGTCCACGTGCAGGGATGAAGAGGATTCTGAAAAGGGTACTCACCCTGACGACCTGAGTGAGGTCGTTGAACTTCTTCCTGCATTGCACAGGGGTCCTAGGCACCATGCTGCTGGAGGTCACTCTGTGAGCTACCTCCCTCCAAGCTTTGCGATAGTCGTTGGGCAGCGGCCTCCTGCCACTGTCTGGGAACAGGATAGATCGCCTGCGCTCCACCCAGAACCTGCAAGGCCCCCTTGCTGAACCGCTGCGCTCGCTCCCTGGCCCTCTCCATGGTCCTAGGCGTAAGAATGTGGCAGCAGGTCTGTCCAGGCCAAGAATCAGGGCTTCGATGCGCAGGGTGTGGCTGCAATCCAAGATCGAACCTCCCCTTTAAGAGCTGACCGGCGCTAGCGTGTCTGTGTGCAATCGCTAACTGGCCGCACCTGCGCTGCGCCCGCCCTCGGTGGTAGCGCCTCGCTTCTCAGGCTTAGCGCCTTAAGACAGTCGTGCAGCGCCTGTTTTAGCGCTCCAAGCACCTCCTGGGGCGAAGCAGGTCAATTTAGCAGTAGGTGGTGATAATTTGCGCCGGGCGCAAAATTTCGCGCCCGCTCGATACTTACGCCCCATACGGGGCGATACTGAATTTCTCCCCCATAGGGTCTAATGAGAGGGAGGAACTGAATGAAATCAGTATTTGTAGGGAAAGGGTGTTCGGGAAATTGACGGGATTGAAGGCCAATAAAACCCCAAGGCCTGATAATCTACATCCTAGGGTACTTAAGGAAGTGGCCCTAGAAATAGTAGATGCATTGCTGGTCATCTTCCAAAATTCTATAGACTCTGGCATAGTTCCCGTGGATTGGAGGGTAGCTAATGTTACCCCACTATTCAAAAAAGGTGGTAGAGAGAAAACGGGGAATTATAGACCGGTAAGCCTGACATCGGTAGTGGGGAAAATACTAGATTCCATTATAAAAGATGTAATAGCAGAGCACTTGGAAAACAGTGACAGGATTGGACAAAGTCAACATGGATTTACAAAAGGTAAATCGTGCTTGACTAATCTACTGGAATTTTTTGAGGATGTAACTGGTAGAATAGATAAGGGAGAATCAGTGGATGTGGTGTATTTGGACTTTCAGAAGGCTTTCGATAAAGTCCCGCATAAGAGATTAGCGTGTAAAGTTAAAGCACATGGGGTTGGGGGCAAGGTATTGACTTGGATAGAGAACTGGTTGGCAGACAGGAAAGAAAGAGTTGGAATAAACAGCTCTTTTTCCAAGTGGCAGGCAGTGACTAGTGGGGTACCGCAGGGATCGGTCCTAGGACCCCAGCTATTCACAATATATATTAATGATCTAGATGAGGGAACTAGATGTAATATCTCCAAGTTTGCAGACGACACAAAGCTGGGTGGGTGTGTGTGCTGTGAGGAGGATGCAGAGAAACTCCAGTATGATTTGGACAGGCTGGGTGATCAGCCATGATCTCATTAAATGGCGGAACAGGCTCAAGGGGCCGAATAGCCTACTCCTGCTCCTATCTTTCATGTTTCTATGTTTCTATGTATTGAAGACCATTTTGCTGTTGTAGACTTGACCATTGTTGATTTAAAACATGTCCAGTGCATGGTATCATTTTGTCGTTGGTTCTGTCAGGAGGTTCTCTGCTCGTGACAAAATTGAACCTGCCGTACATTTCCTGGAAGAGATTTTGTGCTCACAAAATCTTTTGATAACACTAACAGTGATAAAGCACATTTACTTTAAAAGTTAAGTAAATTGTGTGCAAGTATGGTGGACATTTCAGTGTCATGTGACTGTGTATTGCAGTGCAAACTTCAAAAACGCATTGCGAAAGAGTTAGTAATTGCCAAGGCTAGTTAGCTGTAAAGTTCACTAAATGGCAGTGACCTTCACACAGAGTGCATGGAGAGTTGGCTTTGCTTTAAGAAATTTCAGAACAGTTCTGAAAAGAAGTGGAAATAAAATAAGTAATGTCTCTCATTGCAATACAACACACATCCTGCACTTGGTGTTTGCATTGAACCGGCGTTGTTTGGTAGACATGCGTAGGACCTGTCTGTGCTCACCAGAGTGGTTAGAAAAATTGATACCAGCTGTTTCATCCTGCTATGTTTTTAAATATCTGCTGCTCAGAAATGATGGGGATAAAACTCGCCCAGTAACCATGTTTAGTTGCCAAAACTGAGCATACTGCCGCTGTAGAGCCACGGAGGAAGTGTTCTAGTTTTGCTGAGGTGTCGTTTAGAGTAAATTGAATTCCAATTTTAAATTCTTGATCGGCGATGTGTTACCAGTGTGTCGTCATATTAATTCTTTTTAAAATTATTTGGATCTGGTGCTATTTGTTGATTTATTTCCTGTGGTAGAGATAGTTTGCATTTTGCTGCTTGTCTGTTGGGTTCGAGTAGACTTTGGCTCCGTGTTTTTCTGTCTCAGTACCTGTTTGGGATGACTGGGTTTCTGCCCCAGTATATTTTAGCCAAGTGATTGGTTGGTCTCTTGAATGAGCATCAATAACCATTCTATTTATAACTGAGCGAAGGTTATTGAGGCCAATAGATTTGCTTTTGCACCAGTTCTGACCTGCTTTGTTTTGGAGATCAGCATAGAAAGTTACAGCATGGAAGGAGGTCATTTCGACCCACCGTGTCGGCGCCGGCCAACAAAGAGCTATCCAGCCTAATCCCACTTCCCAGCTCTTGGTCCGTAGCCCTGCAGGTTACAGCATCCCAAGTGCACATCCAAGTACTTTTTAAATGTGGTTTGAGTTTCTGCCTCTACCACCCTTTCAGGCAGTGAGTTCCAGACCCCCACAATCCTCTGGGTGAAGACATTTCCCCTCAAATCCCCTCTAAATCTTCCACCAATTACTTTAAATCTGTGCCCCCTGGTTTTTGACCCCTCTGCTAAGGGAAATAGGTCTTTTCTACCCACTTTATCTATGCCCCTCATAATTTTATACAACTCAATAAGGTCTCCCCTCAGCCTCCTCTGTTCCAAAGAAAACAGACCCAGCCTATCCAGTCTTTCCTCATCGCTAAGATTCTCTACTCCCGGCAACATCCTTGTAAATCTCCTCTGTACCCTGTGGAAATGGAAGCTATGTAAGAAAACTGAAATAAAATGGAGGAGTCACCATGTGTAAGGGATAATGGATAAATAATGCAGAGGTTCAGGAATGTTCTAAACAGAGGGCTCATAGGTAACCTCGTCAGACACGAGTGAGGTCACTACAGACGCCAGTTAGCAAACAATGGGTCAATTAGAGAAAATGGATGAAGTAAGACGTAAACTAATCAAGGAGATGAGACAGGATGTGGAATAGGGTAAACTAATCATCAGGATGCAGGGACAGTAACAAATGTGTAACCAAAGAGATGGGACAGATTATAGGATCGTATAAACCAGGAGGATAAACCCCAAATAGAGAGCGACAACCTGGGAGCGACAACCTGGCAGCAAGAGACCAAGGAGCAACACTCGACAGCAGGGACCTGGGGACAAAACCCTACGTAGAGGGTTGGGCAGAGATTGATCACCTCGGACCAAATCAGGGTAATATCTATATAAGTTGTGAGTCTTATATTTTGGAATTGTACTTTAAACTGCGAACGGCGTTTGTTAAGCATTTATTAAAAATAAATCTTTGTACGCGAAATCTGTTGCCTGTGTGTTTGTTCAGACCAAACTTACATTTGAACCCTAAAAGGAAAACTGTGAACCTATTTGTTCGATCTTTTGAACATCTAGCGAAATCTGAGCAACAACCCTTTCTAGTGCAATCACATCTTTCCTGTAATGTGGTGACCAGAACTGCACGCAGTACTCTAGCTGAGGCCTAACTAGTGTTTTATACAGTTGAAGCATAACCCTCCCTGCTCTTGTATTCTATGCCACAACTAATAAAGGCAAGCATTCCGTATGCCTTCTTAACCACCTTATCTACCTGGCCTGCTACCTTCAGAGATCTGTGGACATGCACTCCAAGGTCCCTTTGTTCCTCTACACTGCTCCGTGTCCTACCATTTAATGTGTATTCCCTTTCCTTGTTAGCCCTCCCCAAATGCATTACCTCAAACTTCTCCGGATTGAATTCCATTTGCCACTGTTCTGCCCACCTGACCAATTTATTGATATCTTCCTGCAGTCTACAGCTTCCTTCTTCAGTATCAACCACAGCCAATTTTAGTATCATCTGCAAACTTCTTAATCATACCCCCTATATTCAAGTCAAGATCATTGATATATACCACAAAAAGCAAGGGACCTAGTACTGAGCCCTGCGGAACCCCACTGGAAACAGCCTTCCAGTCACAAAAACACCCATCAACCATTACCCTCAGCTTCCTGTCTCCGAGCCAGTTTTGAATCCAACTTGACACTTTGCCCTGGATCCCATGGGCTTTTAACTTCGTGACCAGTCTGCCATGTGGAGCCTTATCAAAAGCCTTGCTAAAGCCCATATACACTACATTAAACGCACTACCCTCATCTACCCTCGTTACCTCCTCAAACAATTCAATCAAGTTTGTGGGACACGACCTTCCCGTAACAAATCCGTGCTGACTATCCTTGATTAATCCGTGTCTTTCTAAATGAAGATTTATCCTGTCTTTCAGAATTCTTTCCAATAATTTTCCCACCACTGAGGCTAGGCTGACTGGCCTGTAATTACTCGGTCTATCCTTTTCTCCCTTTTTAAACAAGGGTACCACATTAGCAGTCCTCCAGTCCTCCGGCACCACACCTGAAGCCAGAGAGGATTGAAAAATGATGATCAGGGCCGCTGCTATTTCCTCTTTTGCTTCGCTTAACAGCCTGGGATACATTTCATCCGGGCCTGGGGGTTTACCCACTTTTAAAGCTGCTAAACCCCTTAATACTTCCTCTCTCACTATGTTTATTTCATCTAATATTTCACACTCCTCCCCCCAATAGCAATGTCTGCTTCGCCCCTCTCCTTTGTGAAAACAGACGCAAAGTATTCATTAAGAACCCTACCGATGTCTCCTGCCTCCACACACAATTACCCTCATTATCTCTAATAGACCCTACCCTTTCTTTAATTATCCTCTTACTCTTAATATATTTATAAAACATCTTTGAGTTTTCCTTGATTTTACTTGCCAAGAATTTTTCATGCTCTCTCTTTGCTTTCCTAATATCATTTTTAATTGCACCCCTGCACTTTCTGTACTCCTCTAAAGATTCTGGAGTATTTAGCCCTCGGTATCTATCATACGCCTCCCTTTTTTTCTTTAACCTACTCTGTATGTCTCTAGACATACAGGGGGCTCTAGATTTGTTAGTCCCACCTTTTTTCTTTAAGGGCACTTTTTGGTCTGAATCCTCCGGATCTCCTCCTTGAATGTCTCCCACTGCTCTGACACTGATTTACCTTCAAGTAGCTGTTTCCAGTCCACTATGGCTAAATTCGCTCTGGGCTTAGCAAAATTTGCTTTTCCCCAATTTAGAATTTGTATTCCTGGTCTATCCTTGTCCTTTTCCATAACTACCTTAAATCTAACAGAATTATGGTCACTAGCACCAAAATGCTCCCTCACTGATACACCTTTTACCTGCCCAGCTTCATTCCCTAAAACTAAGTCCAGAACCGCCCCCTCCCTTGTTGGGCTTGCTACATACTAGCTAAAAAAGTTCTCCTGGATGCATTTTAGGAATTCCGCACCTTCTATACCCTTCACACTAATTTTATTCCAGTTAATATTGGGGTAGTTGAAATCCCCTACTATTACTGCCCTATAGTTTTTGCACTGCTCAGAAATTTGTCTACATATTTGTTCTTCTAGCTCCCTCTCACTGTTTGGGGGTCTGTAGTACCCGCCCAGCAGTGTGATCGCCCCTTTTTTGTTTTTCAATTCGACCCATATGGCCTCGTTTGATGATCCCTTCAACATATCATCCCTCCTCACAGATGTAATAGTTTATTTAATCAATACCGCGACCCCCCTCCCTTTTTACCTCCCTCTCTATCCCGTCTGAAAATCCTGTAACCAGGAATGTTGAGCTGCCATACCTGCCCCTCTTTCAGCCAAGTCTCTGTAATAGCTATAATATCATAGTCCCAAGTATCTACCTGTGCCCTCAGCTCATCTGCCTTGTTCGCTATACTCCTTGCATTGAAGTATATATAAGGCAAACCTCCTTGTAGACTATTATCTAGCCCTGATTCCTCTGTCCTTCCAATTTACTTTCTACGTTTTTGTTTTCCAATTCCAGTTTTTCTTCTGTGGTGTATGTAACCTGTTCCACCTTAAGAGAACTACCTTAAGAGATGTACTACTTTCTCTTGGCTGCTGTATACTGTAGTACCGGTGGTGACCACACCGGTATATAAGCGTTGTGTAGTGATTTACTGGGCAGTTCAGCCCTGACCTCTGAATAGTAAAGACCTGTTAAAAATTATTCTTGTGGTCTGTGTCCAGTGATTTATAATAAGCATAACTGGGACACACAGACTTAACAGTGGCGACGAGTCCGATCTTACCCTGCGGCAGTTTTACATCCAAGGCAGCTTCGTCCTCAGAACGGGCGTCGAGAAGAGGCATCCGCCCTCATCATCCTGCTGAGCACCATCACACGGGAGGCATCGAGAACCCGGGTTAAAAAGAAAAATTCTGACCACGAAGCCCTCCATCAGCGACAGGCAGTGATCATCCCTTCTACCACGGTGGTGGGTAAGCCGATCAGCGACACGAGCAGAAAGTCGGCCGCGTTGACTGTGGAGTGGGGGAGGGAAAACGGAGGAAAAAGGGCGGAGAACTCGACCACGGCCGGTGAAAAGGGCCGGGCTGCAATCGAGGCCGAGAGGCGCAGCGACTGGGGCAGCTTAAGGCACGAGAGCCGCGGAGAACTCAAACGCAGCCGGCGTAAAGGACCGGGCTGCATGCGGGGCTGAGAGGCGCAACAGCAGGGGAAGCGTGAATGCCCACGGGAACCGCGGGGGAGTAAAAGCAGCGTCGGGGAATTGAGAACCGCTGGGGAGGCGAGAACGGCAGCAGCACGGCAATCGCCATTGCAGCCAGTGGGGGAAGAAGGCAAACGCGGGAATCCGCCATTGTAGTCGGCGGGGGAAGAAGACGAGCGCGGGAAAGACCGCCAAGTGCGGGAAGCCGCCATTTTACTAGGCGGGGGAAGAAGACAAGCGTGGGAAGCCGCCATTTTGAGAAAAAGAAAAATTTAAAAACTTGCAAGGATGCCTAAACATGGGAGCATTAATACCTTTGATAGCAATATCGAAGATTGGACCACGTATGTAGAACGCATGGAAGTTTATTGTAAAGCAAATAAGGTACCAGATGATGAGAAAGCACTAACCTTATTAAGCTCAATGGGTGCGAAGACATACGGGCTATTGAAGCACCTTCTATCGCCAGATAAACCGGCGGATCAGACTTTCGCGAATATTGTTACTGTCCTGAAAAATCATTTAAACCCCACGCCGCTGATGATAGCGGAACGATTTAAATTTTACAGAAGAACGCAGCTGAAAGACGAAAGCAACGCTGAATTTTTAATTGAACTGCGTAAGCTATCAAAGTACTGTCAGTTTGGAACAGGACTAGCAGATGCGCTGAGAGATAAATTTGTGTGTGAATTGTTAAAAGGAACACAAAAGCGACTGCTTGAGGAGAATGATCTTACGCTTGATAAAGCTGTCACTATTGCAGCATCGCACGAAGCCGCAGCGAGAGGCACTGCGGAAATGCAGCTACGGTCACCGGAACTCAGCACCAATCAGATGGTCTTGGGTACAGTAAAATGTTATCGTTGTGGAAAGACAACGCACGATCAGAACCAGTGCTGGTTCAAAAATCAGGAATGCAGAAAATGTGGCAGGCTTGGTCACATAGCTAAAGTATGCCGGTCAGGAAAGAAGACCAGCAACAAAAAGTCACCGCAGGAAAAGTACAGAAAGGTACACAAGGTGACAGAGAACAGTTCGAACGAACAGAAGTCAAATTCAGACTCCAGCAGTAATGAACTGGGTAGTCTAAGAGTACACAATGTTGGTAATGAAGCAGACCTCCAAACAATCTGGGTCACACTTCAGATAGCAGGAGTCCAAGTGAAGATGGAATTGGACACTGGATCGGCATTGACGGTCATGAATAAGCAAGATTACAAAAGGTTATTCCCACATATTCCCCTACGGGATACGGAGATTGTATTGAAAACATACACGGGGCAAAGAGTATACCCCATCGGGAAGATAGAGGTAAAGGTGGTCCACAAGGGCAAAGAAAGCCGAGGAATGGACTTATATGTGCTACCTGAGGGAGGTCCACCACTACTGGGACGGGAGTGGATTAGGAAAATAAATATGGACTGGCATTCCTTAAAAGCACTAACGGTAGATTCTGGTAAAAAAGATGTCAAACCTAAACGATTGTCCAGAATATTGGACGATGCTAAAGAGGTGTTCCAACAGGGACTGGGAACATTGAGAGGAATTACGGCAAACATCAAGGTTGAAGAACATGCAAACCCGAAATTTTTCAAAGCCAGACCGGTACCTTATGTGATACGACCTGCTGTGGAAGCTGAGCTGGAAGGGCTAGAACGTTCAGGAGTACTGTCTAAGGTAGACTGGAGTGAGTGGGCCACGCCCATTGTTCCCGTCATGAAGCGTTCATCGAGCAACAAGCCGGGGGAACCGGGGAAGGTTCGCATCTGTGGAGATTTCAAGATCACTGTTAATCCGGTGCTTCACACGGTGCAGTATCCGCTTCCGCGGATTGAGGATACCTTCGCTTCGTTGTCTGGCGGGAAACACTTCACCAAGATAGACCTGGCGCAGGCGTACTTACAGATGGAAGTTGAGGAAGAGTCATGCCAGTATCTCACGATCAACACGCATAGAGGCTTGTACCGGTATAATAGACTGGTTTTTGGAGTGGCATCGGCTCCAGCAATTTGGCAGAGGGCCATGGAGCAGGTATTACAGGGAATTCCAGGCACACAATGTTACCTGGACGATATTCTGATTACAGGAGATGATGACGAGGAACACCTTGCAAATTTGGAACTGGTGCTCACCAGATTGAAAGAATATGGACTTCGAGTTAATCGCCAGAAATGTGAGTTCTTTCAGAAGCGGATCTCGTACTGTGGTCATGTCATTGACCAGGAGGGGCTTCATAAGTCTCCTGACAAGATCGAAGCTGTTGTGAAGGCTCCCGCTCCGGATAATGTATCCCAGTTGAGGCCGTTCCTAGGGTTGATTAACTATTACCATAAGTTTCTGCCAAATTTATCCACGGTGCTGCACCCGCTGAACGCTCTTTTGCAGAAGGGAGTACCATGGAAGTGGAGCGAGGACTGTAAGAGGGCCTTTCGCAAAAGCAAGGCATTGATCACCTCAGAGGAAGTGTTGGCTCACTTCAACCCAACGCTGCCTATTCGTTTGGCTTGTGATGCTTCTCCATATGGTATTGGGGCAGTACTCTCACACAAGTTGCCAAATGGCCTGGAGAGGCCAGTTGCGTTCGCATCCAGATCATTGACCTCCGCTGAGCGCAACTATGCTCAGATAGATAGGGAGGCTCTCAGCCTTGTGTGGGGAGTAAAGAAGTTTAATCATTACCTGCAGGGCCAAAAGTTTACGCTTCTGACAGACCACCAGCTGTTGGTATCCATTTTTAACCCTAAGAAGGGTGTGTCGGTGATGACAGCACAGAGACTCCAGAGATGGTCCCTTTTCCTAGGGGCACATCAATATCAGATCGAATTCAAAGGTACAAAGCAGCATGGTAATGCTGATGGGCTGTCGCGCCTGCCACTACCTACAGAGGAGGAGGCACCGACAGTTGACCCTGTTGAGTTATTTCACTCGACCATCATCGAATGTTTACCAGTCACCAATGCAAGTATTGAAAGAGAAACCAGGAACGACCCGACACTGTCCCGGGTCTACAAAGTGACAGTGAAGGGATGGCCAGCACATGGTGATCCACTGTTACCGGCATTCTCAGCAAGACGAGAACAGCTGTCCGTCTGTCAAGGAACATTGATGTATGGAACAAGGGTGATTATTCTTCCTAATTTAAGAGAGTTCTAAAGGAACTGCATGAAGGTCATCTGCGGGGAGTCAAGATGAAAAGCCTTGCTAGGGCTTATGTGTGGTGGCCGGGTATCGACCAACAGATAGAGGATCTGACGAAAAGCTGCTCAGGGTGCCAAAAAGTGCAAAATGCACCTCCGATTGCACCGCTGCATCCATGGGAATGGCCTTCAACCCCATGGCAACGTGTACATATTGACTTTGCTGGTCCATTCATGGACTCCATGTTTTTAATTGCGGTGGACGCACATTCTAAATGGCCAGAAGTGATTAAGATGACTACCACTACCCCGGAAAAGACGATCGCGGTGCTAAGAACGATATTTGCAAGAAATGGATTGCCAGAACAAATATGTTCTGACACGAACTGCGGTCCGTTGTCTGAAGAATTCCAGAAATTCATGAAGAAGAATGGGGTGAAACATTATACCTCTGCCCCATATCATCCGGCTACAAACGGGTTGGCCGAGAGATTTGTACAAACGTTCAAAAAAGCAATAAAGGCCATGAGCGAAGATCAGATTCCACTACAACACAAGGTGGACAAATTCCTACTGGCATATCGAAACGCCACTCATGCAGTGACAAACCAAAGTCCTGCCATGATGTTCTATAACAGGAGGTTGCGGTCCAGGTTGGACTTGTTAAAACCAAATGTGCGGAGGGAAGTTGAAAACAAACAGTTCCAGCATATAAATAACAAGACCACTCGGAGTTTCGAAATAGGACAACCAGTGTTAGCCCGGGACTATAAAAACGAGAAATGGCAATCTGGAACAATTCGGGCCAGACAAGGACCCCTGATGTACACGGTAGATATTGGTGAAAATGTAATACGGCGTCATGCTGACCAACTGGTAGAATCGAGAACAAGGGTCGAACCCAGGGTTACGGCAGAGACAACCGTGGAAGAAGTTAGTGAACCTGAAGCATCTACCTCAGAAGTGAATGTACCTGATGATGATGTCCAATCCATAAGAGATCAACTAGATGAGTCACCCCAGCAACGAGAATCAGAGACCCCTGAAAGGCGTTATCCAACTCGAATCAGGAGGCCTCCTCAGAGACTGAATCTTTGAACCGTTTTGCATGAAATTATATATATCTACATGTTATTATGTTATGTTAAATGGGGATATAACTGTTAAGCTAAAAAGGGAGGATTGTGGTGTATGTAACCTGTTCCACCTTAAGAGAACTACCTTAAGAGATGTACTACTTTCTCTTGGCTGCTGTATACTGTAGTACCGGTGGTGACCACACCGGTATATAAGCGTTGTGTAGTGATTTACTGGGCAGTTCAGCCCTGACCTCCGAATAGTAAAGACCTGTTAAAAGTTATTCTTGTGGTCTGTGTCCAGTGATTTATAATAAGCATAACTGGGACACACAGACTTAACATCTTCCCTCCCTATTGACTCTATACTTAGGTTCCCATCCCCCTTCCAAGCTAGTTTAAACCCTCCCCAACAGCACTAGCAAACCCTCCCGCGAGGATATTGGTCCCGTTGAGGTGCAACCCGTCTGGCTTGTAGAGGTCCCACCTCCCCCAGAAACGGTTCCAATTCCTCAGGAATCTAAAGCCCTCCCTCCTACACCATCTCTCCTGCTCTATCTTCCTATTTCTGAACTCACTAGCACGTGGCACTCTTAACTTTGAGGTCCTGCTTTTTAACCTCTTTCCTAGCTCCCTAAACTCTGCCTGCAGGGCCTCATCCCTCTTCCCACCTATTTCCTACCATGCCTACCGATATGGACCACGACCTCTGGCTGTTCACCTTCCCCCCTCAGAATGCCCTGCAGCCGTTCAGTGACATCCTTGACCCTGGAACCAGGGAAGCAACATACCATCCTGGAGTCACGTCTGCGACCACAGAAACGCCTGTCCGCTCCCCTAACTATTGAATCCCCTATCACTATTGTACTCCCTCCTCTTCCCCTCCCCCGCCCACCCGCCTGTGCAGCTGAGCCTTCCATGGTGCTGTGGACTTGGCACTGGCTGCATGTTTGCAGTTGTTGTGCTGACAGACTGAATGCTGACTGCTCTCTCTTATTGTGGTCAACTTGTACTGCATGTCCTTTTGATGTAATTTATCTTCTGTCACGGGTATTTGCTGGTTCTAGATTTTGGGGAATTTTATAAACTTTCAGCATCATGTTTCAGTTTAGGTATTGTTCCTTTTTTTAAAAAAAGCTTTCCTTTGTGGAAATGGTAAGTGCAAAACCCAAAGGAGATTTGCCCCAGTTTTGCCTCAAACGAAGAATAGGAAATGAAATGAAAAGCAAGCTTGATGGTACAGGAGACTTTTGTTTATCCAGAGGTTGTATGTCCAGAAACCTCGATCTACCGGCAGAAATCAGGAGCCCTTTTGTTAGGTTTTTTTTCTTCTCGTGGCTTTTTTTTCCCAACAGTCAGGCTCTGGAAAGTCTCTCTGAAGCTGTTGCTAAGCTACAGAGACGCTTCCAAGGTACGGGCCGACTGTTTGAAGCTGTTGCTAAGCAACAGTGTTTGTTGTCAGATACGGAGATGAAAACCTCTGTATGCTTCAACATTAACGCTGGTATGTCCGGCAGTTTTGATAGATCGGCAACAGCTCGGTCCAGTCGGTGCCGGATATAACAAAGTTTCCTGTATTTCTAAATATGTGGCAGAGGGATAGAGAACTGAACAAGTTGAATCACTTGAGGAATGCATTTATCAGTTGATCAGTAATTAAACATAATCCAAAATCTAGAGCATCTATTGAAAACATAGTGGAAAATTCAAAGGAATGATGCAAAGGGGAATGAGGAAGGAATGAAAGGGGAAGATGGGTTATGCAATGCTAGTGGCTTTATTTAATCTTGTGTTAGAATTTGCTCTATCAGGTGTCCCATCAAAGTTAATCATAACATCTCAGGGTCATTGTCCGATTAGGAAATGCTAATATTGGAGATTAGTCAGGACAATGGGGGAGTACATAGGATATACGGCACAGAAACAGGCCATTCGGCCCAACCAGTCCATGCCGGCGTTTATGCTCCACACGAGCCTCCTCCCATCTTTTCTCATCTAACTCTGTCAGTAGAACCCTCTATTCCCTTCTCCCTCATATGCTTGTCTAACCTCCCCTTAAATGCATCTATACTTTTCGCTTCCACATTCTCACCACTCTTTGGGTAAAGAAGTTTCTTCTGAATTCCCTATTGGATTTCTTGGTGACTATCTTATATTGATGGCCTTCAGTTATGTTCTTCCCCACGAATGGAAACCTTCTCTCTGTACCCACTCTATAAAAACATTTCATAATTTTAAAGACCTCTATTAGGTCACCCCTCATTCTTTTTTCAAGAGAAAAGAGACCCAGCCTGTTCATCCTTTCCTGATATGTATACCCTCACATTTCTGGTATTATCCTTGTATATCTTCTCTGCACCCTCTCCAGTGCCTCTATATCCTTTTTATAATATGGCGACCAGAACTGTACGCAGTACTCTGTGTGGTCTAACCAAGGTTCGATACAGGTTTAGTATAACTGCCCTACTTTTCAATTCTTTACCTCTGGAGATAAACCCGAGTGCTTGGTTTGCCTTTTATATGGCCTTGCTAACCTGTGTCGCAACTTTTAGTGATTTATGTATTCGTACTCCGAGATCCCTTCGTTCCTCTACCCCACCTAGACTCGCACCCTCCAAGTAATGTGACCTCCCTACTCGTCCTACCAAAATGTAATACATCACATTTATCTGGGTTGAACTTCATTTGCAAATTATATGCCCATTCTGCAAGTTTATTAATGTCCTCCTGTAATTTGTTGCAGTCCTCCTCAGTATTGACTATCCCCCCCAATTTGGTGCAGGACATCCTTGCTCCTGTACTCGAATCCTCTCGCTACAAAGGCCAATATACCATTTGCCTTCTTAACCGCCTGCTGCACCTGCATGCTTACCTTCAGCGACTGGTGCACAAAGACACCCAGGTCTCGTTGCACTTCCTCTTTTCCCAATATATTGCCGTTCAGATAATAATCTGCCTTCCTGTTTTTGCCACCAAAGTGGATAACCTCGCATTTATCCACATTATACTGCATCTGCCATGTATCTGCCCAATCACCCAACCTGTCCAAATCATACTGGAGTTTCTCGGCATCCTCCTCACAGCACACACGCCTACCCAGCTTTGTGTCGTCTGCAAATTTGGAGATATTACATCTCGTTCCCTCGTTTAGATCATTAATATATATTGTGAATAGCTGGGGTCCTAACACCGATCCCTGCGGTACCCCACCAGTCACTGCATGCCACTCAGAAAAAGACCCTTTTATTCCAACTCTTTGCTACCTGTCTGCCAACCAGTTCTCTATCCAAGTCAGTACCTTACCCCCAATCCCATGTGCTTTAACTTTACACGCTAATCTCTTATGCGGGGCCTTATTGAAAGCCTTCTGAAAGTCCAAATACACCACATCCACTGGTTCACCCTTATCTATTCTACCAGTTGCATCCTCAAAAATTTCCAGTAGTCAAGCACGATTTACCTTTTGTAAATCCATGTTGGCTTTGTCCGATCCTGTCACTGTTTTCCAAGTGCTCTGGTGTTATATCTTTTATAATGGTGTCAGGCTTACCGGTCTATAATTTTCTCTCTACCACCTTTTTTGAATAGTGGGGTTACATTAGCTACCCTCCAATCCATGGGAACTGTGGTGTATGTACCTTTAAGAGGAACCATGTTTTTTTGAAGCCCCTGTGTACTGTAGTACTGGTAGTGACCACTCAGGTATATAAGCCTGTATAGCGTCTTGTATAGTTTAGTTCACCTCCAGACTTTGTTCAGTAAACACTTGTTAAATCAACTCCTGCTTTCCAGGTCTTCATTAACACACGGATACAACAGTGGCGACGAGTTAGAAACGAACTTACCTGCAATTCGGCAGCACCTCAAGGAGATCGATTCCTCAGACGAAGGTCGAAAAAAAAAAACTGTGGTTTCACCAGCTAAACGGGCTGGTGGCAGGTACTGCACTAATCCTTCCTGGGCAGCGGGCTGCGGCTCGATCGGGTAGCTCTGCAGCGGGGCCGGTCAGCGAGTCGTAAGGCAGAAGCAAACAAAGACAGAGGGTGGAGAACTCAGGACACGGCCGGCGCTGCAAAGCAGGTTGGCGTTCGGACCAAGCAAAGGGAGGGGAAAGTCCCAGAGAGTCCGATGGAGTGACGGAGAAACTGTTAAAAAATATATATGTAATTTTAAAAAACGCGGCGAACAGCGTTGGCAGCAGCGGCAGCGGCGGAAAGCGCGGGAGGCGCCATCTTGACTCGACAGGGAAGAAGAGAAAGCGCGGGAGGCGCCATTTTTGATTTTCAGGATGCCTAAGACTGGCAATATTACTGCTTTCGATAGTTATATAGAGGATTGGACCACATATGTGGAAAGAGTAGAGGTATATTGCAAGGCGAATGAAGTAGCGGATGATAAAAAGGCATCGGAACTTCTAAATCTGATGGGCGCAAGGACATACGGGCTGTTACGAAACTTGATCACTCCAGCCAAACCAATGGACAAGAATTTTAAGGAGATTGTTGATACCCTACAGGAGCACTTAAACCCAACACCGCTGCTGATAGCGGAACGATTCAAATTCTTCAGGAGGAATCAGCACAAGAATGAAAGTAACGCTGATTACCTCACCGAATTACGAAAGCTGTCTAAGCACTGCCAATTCGGGGCAGGACTGGCGGATTCTCTACGAGACAAATTCGTCTGTGGTCTCCTAAGCGAAGGAACACAGAAAAGACTACTTTCTGAGAAAGATTTGACACTGGACAAGGCTTTCAGTGTGGCTGTATCATACGAAGCAGCAGCAAGAGGAGCTGCAGAGATACAGCAAAAGCCACAGGACTTCGGCACCCATGAAATGACACGAGGTTTCGAGAGATGTTATTGCTGCGGCAGATCCACCCATGACCAGAGGGACTGCTGGTTCAAGGACAAAGCATGCAGGCAATGCGGAAAGATGGGACACATTGCACGTGTATGCCGATCTGGAAAAAAATCCGCTGACAGTAAAAAGGTCAATAAGGAAAAGTACAGAAAGGTACAAATGATGACGGACAGTAGCTCCGAAGACCAGAAGAGTGATAGCGACTCCGGAAACAAGAGACTAAGCTGTCTCAAATTACATAATGTAATTGCCAAAGAAGATTACCAGACCATTTGGGTTACCCTCACGATAGCGGGGTCCCCAGTTAAAATGGAGCTAGATACAGGATCAGCTCTGACCGTCATAAGTCGACGGGATTACGAGCGGCTATTTCCGCATATACCTTTGAAAGACACATCCATTATCTTGAAGACATATACGGGGCAGATGGTATACCCCAGAGGGAAAATAAGGGTGCCTGTTGTATACAACGGCAAGGAAATACAGAAGTTGTATTTATACGTTCTGCAAGATCGTGGTCCACCATTGTTGGGACGTGAATGGATCAGAAAGATACGTTTGGACTGGCACTCCATTCAGGCACTGACGGTGACCAGTAAGAAAAGAAATGATGATGACATCATCCCTGGACGATTAACAGAAATCTTGGCTAACGCCAAAGAAGTGTTTCAACTGGAACTAGGAACCCTGAAAGGTGCCACCGCCTCAATAAAAGTAGAAGATGTGGCAATTCCCAAGTTTTTTAAGGCAAGGCCGGTGCCATACGCAATTCGTCCAGCAGTCGAGGCAGAGCTGGAGAATTTGGAAAAAGCAGGCGTGTTATCCAAGGTAGATTGGAGCGAGTGGGCAACACCCATCGTCCCGGTCATGAAGAAAACGTTGAATAATGATAAATCTGAAGAACAGAGAAAAATTCGCATCTGTGGGGACTTTAAGGTGACTGTAAACCCGGTTCTTCATACGGTACAGTATCCTCTTCCGAGGATAGAAGATATTTTCGCCTCACTATCCGGAAGGAAACGTTTCACCAAAATTGACTTGGCACAGGCATATCTACAGATGGAGGTTGAGGAGACCTCTAAAAAGTATCTCACGATAAACACACACAAAGGCCTGTACCAGTACAATCGGCTAGTTTTCGGAGTAGCATCAGCTCCAGCTATCTGGCAAAGAGCTATGGAGCAGGTACTGCAAGGGATTCCAGGGACTCAATGCTACCTAGACGACATCCTTGTAACAGGAGAAAATGACAACGAGCACCTTGCCAATTTGGAGCAGGTGCTCACGAGGCTGAGAGAACGGGGCCAACGAGCAAATCGCCCCAAGTGCGAATTTTTCCAGAAACAAATATCATATTGTGGCCATGTCACTAACGAAGAAGGGTTGCATAAATCACCTGAAAAAATTGAAGCGGTCGTAAAAGCCCCAGCGCCTGAAAATGTCTCACAATTAAGGTCGTTCCTAGGATTAATAAATTACTATCATAAATTTTTACCGAACTTGTCAACGGTTCTGCACCTTCTTAACGCACTGCTACAAACGGGAGTAATTTGGAAATGGAGCGAAGACTGTAAACGTGCCTTCCATAAATGCAAAGGCTTGATCACGACCAAGGAAGTGTTGGCTCATTACAACCCATCACTGCCAATCAGACTGGCGTGCGATGCATCCCCTTACGGCGTGGGAGCGGTATTATCGCATAAATTCCCTGATGGCTCGGAGCGGCCGATAGCTTTTGCGTCACGCGCATTGAACTCAGATGAGCGTAACTATGCTCAGATCGACAGGGAGGCACTCAGCCTGGTGTGGGGGGTGAAGAAATTCAACCATTACCTACACGGACAAAAATTTACCTTGTTGACTGACCATCAACCCCTCGTCTCCATATCCAACCCTAAAAAGGGCGTTCCCATTATGACAGCGCAAAGGCTACAGAGGTGGTCCCTTTTCCTAGGGGCACACCAATATGACATAGAATACAAAGGAACAAAACAGCATGGGAATGCTGACGGTTTATCGCGCCTACCGTTGCCAACGGTAGAAGAGGCACCTACAGTGGACCCAGTGGAAATGTTCCACTCGACCATCGTTGAATGTCTACCAGTGACAAATTCTACCATTGAAAAGGAAACGAGAAATGACTCTCTCACGAGTCTACGATTTAACGGTGAGGGGATGGCCAGCACATGGCGAACCACTGTTACCAGCATTCTCGCAAAGAAGAGAACAGCTGTCAGTGTGCCGAGGAACCTTGATGTGTGGATCCAGAGTGGTGATTCTACCCAAACTCCAGGATAAAGTGCTAAAGGAGCTTCACGAGGGGCATCTGGGTGGAGTGAAAATGAAGAACTTAGCCAGAGCATTTGTGTGGTGGCCAGGTATCGATGGAGACATCGAAAAAATGACCAAGAGCTGTCTAGGATGCCAGAAGGTCCAAAACGCCCCACCACAAGCCCCTCTACATCCATGGGAGTGGCCCTCATCTCCCTGGCAAAGGGTACATATCGACTTTGCTGGTCCATTTATGGACTCAATGTTCTTAATCGCGGTTGATGCACACTCCAAGTGGCCGGAGGTAATAAAGATGTCCTCCACCACCGCGGAAAAAACCATCACAGTATTAAGGACCATATTCGCCAGGAATGGGCTGCCTGAACAGATCTGTTCTGATAATGGACCGCAATTTGTGTCCGAAGAATTCAGGAAGTTCTTAAAAAACAGTGGGGTTAAGCACTACACGTCCGCCCCATACCATCCCGCCACCAATGGATTAGCTGAAAGGTTTGTCCAGACCTTCAAGAAGGCCATAAAGGCCATGGGCAATGAAGACATAAATCTACAACATAAGGTAGATAACTTCTTGTTTGCATACAGGAATGCAACACATGTGGTTACAAACCAAACCCCCGCCATGATGTTTTTCAATAGAAGACTAAGATGCCGGCTGGATTTGATCAAGCCAAACATCAGAAGGGACGTAGGGAACCGGCAATTTCAAGGCATGAATGAAAGGCCAACTAGAACCTTCCAGATAGGTCAACAAGTTTTGGCCCGGGACTACCGTACCGAGAAATGGCAGCCTGGAACTATTTGCACACGACTAGGACCGCTGATGTATACCGTGGACATTGGAGAAAGCATAATAAGGCGCCATGCTGACCAGATCATAGAGTCATCCGAAAAGGGACAACCTACACCACAACTCTATATGCCTAATGATGAAGCAGAGATACCCATAGTAGCTACCTCCGATCCGGTGATACTGGAACCAGATGAACCCGACACTGGCATTCAAGCCGAATCGACCTTGCCAAAAGAACCTACTACACCACCGAAACCTACTACCCCACCGAGTCAGGAAGCCTCCAGAGAGACTGAATTTGTAATTGATTAACTTCAGCAAATGTGTAGATTATTGTTCTTGTAAAAATGTTAATTAATGATTACTTCAAATATTATGTACTATTTATCTAAAAGGGGAGGAATTGTGGTGTATGTACCTTTAAGAGGAACCATGTTTTTTTGAAGCCCCTGTGTACTGTAGTACCGGTAGTGACCACTCGGGTATATAAGCCTGTATAGCGTCTTGTATAGTTTAGTTCACCTCCAGACTTTGTTCAGTAAACACTTGTTAAATCAACTCCTGCTTTCCGGGTCTTCATTAACACACGGATACAACAGGAACTGTTCCAGAGTCTATCGAATTTTGGAAGATGACCAGCAATGCATCTACTATTTCTAGGGCCACTTCCTTAAGTACCCTAGGATGTAGATTATCAGGCCCTGGGGATTTATCGGCCTTCAATCCCGTCAATTTCCCTAACACCTTTTCCTGACAAATACTGATTTCATTCAATTCCTCCCTCTCATTAGACCCTATGTTCCCCGACATCTCTGGGAGGTTATTTGTGTCCTCCTTTGTGAAGACAGAACCCAAGTATGTATTTAATTGGTCAGCCATTTCTTTGTTCCCCATTATAAATTCCCCTGACCTTGTTCATTAGTCTATTATGGGGTACCTTATTGAAGGCCTTTTGAAAATCTAGATAAATTACATCTACTGCATTACCCTTGTCTACTCTTTTACCTCTTCAAAAAATTCAATGAGGTTGGTCAAGCAAGACTTTCCCTTTTGAAATCCGTGCAGACTATTCATTACTATGTTTTTGGTTTCTAGATCTTCTATTTTCTCCTTTAGTAGGGATTCCATTATTTTTCCTACCACTGATGTTAAGCTGACTGGTCTATAATTACCTGGACACGTTCTATCCCCCTTCTTAAATATCGGTATTACGTTAGCTATCCACCTGTCCTCTGGCACTCTACCTTTTTCTAATGTGTAAATATGTACAGTAAATGCCTCTGCTATCCCTCCCTAGATTCTTTTAAAATGTGTGGATGCAATCCATCCAGACCAGGGGTTTTATCCTCTTAGAGTTTGATTAGTTTATTTAATATATCCCCTCTTTTTATTTTAAATGCACTTATCTCATGATCCAATGTCATGTCCACCTGTTCTATCTCCCTGGTAAATACTAAAGCAAAATAATTTGTTTGTGGGGTTCCGCAGGGCTCAGTACTGGGTCATTTGCTTTTTGTGGTATATATCAATGATTTGGACTTGAATGTAGGAAGTATGATTAAGAAGTTTGCAGATGATACAAAAATTGTCCGTGTAGTTGATAATGAAGAAGGCTGCAGACTGCAGGAAGGTATCAATGGACAGTGGCAAATGGAATTCAATCTGGAGAAGTGTGAGGTAATGCATTTGGGAAGGGCTAACAAGGCAAGGGAATACACATTAAATGGTAGGACACTGAGAAGTGCAGAAGATCGGAAGGACCTTGGAGTGCATGTCCACAGATCCCTGAAGGTAGCAGGACAGGTAGATAAGGTGGTTAAGAAGACATTCAGGGTACTTGCCTTTATTAGCTGAGGAATAGAATATAAGTGCAGGGAGGTTATGCTTGAACTGTATAAAACACTAGTTAGGCCGCGGTTAGAATATTGCGTGCAGTTCTGGTCACCACATTACAGGAAGGATGTGATTGCACTAGAGGGGGTGCAGAGGAGATTTACGAGGATGTTGCCAGGACTGGGGAATTTTAGCTATGAGGAAAGATTGGATAGGCTGGGCTTGTTTTCTTTGGAACAGAGGAGGCTGAGGGGAGACCTTATTGAGGTGTATAAAATTATGAGGGGCCTAGGTAGAGTGGATAGGAAGGACCTGTTTCCCTTAGCAGAAGGGTCAATAACCAGGGGGTATAGATTTAAAGTAATTGGTTAGAGGTTGAGAGGGGAGTTGAGGAGAAATTATTTCACCCAGAGGGTGGTGGGGGTCTGGAAATCACTGCCTGAAAGGGTGGTAGAGGCAGAGACCCTCATCACATTTAAAAAGTACTTGGATAGGCACTTGAAGTGCCCTAACCTACAAGGCTTCAAGTGCTGGAAAGTGGGATTAGGGTGGATAGCTCGTCAGCCAGCACGGACAAGATGGGCCGAATGGCCTCCTTCTGTGCTGTAAATTTCTATGATTTCTATACTATGATCACTGTTCCCTAAATGTTCCCCTACTGACACTTGCTCCACTTGACCTACCTCATTCCCCAGAACCAGATCCAGCAATGCCTCCTTCCTCATTGGGCCAGAAACGTACTGATCAAGAAAGTTCTCCTGAACACACTTCAGAAATTCTTCCCCCTCTCTGCACTTTACACCATTACTATCCCAGTCAAGATAAGGAGAGTTGAAGTCCCCCATTGATATACCTATCAATTCATCCAATGAAAAGCGACGAGTTAAGATAGTAACTATCGGTTTTTATTGGCTAAATAACAGAGCCCACCCTCGTGGGTGATCGGGTCCAACAAGGAGGAATACCAGCCAGTCGACCACCTTTATACCTGGGCAAGCAGGCGGAGCCATGGGCGGAGTCAGCTGTGGTCAGCCCAGGTATAACAGCGTGACAAGAGGTGACCTTGTGTAGTGACACAACAGTGTAAACAGTGATAACCATAGTGTAACGATATAAACAGTGATAACCATAGTGTAACGATAGTGAACGATAAAAGTGGTTTACCACATTCACCCCTTGTTTAGATTTGAGTCCGGCGGGGTGAAGTGTACTACCAGTTCGGGTATGTCAGTCTGTCCGGAGGCCTCGTAAGTCTTTCTGACCGGCGCAGCAGCGGCGGCGGTGATGCAGTATCCGATGTTAATGCTGGTGTCTGCGTGGTCGGCGAAGGCTCGTGGGGTTCCGTGCAGCAATGCCTCTCGCTAGTAGGAACTGGCGAAGTTCCTCGCTCATGAAGGATGAGCCCCGGTCGCTATGTATATAGTTCGGGAACCCGAACAAGGCGAAGAGGTCGTTCAGGCATTTGATGACCGTGGTACTGGTCATGTCTGGGCAGGGGAAGGCAAAGGGGAAACGGGAGTACTCATCAATGATGTTGAGGAAGTACACATTACAGTCAGAGGACGGGAGGGGCCCCTTAAAATCGATGCTCAAGCGCTCGAAGGGGCGGGTGGCCTTGATCAGGCTTGCTCTGTCCGGCCTAAAGAAATGCAGTTTGCATTCGGCACAGGTTTGGCAGTTCCTGGTCATGGTCCTGACCTCCTCGATGGAGTAGGGCAGGTTGCGGGCCCTAATGAAGTGGTAAAGTCTGGTGACCCCGGGGTGGCAGAGGTCGTTGTGGAGGGTCTGCAGTCTATCAATTTGCGCGTTGGCGCATGTACTTCGTGATAGAGCATCTGGGGGTTCGTTCAGTTTACCCGGCCGGTACAAGATATCATAATCATAGGTGGAGAGCTCGATTCTCCACCTCAAGATCTTGTCGTTCTTGATTTTGCCCCTCAGCTTGTTATTAAACATAAAAGCGACCGAACGCTGGTCGGTGAGGAGGGTAAATCGTTTGCCTGCCAGGTAATGCCTCCAGCGTCTTACTGCCTCCACGATCGCCTGGGCCTCCTTCTCGACCGAAGAGTGTCGGATCTCAGGGCCCTGGAGGGTCCTTGAGAAGAAGGCCACAGGTCTCCCCGCCTGGTTAAGGGTTGCTGCTAGGGCGAAGTCGGATGCATCGCTCTCCACTTGGAAAGGGATGGACTCATCCACCGCGTGCATTGTGGCCTTAGCAATGTCTCCCTTTATGAGGGAGAAGGCTGCGCACGCTTCTGCCGTCAGGGGGAAGGAGGTTGACTTCATGAGGGGTCTGGCTTTGTCCGCATAATTCGGCACCCATTGGGTATAGTAGGCGAAGAGCCCCAGGGTTCTCTTCAGCGCCTTTGGACAGTGGGGGAGGGGAAGCTCCATGAGGGGGCGCATTCTTTCGGGGTCGGGGCCGATGACTCCGTTCTCTACTACGCAGCCAAGGATGACGAGACGCGAGGTGTTAAACACGCATTTCTCCTTATTGTAAGTGAGGTTCAGCCGTTCGGCCGTACTGAGGAATTTCTCCAGATTAACATCGTGGTCCTGCCGGTCGCGGCCACAGATGGTGACGCTATCTAGATAAGGGAACGTGGCCTGCAGCCTGTTCTGGTCAACCATCCGGTCCATCTCCCTTCGGAAGACCGAAACCCCGTTGGTGACGCCGAAGGGAACCCTAAGGAAGTGGTAGAGGCGGCCATTCGCCTCGAAGGCGGTATACTGGCGGTCCTCTGGGCGGATAGGGAGTTGGTGATAGGCCGACTTAAGGTCGATGGTGGAGAATACCCGGTACTGTGCAATCTGATTGACCATATCAGATATGTGGGGAAGGGGGTATGCGTCCAGCTGGGTGTACCGGTTTATGGTTTGGCTGTAGTCGATGACCAGGCGGTTTTTATTGCCGGTCTTAACGACTACGACCTGGGCACGCCAGGGGCTGTTGCTCCTCTCGATGATGCCCTCCTTCAGGAGACGCTGCACCTCAGAGCTAATAAAAGCTCTGTCCCCGGCGCTGTACCGCCTGCTCTTGGTGGCGACGGGTTTACAGTCGCGGGTGAGGTTAGCGAACAGGGAGGGGGGCGGGACCTTGAGGGTGGATAGGCCGCAGGTGGTACGCGGTGGGCGGTTTAAAGGCTGCTGGTTGTCGACTGTGAGTGGAGGGAGGGGTCCACCGTATGCCAAAGTGACACTTTGAAAGTGGGATTGGAAGTCCAGCCCTAGTAGGACGGCAGCGCAGAGCTGGGGCAGGACGAGGAGTTTAAAATTTTTATACTCCGTGCCCCTAACCGACAGGGTCACAGCACAGTAGCCGCTGATGTCTGTAGAATGGGACCTCGACGCCATCGAGATCCGGTTACGCGTTGGCCGGACAGTGAGGGAGTAGTGGCTCACCGTGTCTGGATGGATGAAACTCTCCGTGCTTCCGCTGTCAAACAGGCAGGTCGTGGCGTGGCCGTTTACTTTAGTGTCCATCATGGACTTGGACAGGTGATGCGGGCGAGCTTGGTCCAGTGTGACGGAGGCTAGTGTATGGCTGAGCGAGCTGCTGTAGTCTGCGGGTGAGGCGGTGGTCGGGTCTGGAGACAAGGTGGCGGTCGAGTGTGGTGGGCAAAATGGCGGCGCCCACGACGTTGAATAAAATGGCGGAGAAGATGGCCGCCCCCACAATTCACATGAGGCATTGCTGGCGTCGGTGGCCTTGATCAAAGATGGCCGCCCCCACGACTCACACGAGGGGATACTGGCATCTGTGGCCTTGATGAAAGATGGCCGCCCCCACAACTCGCATGAGGCACTGCTGGCGTCTGTGGCTCTCCCCCTGCAGGCCTTCGCGAAGTGGCCTTTCTTGTGGCAATCGGAGCAAGTCGCATTTCTTGCAGGGCAGCGCGTCCTCGGGTGTTTCGCCTGGCCACAGAAGAAGCAGCCGGCGGCCCGATCGCGGGGCTCCGATGTCGCAGCCGGCACCGGGGGTGGCGGTCCCGATCGGTTCTGGGACGCCGACGCTGAGGTAGGTCCCAGAGGCGGCGGTGCGAGGGGTATTGCGGCCGGGGTCGGGCCGGAGTCCCAGGGTCGCGCAGCACAGTACCTGGAGTACGCCTCGAGGTCCCGATGGGCCACTTCCAGAGAGCGAGCGAGGGCTGCAGTTGTATTCAGGTCGAGGTCCTTTGATTCGAGCAGTCTTTGCCGTGAGTAGTCGGACCGAAGGCCTTTCACGAAGGCATCGCGGATATTCCCTTCAGTATTTTCTGCCGCCGTTACAGCTTTAAAGTCACAGTCCCTGCCGAGTGTTTGTAGCGCCCGTAAGAATTCATCTACAGACTCTCCTGGCTGTTGCGAGCGGGATCTTAGGAGATGTCTGGCATACATAGAGTTTACCGGGCTCCGGTACTGCTCTTTCAGCAGGTTGAGGGCGTCCTCGTATGTAGTAAGGTCCTGGATGAATGCAAATACTTTAGGGCTCACTTGGTCGCTCAGAACTCTATGTTTGGATCCCGGAGGCACGCCGGATTCTCCCAGGTAGGATTCGAAACAGCTCAGCCAGTGTTTGAAGTCGAGGGCTGAGTTCGCTGCCTGTGGGTTTAGATCCAGGTACGGCGGTCGGAGGGCTCGCAGCCAGGCCGGCTGCTGTGGCTGTTGTAGCTGGCCGTTTGGCTGGTCGTTTTGCTGCTCCGATCCACTCATTTCAAAATTTAGCCAATAAAATTGATATACCTATCAATTCATCCAATGAAAAGCGACGAGTTAAGATAGTAACTATAGGTTTTTATTGGCTAAATAACAGAGCCCACCCTCGTGGGTGATCGGGTCCAACAAGGAGGAATACCAGCCAGTCAACCACCTTTATACCTGGGCAAGCAGGCGGAGCCATGGGCGGAGTCAGCTGTGGTCAGCCCAGGTATAACAGCGTGACAAGAGGTGACCTTGTGTAGTGACACAAGTGTAAACAGTGATAACCATAGTGTAACGATATAAACAGTGATAACCATAGTGTAACGATAGTGAACGATAAAAGTGGTTTACCACACCCATTATCACTACTCTATAGTTCTTGCACCTCTCTGTAATTTCCCTGAAAATTTGCTCCTCTATATCTTTCCACTAGTTAGCGGCCTATAGAATACACCTAGCAGTGTAATGGCACCTCTCTTGTTTCTTAACTCTAACCAAATAGATTCTGTCCTTGACCCCTCCAGGACATCCTCTCTCTCCAGCACTGTAATGTTCTCCTTAATCAATACTGCCACCCCACCTCCTTTCTTTCCTTCCCTATCTTTCCTGAACACCTTATATCCAGGAATATTTAGTACCCAATCCTGCCCTTTTTTGAGCCAGGTCTGTGATCACATCATATTCCCATGCGTCTATTTGTGCCTGCAGCTCACCAACCTTATTTACCATGCTTCGTGCATTTACATACATGCACTGTAAACCTATCTTAGACCTACTTGTAGTCTTTTAGTCTGACCTCACCTAATACCTTAGTATCTCTTACTCTAGTGCTATCTGTCTCTCCCAATCCTTTGTGCACCTTGTTTCCCCTTTCTAATGCTACATCCTGGTGCCCATTCCCTGCCAAGTTAGTTTAAACCCTCCCCAACAGCACGAGCAAATCCCCCCCTGCAGGAAATTGGTCCCAGCTCTGTTGAGAAGCAACCCGTCCAGCCTGTACAGGTCCCACCTCCCCCAGAACTGGTCCCAATGTCCCATTGAAGAGACGCCTCTTCTAACTGTTGTTCCAAACTTTCAAGATCCTCTGTTGAACCATGAAAAGCTATAAAACGTCACAGCCCACTGTTCAAGTTGAGTGTTTGGAATTTAATAATGTCGGCAGTAAAGAGTGGAATGCAGTTGATCTCACTGGTGAGAGATAACCTTCAGAACTCGAGGGTGATGTCATTATTCTCACTCCTGGAATAAATCTAGTTCTCTGTTGTGTACCGTGCAGCTCTCCAGAGATAACGTGTGTGTAAACTTTGTTTCGTTGTTGATGCCAGCAGCACGCCGGTGACTCACTATTGTCTGCACTGATACTACACAGGTAAGTGTCAGTCTGTCGGCGAAACCCGGCCTCCTGAGGCAGGGCAGGTAGGGTCCTGTCGAGTGATATTGAGGCTTTGGAAAAGATGCAGAGGAGGGCCACTGGACTAATTCCCAGTCTAAAGCATCTAGTTACCAAGATAGGCTAAAAGAGTTGGGACTCTACACTTGAAAGAAGTGTAGACTTAGGGGTGATCAAGATAATGACGGGAATAGATTGTGTTCCAGTTGACAGTTTATTCAATTCAATAGGTTAGGGAGGACCAGGGGTCACAATTTGAAGTTGTGTAAGATGTCAGGAGATGGTTCTTTTCCCAGCGACTCGTGGACCTCTGGAACAGGCTGCCGACTCGTGCAGTGGACGTTGATTCGCTGAATTCCTTCCAGTGAGAGCGCGACCTGTCTCTGGTTGGGGAGGACATCACCTCTTACAAAAGATCGGCAATTCAGAGCCAGAGTGATCTCCTGGACAAGTCAGAGAGGGATTGCCCAGATTTGTTCCCCCTAAATTGGCCTGGGTTTTAGCTGGTTTTTCGCCTCTCCCAGGAGATCACATGGTTTCTAATGGAGTGGAGTATATATATTGTGATACACGAGGTGTTGCAATTGTGTGGGACAGGCTGAATGGAGCAGAGGGTCTTTAACAGTCAGTCATTGTCCGTATGCTCGTACACTGTCCCATCAGAAACCCTCAGGGCAGGTACAGTATGGGGTAGATACGGTTATGTGGAGAGATTCGAAAATCTGGGGTTGTTCTCCTTGGAGCAGAAAGGGTTAAGGGGAGATTTGATAGAGGAGTCCAAAATCTTGAATGGTTTTGATAAGAGTAAATAAGGAGAAACTGTTTCCAGTGGCAGAAGGTTTGGTAACCAGAGGACACAGATTCAAGGTCATTGGTAAAACAACCAGAGGCGACATGAGGAATTTTTTTATACAGCGAGTTGTTATGATCTGGAATGCGCTGCCTGAAAGGGTGGTGGGAGCAGATTCAATAGTAACTTTCAGAAGGGAATTAGAGAAATACTAAAATGCTCAGTTATGGGGCAAGAGCAGGGGAGTGGAACTAATTGGATAGCTCTGTCAAAGAGACAACATATGCATGATGGGCCAAATAGCCTCTTTCTGTGTCCCAAACACTCCCAGGGCAGGTACAGCATGGGTTAGATACAGAGTAAAGCTCCCTCTACACTGTCCCATCAAACACTCCCAGGGCAGGTACAGCACGGGTTAGATACAGAGTAATGCTCCCTCTACACTGTCCCATCAAACACTCCCAGGGCAGGTACAGCACACGTTAGATACAGAGTAAAGCTCTCTCTACACTGTCCCAAACACTCCCAGGGAAGGTACAGCATGGGTTAGATACAGAGTAAAGCTCCCTCTACACTGTCCCATCAAACACTCCCAGGGCAGGTACAGCACATGTTAGATACAGAGTAAAGCTCCCTCTACACTGTCCCATCAAACACTCCCAGGGCAGGTACAGCACATGTTAGATACAGAGTAAAGCTCCCTCTGCACTGTCCCAAACACTCCCAGGGCAGGTACAGCATGGGTTAGATACAGAGTAAAGCTCCCTCTACACTGTCCCATCAAACACTCCCAGGGCAGGTACAGCACACGTTAGATACAGAGTAAAGCTCCCTCTACACTGTCCCAAACACTCCCAGGGCAGGTACAGCATGGGTTAGATACAGAGTAAAGCTCCCTCTACACTGTCCCATCAAACACTCCCAGGGCAGGTACAGCACGGGTTAGATACAGAGTAAAGCTCCCTCTACACTGTCCCAAACACTCCCAGGGCAGGTACAGCATGGGTTAGATACAGAGTAAAGCTCCCTCTACACTGTCCCATCAAACACTCCCAGGGCAGGTACAGCACACGTTAGATACAGAGTAAAGCTCCCTCTACACTGTCCCAAACACTCCCAGGGCAGGTACAGCATGGGTTAGATACAGAGTAAAGCTCCCTCTATACTGTCCCATCAAACACTCCCAGGGCGGGTACAGCACGGGTTAGATACAGAGTAAAGCTCCCTCTACACAGTCCCATCAAACACTCCCAGGGCGGGTACAGCACGGGTTAGATACAGAGTGATATACCTATCAATTCCTCCAATAAAAGGCGAAGAGTTACGAAGGTGACTAAAGGTTTTTATTGACTAAATAACAGCCCACTCTCGTGGGTGATCCGATCCAAGCAGGAGGAATACCAGCCAGTCGCTCACCTTTATACCTGGCCTGGTGGGTGGAGCCAAGGCGGAGTCGGCAGTGGTCATCCCAGGTATAGCAGTGTGGCAAGAGGCGACCTCGTACCGTGATACAATAGTGGTCAGTGATACAGTTATAACGAACAGTGGTGAACAGTGCTAACTACTAACAGTGATACGATAGTGAACGTGGTTTACCACACAGAGTAAAGCTCCCTCTACACAGTCCCATCAAACACTCCCAGGGCGGGTACAGCACGGGTTAGATACAGAGTAAAGCTCCCTCTACACTGTCCCATCAAACACTCCTAGGGCAGGTACAGCACGGGTTAGATACAGAGTAAAGCTCCCTCTACACTGTCCCATCAAACACTCCCAGGGCAGGTACAGCACGGGTTAGATACAGAGTAACGCTCCCTCTACACTGTCCCATCAAACACTCCCAGGGCAGGTACAGCACAGGTTAAATAGAGACCAATTTTCTTGCCATTTTGACTATTAGACCACCCCGCTCTCCAGTGCAGTTGCTAACCGATCGTACGACCCAGTCCCAATTGGGACAGTGGCTTGTTTTACTAGAGAGGTGGTGAAGTGACTGTTGGTTTGTATCTCGAACTTCACAGCACAAAGCTCCGAGGTTGTGTTATTGCACTACATTCCTTTTGGGCTATATTTAGAAGACAGTAAATTGAAGCTTTCTGGCTATTGCAATGAGTCAGAGGCCTTCTAGTTTAATGTTGTATCAATGTTTCCAGGCAGGTATTGCTGTGTGATTTCAAGATTTGACTAATTTAATACTGGAGGAGCTGAATGTTTATGCGACCATGAGAGCAGCTGCAGTGTTATTAATAAAGGATCAGTGCCACTGCCTGGAGACACTCCTCTCACCCCTTCCCGTGACTCACCCAGCAGGGCTGACATCACAGTCAGATCCTCAGTACAGCCTCAGCCGTTTCCAATCAGGAAGGGTATGCTTCCATTATACTGACTGGGCACTGCACCAAACCTAGTAAAACAGAGCGAGTGAGCGAAAGGCTGGGATTTATTGTGTGTTCAAATTGTGCCAGCACCAGGACCCGAGTTAGTGAGTGTGCAGACCTGAAGAGGCAACTAATGTTACCCGAGGGGGACAGGACTTGTATTTCAGCCTGAATCTGAGAGCTGCACAAACCGACAATGCAGCTCTCAAAAAGCAAAAGCAAATGGGATACGGAAACACATTCCCAACAGCCAGAGCTTAGTATGTTCCAGAACATTCCGCACAGTGCGGTGCTGGTCCTCCTTTTTCCAGAAGCCAATACTGATTCTGTCACACCAGACATTATTTGAATCGGTCAAGCACTACACACGCAGGGAAACTTTGTGAAAGGCCTTTCGAGCTTTGTCTTTGGGTTACATTGATGACTGGGAGACACGGTCAGAACAGTAGCAGTTTGAATATTCTGGAGCCGCACATCCCAGACTTCTCCATCACCATTCTCTGGGTATGTCCTGTGCCCTCGGCAGGACAGTTCCACCAGAGGTGGGGGCACAGTAGTATACAGTCAGGTGGGAGTGGCCCTGGGAGTCCTCAACATCGACTCCGGACCCCATGAAGTCTCTCAGCCTCAGGTCAAAGAGATAAGGAAACAAAAAGTAAAATACTGCAGATGCTGGAAATCTAAAATAAACAGAAAATGCTGGAAGCACAGGCAACGTCCGAGGATAAGAAAAGGTAGGGTTAAGGTGACGCTTCACCCGAACCTACTGCTGATCCCCACCTACCGTCCCCCTCCCCATAACTAACAAATCAGTGCTCCTCCCTGTTGACCATCACTAGGAGGAAGCACAGAGAAGGAAGGGCACAGAATGTACTCTGGGTGGAGGACTTCAAAGTCCACTGGCAAGTGACTCTGTAGTATCACCACTGACTGAGCCTGGAAGCACACAGCTGGCAGACTGGGCCTGCATCAAGCTTTGAGGGGACCAACAGGAAGGAGTAAACTTACTTAACCTCATCTTCACCAACCAGACAGACATGTCTGTCCATGATAGCATTGGCTCAGTGGTACCACTTAACTCTGTCAGAAAGTTTTGGTTTCAAGCTCCACTTCAGGGACTTGAGAACATAACCTTGGCTGACAGTTCGGTATTGAGGGAGTGTCACATCATCAGAGGTGCCTGCATTTGGATGACACCGTAAACGTGACAGGTAGCTAAGATGGTTAAGAAGGCATATGGGATACTTTCCTTTATTAGCCGAGGCATAGAATACAAGATCAAGGAGGTTATGCTTGAACTGTATAAAACAATAATTAGGCCACAGCTAGAATACTGCGTACAGTTCTGGTCACCACATTGCAGGAAAGATGTGATTGTACTAGAGAGGGTGCAGAGGAGATTTACGAGGATGTGGCCAGGACTGGAGAACTTTAGCTATGAGGAAAGATTGGATAGGCTGGGGTTGTTTTCTTTGGAACAGAGGCTGAGGGGAGACTTGAAGTATATAAAATTATGAGGGGCCTAGATAGATTGGTTAGAGATAGAGTGGACCTATTTCCCCTAGCAGAGAGGTCAATAACCAGGGGGCATAGATTAAAGTAATTGGTAGCAGGATTAGAGGGGAACTTTTTTCACCCAGAGGGTGGTAGAGGCAGAAACACTCATCACATTTAAAAAGTACTTGGATATGCACAAATTGCCATAACCTACAAGGCTACGGACCAAGAGCTGGAAAGTGGGATTAGGCTGAATAGCTCTTTTTCGGCCGACAGACACAATGGCCCGAATGGTTTCCTTCTGTGCCGTAAATTTCTATGATTCCGTGATTCTAAACCCAGGCCTAGCCTACCTATTCACATGGCAAAGAGTAGAGAGTTCTCCTTAAATCCTGACCAACATTCCTCAACAGCACCAAAAACAGAAGAACCAGCCCTTCAACTCATTGCCATTTGTGGGATCTTGATTTGTGCAAATTGGCTACTGCTGTTACCTAATAACATCACTGTATTAAAAAACCATGTGGAGCACTTGGAGCCATTTCTCAAGTTACAATACGGCTAGACCTTCAAGGTTGTGGACTCTTGCCCATATCTTGTGGCTGGTACAGCTGGAGTTGTGAAGGTAGTTGTCTGTTCTTTGCGTTGCTTCAACATCCTTGTAGAAGAACTTATCTGTATTATCTTAAGGCCACCATAAGTATAGGTGACTGGAGACCAATGAGCTTTTACTTACTGATACCATCAAGACAAGAAGTCTTTGGCTCGCTAGGCTGATGTAAGTTAATGTAGACGGTAAAGCTCACGGGCTGCAGAACACGAGGTAATGATGCAGCTAAGGGATAAAAGCAAGAGTAACGCAAAGTTATGCAGACCAAAGTTATGATTATCCTGCTATTGAGCTCAGCAGCTGTTAACGCGAGGTTTCCCGCAGTCTTCACATCATCCCATGTGTTGGCTCGAGTATCATTTCCTTTAATCATTTTTAAGTACAAGGCTTGGCTCCTAGAACTTTCATTCCAGGCACAGAGACAACAGCTCCAAGCTTGTCTCTCATATTCTCTAACAGAAGGGAGCAGTCTGCCCACATTTCCTGGGCCAAGGGGCTCTCCTGGGCCAGACAGGCCCATGTCTGGCAGGGCTTGGAGCTGGAGATCAGCGGCCAGATGGCCCAAGACCCAAAGACTTTAACTAGCTGTTGTCTAGTGTGTTTTCTACAGCGGTTCCTGCAGAGTATCTGGTCCACACAGGGTTCCCGGGGGGGGCAACAGCTCCCCCACCAGCTTCTTTGGGTCGCCCAGTGAGTGCAGCGATGGGAAACCGTGACAGGAGGGCTGGGAAAGGCGGTCACCTGTCTGTCCTCGGCTTCACCAGTACAAACACGGCTTTTCCAATGAAAATTTGGAAATGAACAAACACACGATTACAATTCCTTATTTTATTAAATGGGATTGGAAAAAAACTTCCAATAAATAAAAGCCTCAAAAGGGTAAATCTTCAGCATTCATGTACAGTAGAAAAAGAGTCAAGTCCCCAGCCCAGAGCACTCCTGGGAACACCCACCCGCCCCCCACAAAAAACCCGGTTACAGAGACAGTCAGAGAGCTCCTGGGCACCCCCCCACGTTACAGAGACAGTCAGAGAGCTCCTGGGCACCCCCCACGTTACAGAGACAGTCAGAGAGCTCCTGGGCACCCCTCCACGTTACAGAGACAGTCAGAGAGCTCCTGGGCACCCCTCACGTTACAGAGACAGTCAGAGAGCTCCTGGGCACCCCTCACGTTACAGAGACAATCAGAGAGCTCCTGGGCACCCCTCCACGTTACAGAGACAGTCAGAGAGCTCCTGGGCACCCCCCCACGTTACAGAGACAGTCAGAGAGCTCCTGGGCACCCCCCACGTTACAGAGACAGTCAGAGAGCTCCTGGGCACCCTCCACGTTACAGAGACAGTCAGAGAGCTCCTGGGCACCCCTCACGTTACAGAGACAGTCAGAGAGCTCCTGGGCACCCCTCCACGTTACAGAGACAGTCAGAGAGCTCCTGGGCACCCTCCACGTTACAGAGACAGTCAGAGAGCTCCTGGGCACCCCTCCACGTTACAGAGACAATCAGAGAGCTCCTGGGCACCCCCCACATTACAGAGACAGTCAGAGAGCTCCTGGGCACCCCTCCACGTTACAGAGACAGTCAGAGAGCTCCTGGGAACCCCTCCACGTTACAGAGACAATCAGAGAGCTCCTGGGAACCCCTCCACGTTACAGAGACAATCAGAGAGCTCCTGGGCACCCCTCCACGTTACAGAGACAGTCAGAGAGCTCCTGGGCACCCCTCCACGTTACAGAGACAATCAGAGAGCTCCTGGGCACCCTCCACGTTACAGAGACAGTCAGAGAGCTCCTGGGCACCCCTCCACGTTACAGAGACAATCAGAGAGCTCCTGGGCACACCCCACATTACAGAGACAGTCAGAGAGCTCCTGGGCACCCCCCACATTACAGAGACAGTCAGAGAGCTCCTGGGCACCCTCCACGTTACAGAGACAGTCAGAGAGCTCCTGGGCACCCCTCCACGTTACAGAGACAATCAGAGAGCTCCTGGGCACCCCTCCACGTTACAGAGACAGTCAGAGAGCTCCTGGGCACCCCTCCACGTTACAGAGACAGTCAGAGAGCTCCTGGGCACCCTCCACGTTACAGAGACAATCAGAGAGCTCCTGGGCACCCCCCACGTTACAGAGACAGTCAGAGAGCTCCTGGGCACCCCCCACGTTACAGAGACAGTCAGAGAGCTCCTGGGCACCCCCCACATTACAGAGACAGTCAGAGAGCTCCTGGGCACCCCTCACGTTACAGAGACAGTCAGAGAGCTCCTGGGCACCCCTCCACGTTACAGAGACAGTCAGAGAGCTCCTGGGCACCCCCCACGTTACAGAGACAGTCAGAGAGCTCCTGGGCACCCCTCCACGTTACAGAGACAGTCAGAGAGCTCCTGGGCACCCCTCCACGTTACAGAGACAGTCAGAGAGCTCCTGGGCACCCCCCACGTTACAGAGACAGTCAGAGAGCTCCTGGGCACCCCTCACATTACAGAGACAGTCAGAGAGCTCCTGGGCACCCTCCACGTTACAGAGACAGTCAGAGAGCTCCTGGGCACCCCTCCACGTTACAGAGACAGTCAGAGAGCTCCTGGGCACCCCTCACATTACAGAGACAGTCAGAGAGCTCCTGGGCACCCTCCATGTTACAGAGACAGTCAGAGAGCTCCTGGGCACTCTCCATGTTACAGAGACAGTCAGAGAGCTCCTGGGCACCCCTCCACGTTACAGAGACAGTCAGAGAGCTCCTGGGCACGCCTCCACGTTACAGAGACAGTCAGAGAGCTCCTGGGCACCCCTCACATTACAGAGACAGTCAGAGAGCTCCTGGGCACCCCTCCACGTTACAGAGACAGTCAGAGAGCTCCTGGGCACCCTCCACGTTACAGAGACAGTCAGAGAGCTCCTGGGCACCCCCCACATTACAGAGACAGTCAGAGAGCTCCTGGGCACCCCTCCACGTTACAGAGACAGTCAGAGAGCTCCTGGGCACCCCTCCACGTTACAGAGACAGTCAGAGAGCTCCTGGGCACCCCCCACGTTACAGAGACAGTCAGAGAGCTCCTGGGCACCCTCCACGTTACAGAGACAGTCAGAGAGCTCCTGGGCACCCTCCACGTTACAGAGACAGTCAGAGAGCTCCTGGGCACCCCTCCACGTTACAGAGACAGTCAGAGAGCTCCTGGGCACCCCCCACATTACAGAGACAGTCAGAGAGCTCCTGGGCACCCCAAACGTTACAGAGACAGTCAGAGAGCTCCTGGGCACCCCTCCACGTTACAGAGACAGTCAGAGAGCTCCTGGGCACCCCTCCACGTTACAGAGACAGTCAGAGAGCTCCTGGGCACCCCTCACATTACAGAGACAGTCAGAGAGCTCCTGGGCACCCTCCACGTTACAGAGACAGTCAGAGAGCTCCTGGGCACCCCTCCACGTTACAGAGACAGTCAGAGAGCTCCTGGGCACCCTCCACGTTACAGAGACAGTCAGAGAGCTCCTGGGCACCCTCCACGTTACAGAGACAGTCAGAGAGCTCCTGGGCACCCCTCCACGTTACAGAGACAGTCAGAGAGCTCCTGGGCACCCTCCACGTTACAGAGACAGTCAGAGAGCTCCTGGGCACCCTCCACGTTACAGAGACAGTCAGAGAGCTCCTGGGCACCCTCCACGTTACAGAGACAGTCAGAGAGCTCCTGGGCACCCCTCCACGTTACAGAGACAGTCAGAGAGCTCCTGGGCACCCTCCACGTTACAGAGACAGTCAGAGAGCTCCTGGGCACCCCCCACGTTACAGAGACAGTCAGAGAGCTCCTGGGCACCCCTCCACGTTACAGAGACAGTCAGAGAGCTCCTGGGCACCCTCCATGTTACAGAGACAGTCAGAGAGCTCCTGGGCACCCCTCCACGTTACAGAGACAGTCAGAGAGCTCCTGGGCACCCCTCCACGTTACAGAGACAGTCAGAGAGCTCCTGGGCACCCTCCACGTTACAGAGACAGTCAGAGAGCTCCTGGGCACCCCCCACGTTACAGAGACAGTCAGAGAGCTCCTGGGCACCCCTCCACGTTACAGAGACAGTCAGAGAGCTCCTGGGCACCCCCCACGTTACAGAGACAGTCAGAGAGCTCCTGGGCACCCCCCACGTTACAGAGACAGTCAGAGAGCTCCTGGGCACCCCTCCACGTTACAGAGACAGTCAGAGAGCTCCTGGGCACCCTCCACGTTACAGAGACAGTCAGAGAGCTCCTGGGCACCCCTCACGTTACAGAGACAGTCAGAGAGCTCCTGGGCACCCCTCCACGTTACAGAGACACCCAGAGAGCTCCTGGGCACACCCCCACCCACCCCGGGTTAGAGACACCCAGAGAGCTCCTGGGAATCACCCACCCACCCCGGGTTACAGAGACACCCAGACAGCTCCTGGCAACACACGCCCCCTCCCGGGTTACAGAGACAGTCAGAACTGGTCAGCCCAACCAAGCAGAGCTACCACCTTGGACATTTATTTAAAAAAAAAAAGTTTTTTTTATATATATATATAAAAAGCTGGCACAATGATGTGTTATTTCCTTTGATCAAGAATCTGTACAGGCACACGAGGTGATCCAGGGAGAACAGCACCGGGTCACCTGGAGGTTGGCATCACGATCAGTCAGTTTCTCGCCCAGGGGACTGAGGCGCTCACACAGTCCAGCCCCCTCTCCAGAGCTACTGCTGCCTCCGGTAGCTGTTCATGTCGTGAGTTGCTTGATCCACCTGCTGGTGGTAACCCTCCAGTCTGCTCCGTAGCTTTTCACACAACTGAAGAAACAAGGGCAAGTCTGTTACATTCCCATGAGGGGCTTTCGCATGAGATACAGCACATATCAATGAGCAAGGGCGAGTCTCGGGTATGTTCCCAGGAGAAATTTATTCAGGGAACAGGCTGCAGCGTTTTATTTAAAACAAGTTTAAAGTAGCTGTTATCTGGAATGAGTGGGGAGCAGCACATTAAGGGTTCAAGGGACTGGCTGCTCCTCCCTCCTGTAGTTAGGACAGAATTGCGCATACTTGCACTGTTACACCTGGGAGATTTGTTTGGCCTCTCATTTTAATGACACAGCCTCTACTGATGACAATCATCTATGTCTGGCAGGCAGTCCCGTTCACACTCACCCTCATGTTATTCATGTTGCTCTGGTTCTCTCCGAGCGCTTGCAGTAACTGGTCGATGGCTGTGTAAGGAAGCCAAACAAGTGGAGCGGTAGCTGACAGCGGCCTCTGCAACAAGAAGATTTCAGCATCATTATGGTCTCCTCTCAAAGCCGTGTCGCGGGCAGCACCGAGTACCGACAGATAAGAGCGATAGGTTTCACAGGAATTTGCCCTATTGATACATTTGCTTCTGAAGAACAGAGAGAGATTTCTCAGATAAACATTTTGTAATGGGGCTTCAAGTAATATCTCTGACCAGGGAGGGCCATAGTGCCCAAAAGTCCCTGTTCCCTGTGCTCCGTGGATTGTCAGAGTTATTTTACCTCAGTTTGTAAAGTTGACTGTGGGGGGGAAAAGGGAAACCAGGCAGAAAATTCAATCTGGAAATAAACTCAGCCAGAACTCACTGAATGAAAGGCGAGAGAGAGCAAGCACACGTGTGGAAAAAAAGGAGAGAAGTGAGGGGAGCTGCCTAAAGAAAAAAGAAACCATTAAAAAATGAAAAGTCAAGAAAATAGAGCAGCTGGGGCTTCAGTTTGACATCTTCTCTGAACAATGGCTACTGCAACACGGCGCCCCCCCCCCCCCCCCCCCCAACGGCATCGACAGCGCGGCACTCTCTCGCGGCACCGACAGCGCGGCACTCTCTCGCGGCACTCTCGCGCGGCACCGACAGCGCGGCACTCTCGCGCGGCACCGACAGCGCGGCACCGACAGCGCGGCACCGACAGCGCGGCACCGACAGCGCGGCACCGACAGCGCGGCACTCTCTCGCGGCACCGACAGCGCGGCACTCTCTCGCGGCACCGACAGCGCGACACTATCTCGCGGTACCGACAGCGTGACACTCTCTCGCGGTTCTGTAGTGAAGAGTCAGACCACATCACTGTTGTCCAATACAAATCACCAACTAGCCACAGATGTGTCCACGGCAACACCATTGTAGCCACATGCACTAATTTTAGTAGAAAACCCCTTGCACACAAAACATCGAGCACCATTCAGTAACGTAGGAAGTAAAGCACAACAATCAAAAAATACACATTGCTCATCATCTTACCATTTTATCAGAAACACACAAAAAGTTTAAATTTCACATCCACAGGCAGTGCGAAATGGGAGTATTGAGATAACAAGCCCAATGACGGTGTCCAACACTCAATTTTTATTTACTAATCAGAAATGCAAATGTCCCAATTCCAAATGCCCAATTAGCTACATGCGGCTCGTGGCCATCGTATCGGACAAGCCTGGCCTAGATTACGTGCTCAAATTCTGGAGTGGGGCTTCAATCCATGACTCAGAGACCAGAGTGCGACCACTGAGCCAAGGGAGCACTGCAGGGCATATCTCACCCCTGGGTTGAACACAAGACAAGTTCATATCTTCAAGAGCGATCTTCAATCAATGCACCGACACCAGGGACCCTCCAGGGAAGGAGCTGGGAGTTCGTGTGCACCTTAGCCTGGCTTGCTGGAGAGGTGCATTGGGACAGTTTGTTTCCACCCAGGCGAAGGAGCAATGGTTGCAGGTGGCGCTTGTTGTTGAGCTCATTACATAGGTGCCCACACAGTTGTGGTGTAGTTTCATGTTCAACCCCGGGCTTTCCTTACAGCGGTTGGAGTCGGGAGCGGAGACCAGTGAGCCGAGGCCCGGTGAGTATAAAAACTCACTTTCGCGGGCTTTCCTCACAGCGGTTGGAGTTGGGAGCTGAGAGACCAGTGAGCCGAGGCCCGGTGAGTACAAAAACTCACTTTTGCGGGCTTTCCTCACAGCGGTTGGAGTCGGGAGCTGAGAGACCAGTGAGCCGAGGCCCGGTGAGTATAAAAACTCACTTTCGCGGGCTTTCCTCACAGCGGTTGGAGTCGGGAGCTGAGAGACCAGTGAGCCGAGGCCCGGTGAGTATAAAAACTCACTTTCGCGGGCTTTCCTCACAGCGGTTGGAGTCAGGAGCTGAGAGACCAGTGAGCCGAGGCCCGGTGAGTATAAAAACTCACTTTCGCGGGCTTTCCGTACAGCGGTTGGAGTCGGGAGCGGAGACCAGTGAGCCGAGGCCCGGTGAGTATAAAAACTCACTTTCACGGGCTTTCCTTACAGCGGTTGGAGTCGGGAGCTGAGACCAGGGAGCCGAGGCCCGGTGAGTATAAAAACTCACTTTCGCGGGCTTTCCTTACAGTGGTTGGAGTCGGGAGCTGAGAGACCAGTGAGCCGAGGCCCGGTGAGTACAAAAACTCACTTTCGCGGGCTTTCCTCACAGCGGTTGGAGTCGGGAGCTGAGAGACCAGTGAGCCGAGGCCCGGTGAGTATAAAAACTCACTTTCGCGGGCTTTCCTCACAGCGGTTGGAGTCGGGAGCTGAGAGACCAGTGAGCCGAGGCCCGGTGAGTATAAAAACTCACTTTCGCGGGCTTTCCTCACAGCGGTTGGAGTCAGGAGCTGAGAGACCAGTGAGCCGAGGCCCGGTGAGTATAAAAACTCACTTTCGCGGGCTTTCCGTACAGCGGTTGGAGTCGGGAGCGGAGACCAGTGAGCCGAGGCCCGGTGAGTATAAAAACTCACTTTCACGGGCTTTCCTTCCAGCGGTTGGAGTCGGGAGCTGAGACCAGTGAGCCGAGGCCCGGTGAGTATAAAAACTCACTTTCGCGGGCTTTCCTCACATTGGTTGGAGTCGGGAGCTGAGAGACCAGTGAGCCTAGGCCCGGTGAGTATAAAAACTCACTCTCGCGAGCTTTCCTCACAGCGGTTGGAGTCGGGAGCTGAGAGACCATTGAGCCGAGGCCCTGTGAGTATAAAAACTCACTTTCACGGGCTTTCCTCACAGCGGTTGGAGTCGGGAGCTGAGAGACCAGTGAGCCGAGGCCCGGTGAGTACAAAAACTCACTTTCGCGGGCTTTCTTCACAGCGGTTGGAGTCGGGAGCTGAGAGACCAGTGAGCCGAGGCCCGGTGAGTATAAAAACTCACTTTCGCGGGCTTTCCTCACAGCGGTTGGAGTCAGGAGCTGAGAGACCAGTGAGCCGAGGCCCGGTGAGTATAAAAACTCACTTTCGCGGGCTTTCCGTACAGCGGTTGGAGTCGGGAGCGGAGACCAGTGAGCCGAGGCCCGGTGAGTATAAAAACTCACTTTCACGGGCTTTCCTTACAGCGGTTGGAGTCGGGAGCTGAGACCAGTGAGCCGAGGCCCGGTGAGTATAAAAACTCACTTTCGCGGGCTTTCCTCACAGCGGTTGGAGTCGGGAGCTGAGAGACCAGTGAGCCGAGGCCCGGTGAGTATAAAAACTCACTTTCGCGGGCTTTCCTCACAGCGGTTGGAGTCAGGAGCTGAGAGACCAGTGAGCCGAGGCCCGGTGAGTATAAAAACTCACTTTCGCGGGCTTTCCGTACAGCGGTTGGAGTCGGGAGCGGAGACCAGTGAGCCGAGGCCCGGTGAGTATAAAAACTCACTTTCACGGGCTTTCCTTCCAGCGGTTGGAGTCGGGAGCTGAGACCAGTGAGCCGAGGCCCGGTGAGTATAAAAACTCACTTTCGCGGGCTTTCCTCACATTGGTTGGAGTCGGGAGCTGAGAGACCAGTGAGCCTAGGCCCGGTGAGTATAAAAACTCACTCTCGCGAGCTTTCCTCACAGCGGTTGGAGTCGGGAGCTGAGAGACCATTGAGCCGAGGCCCTGTGAGTATAAAAACTCACTTTCACGGGCTTTCCTCACAGCGGTTGGAGTCGGGAGCTGAGACCAGTGAGCCGAGGCCCGGTGAGTATAAAAACTCACTTTTGCGGGCTTTCCTCACAGTGGTTGGAGTCGGGAGCGGAGACCAATCTCAGACTGGCGGTGGCATTCCAGAGCCACGTCACGATTCGGAACGTGACGCGGGCAGGAGGGAGCAGCTGATTGGGAGAGTACGGCCAGGTTAGTTTGACAGTTAGGGTTCATAGTTTGTATAATTTAGAAGGTCTTAATTTTTTTTGGTGTGGTCATAGTTTCTAGTGCTAGTAACCAAGGGCCCTTGAGTATATCATTTAATTGGTGGTATTCAATTGATTTAAGTTAATTTAAATTAATTAAAGGGTAAGTCATGGCAGCACAGCTCGGCCCCGTGGTATGCCCCTCCTGCGCTATGTGGGAAATTAGGGACACTTCCTGTGTCCCTGACGACCATGTGTGCAGGAAGTGTGTCCAGCTGCAGCTACTGGCAGACCGCATTGCGGCGCTGGAGCTGCGATTGGATACATACTGGAGCATTCGTGATGCTGAGGAGGTCGTGGATATCACGTTTAATCAGTTGGTCACACCGCAGGTAAAGGTTGCACAGGCAGAAAGGGAATGGGTGACCACCAGGCAGAGTAGTAGGCGCAGGCAGGTAGTGCAGGAGTCCCCTGTGGTCATCCCCCTCTCAAACAGATATACCACTTTGGATACTGTTGGGGGGGGGGAATGGCTTACCAGGGGAAGGCAGTAGCAGCCAACTTCCTGGCACCGGGGTGGTTCTGTTGCACAGGACGGGAGGAAAAAGAGGGGTAGAGCTATAGTAATAGGGGATTCTATTGTAAGGGGAATAGATAGGCATTTCTGCGGCCGCAAACGAGACTCCAGGATGGTGTGTTGTCTCCCTGGTGCAAGGGTCAAGGATGTCTCAGAGCGGCTGCAGAACATTTTGGAAGGGGAGGGTGAACAGCCAGTTGTCGTGGTGCATATAGGTACCAACGATATAGGTAAAAAAAACGGGATGAGGTCCTAAAAGCTGAATATAGGGAGTTAGGAAGTAAATTAAAAAATAGGACCTCAAAAGGTAGTAATCTCAGGATTGCTACCAGTGCCACGTGCTAGTCAGTAGAAATAGAAGGATATTTCAGATGAATATGTGGCTAGAGGAATGGTGCAAGGGGGAGGGATTCAAATTCCTGGGGCATTGGAACCGGTTCTGGGGGAGGTGGGACCAGTACAAACCGGACGGTTTGTACCTGGGCAGGACTGGGACCGATGTCCTAGGGGGAGTGTTTGCTAGTGCTCTGGGGGAGGGTTTAAACTAAAATGGCAGGGGGTTGGGAACTTGAGCAGGGAGACAGAGGAAAGGAAAACAAGGATAGAAGCAAAAGACAGGAAGGAGAAAAACAAAGGTGGCAGTCAGAGAAATCAAGGGTTTAAATCAAACATGGCCACAGTAAATAATAATTCTAAAAGGTCTAAGAGCGTTAAAAAAACAAGCTTGAAGGCTTTGTGTCTTAATGCGAGGAGCATTCGTAATAAGGTGGATGAATTACCTGCGCAAATAGAGGTAAACGAATATGATATGATTGGGATTACGGAAACATGGCTCCAGGGTGGCCAAGGCTGGGAACTAAACATCCAGGGGTATTCAATATTCAGGAAAGACAGGCAAAAAGGAAAAGGAGGTGGGGTAGCATTGCTGGTTAAAGAGGGGATTAACGCAATTGTAAGGAAGGATATTAGCTCTGATGATGTGGAATCTGTATGGGTAGAACTGAGAAATACCAAGGGGCAGAAAACGTTAGTGGGAGTGGTATATAGACCGCCAAACAGTAATGCGGAGGTTGGGGATGGCATTAAAAGGGAAATTAGAGAAGCATGCAATAAGGGCACAGCAGTTATCATGGGTGACTTTAATCGACATATAGATTGGGCTAACCAAATTAGTAACAATACTGTGGAGGAGGAATTCCTGGAGTGTATACGAGATGGTTTCCTCAATATGTCGAGGAACCAACTAGAGATCAGGCCATCTTAGACTGGGTATTATGTAATGAGAAAGGATTAATTAGCAATCTTGTGCGAGGCTCCTTGGGTCGGAGCGATCATAATATGATAGAATTCTTCATTAAGATGGAGAGTGAAGTAGTTGACTCAGAGACTAGGGTCCTGAATTTAAATAAAGGAAACTACGATGGTATGAGGCGCGAGTTGGGTAGGATTGATTGGGGAATGTCACTCAAAGGGTTGACGGTGGAGAGGCAATGGCAAACATTCAAAGATCGCATGGATGAACTATAGAATTTGTTCATCCCAGTTTGGCATAAAAATAAAACAAAAAAGGTGACTCAACCGTGGCTAACAAGGGAAATTAGGGATAGGATAAGATCCAAGGAGAGGACATATAAATTGGCCAGAAAAAGCAGTAAACCTGAGGATTGGGAGCTGTTTAGGATTCAACAAAGGAGGACAAAAGGATTAATTAAGAAGGGGAAAATAGAGTATGAGAGTAAGCTTTCAGGGAACATAAAAACTGACTGTAAAAGTTTTTATAGATATGTAAAGAGAAAAAGATTGGTGAAGTCAAGCGTAGGTCCCCTGCAGTCAGAATCAGGGGAATTTATCATGGGGAACAAAGAAACGGCAGACCAATTAAATACATGCTTTGGTTCTGTCTTCACAAAGGAGGACACAAATAACCTCCCAGAGATGTCGGGGAACATAGGGTCTAATGAGAGGGAGGAACTGAAAGAAATCAGTATTTGTAGGGAAATGGTGTTGGGGAAATTAACGGGATTGAAGGCCGATAAATCCCCAGGGCCTGATAATCTACATCCTAGGGTACTTAAGGAAGTGGCCCTAGAAATAGTAGATGCATTGCTGGTCATCTTCCAAAATTCGATAGACTCTGGAACAGTACCCGTGGATTGGAGTGTAGCGAATGTTACCCCACTATTCAAAAAAGGTGGTAGAGAGAAAACGGGGAATTATAGACCGGTAAGCCGGACATCGGTAGTGGGGAAAATGCTAGAGTCCATTATAAAAGATGTAATAGCAGAGCACTTGGAAAACAGTGACAGGATCGGACAAAGTCAACATGGATTTACAAAAGGTAAATCATGCTTGACTAATCTACTGGAATTTTTTGAGGATGTAACTGGTAAAATAGATAAGGGAGAACCAGTGGATGTGGTGTATTTGGACTTTCAGAAGGCTTTCGATAAGGTCCCGCATAAGAGATTAGCGTGTAAAGTTAAGGCACATGGGATTGGGGGCAAGGTATTGACTTGGATAGAGAACTGGTTGGCAGACAGAAAGCAGAGAGTTGGAATAAACGGGTCTTTTTCCGAGTGGCAGGCAGTGACTACTGTGGGGTACCGCAAGGATCGGTCCTAGGACCCCAGCTATTCACAATATGTATTAATGATCTGGACGAGGGAACTAGATGTAATATCTCCAAGTTTGCAGACGACACAAAGCTGGGTGGGCGTGTGTGCTGTGAGGAGGATGCCAAGAAATTCCAGTATGATTTGGACAGGTTGGGTGATTGGGCAGACGCATGGCAGATGCAATATAACGTGGATAAATGCGAGGTTATCCACTTTGGTGTCAAAAACAGGAAGGCAGATTATTATCTGAATGGCAATAGATTGGGAGAAGGGGAAGTGCAATGAGACCTGGGTGTCCTTGTGCACCAGTCGCTGAAGGTAAGCATGCAGGTGCAGCAGGCGGTTAAGAAGGCAAATGGTATGTTGGCCTTCGTAGCAAGAGGGTTCGAGTGCAGGAACAAGGATGTCTTGCTGCAGTTGTACAGGGCCTTGGTGAGGCCACACCTTGAGTATTGTGTGCAGTTTTGGTCGCCTTATCTGAGGAAGGATGTTCTTGCCATGGAGGGAGTTCAGCGAAGATTCACCAGGCTGATACCTGGGATGGCAGGAATGACGTATGAGGAGAGATTGGGTCGATTGGGCTTATACTCGCTGGAGTTCAGAAGAATGAGAGGGGATCTCATTGAAACTTATAAAATTCTAACAGAACTAGACAGACTAGATGCAGGAAGGATGTTCCCGATGGTCGGGGAGTCCAGAACCAGTGGTCACAGTCTAAGGATAAGGGGTAAGCCATTTAGGACAGAGATGAGGACGAATTTCTTCACCCAGAGAGTGGTGAACCTGTGGAATTCTCTACCACAGAAGGCAGTTGAGGCCAATTCATTAAATATATTCAAGAAGGAGTTGGATATATTTCTTAAGGCTAAAGGGATCAAGGGATATGGGGAGAAAGCAGGGACAGGGTACTGAATTTGGATGATCAGCCATGATCTCGTTGAATGGCGGAGCAGGCTCGAGGGGCCGAATGGCCCACTCCTGCTCCTATCTTCTATGTTTCTATCACTGTAACTGTCCCAATGCACTTCTCCAGGAACCAAGGTTCGGGGGGTACACACAAGCTGCCAGCTTCTTCCCCAGAGGGCTTCTCCTGGTATCGGAGTGTCTGCTTTAGATTCCTGCTTTACCTACCAGACTGAATGAATTGTTAATCCCGAGAGCAGTCACTTGTTAAGGGCCCTTTACACACTTCAGTCTCGGCGTGTGCCTTTTAAAGGGGCTATACTTTGTTTACTTGTATTCTCGTTCCTGCTTTCTGCTCATTATTGCTGCAGAGGGGAATTTGCTCGGAGCAGTGACCATTATATTTGGGCCCTACACCCAGAAGGTGGCATCTCCAGCGACACCGACGCCAGGGACCCTCCAGGGAAGGAGCTGGGAGTTCGTGTGCACCTTAGCCTGGCTTGCTGGAGAGGTGCATTGGGACAGTTTGTTTCCACCCAGGCGAAGGAGCAATGGTTGCAGGTGGAGCTTGTTGTTGAGCTCATTGCATAGCTGCCCTCGCAGTTGCGATGTAGTTTCATGTTCAACCCTGGGATACAGCTATCACCTGAAGTACCTCTGAGCTAGGGCTTGGGGTGTAACTGGATTATTCTTAACCTGCTTCCCCCACACCTTGGACTCTAGACCCCTGCATTACTACAACCCCCCCCATCTCCTGGGTTGGAGACGAGGGATAAGACAGTGGGACTGGAGTGACTTAAAAAAAAATTCATTCCTGGGATGTGGGCGTCGCTGGCAAACCAGCATTTATTGCCCATCCCTAATTGCCCTTGAGAAGGTGGTGGTGAGCTGCCTTCTTGAACCGCTGCAGTCTGTGTGGTGAAAGTACTCCCACAATGCTGTTAGGGAGGGAGTTCCAGGATTTTGACCCAGCGATGATGAAGGATCGGCGATATATTTCTAAGTCACGATGGTGTGCAACTTGGAGGGGAACCTGGAGGTGATGGTGTTCCCATGCGCCTGCTGCCCTTGTCCTTCTAGGTGGAAGAGGTCGCGGGTTTGGGAGGTGCCACCGAAGAAGCCTTGGCGAGTTGCTGCAATGCATCTTGTAGATGGTATACACTGCAGCCACGGTACGTGTGGTGGAGGGAGTGAATGTTTAAGGTGGTGGATGGGGTGCCAATCAAGCGGGCTGCTTTGTCCTGGATGGTGTCGAGCTTCTCGAGTGTTGTTGGAGCTGCACTCATCCAGGCAAGTAGAGAGTATTCCATCACACTCCTTACATGTGCCTTGTAGATGGTGGAAAGGCCTTGGGGAGTCAGGTGGTGAGACACTCGCCGCAGAATACCCAGCCTCTGACCTGCTCTTGTAGCCAGTGTGTGTGTGTGGCTGGTCCAGTTAAGATTCTGGTCAATGATGACCCCCAGGGTGTTGATGTTGGGGGAGTCGGCGATGGTAATGTCATTGAATGTCAAAGGGCAGTGGTTACACTCTCGCTTGTTGGAGATAGTCATTGCCTGGCACTTAAGTGGCAAGTAACATTCGCGCCACACATCAGCCCAAGCCTGAATGTCGTCCAGGTCTTGCTGCATGCGGGCACTCACTGCTTCATTATCTGAGGAGTTGTAAATGGAACTGAACACTGTGCAATCATCAGCAAACATCCCCACGTCTAACCTTATGATGGAGGGAAGGTCATCGATGAAGATGATGATGGTTGGGCCTAGGACACTGCCCCAAGGAACTCCTGCAGTAATGTCCTGGGGCTGTGATAACTGGCCTCCAACAATCATAACCATCTTCCTTTGTGCTAGGTATGACTACAGTTCCTTGCACTCTTGTTGGGTGTTGAGTGACTTGATGACCTCCCCTTATGAACAGACCCTTATGGATTCACTTTTTCCATCCAAAAGGCAGACAATACTGTTGCTCAGTCGAAAGGGAGAGGGTGCCCATGGTGTCCTGGAAGAGACATACCTAGATCCAGAGCAGAAGTTTCATCTGCATTGGGTAGGGCTCTCCCTTTATGCCTCTCACTTCTCAGCTAAGGCTACAGACTTTGGTATTTCCCAGGCATCTCCCGATTATAGTTCTGTGGATTTACCAAGCCTCTGCTTCAAGCACCAGTCTCCCTCATCTCTTCTCTGAACTATCCGATCTCCAAGCACTTCAGGCGCCTCACAACATTGTGTGAGCGTTAACTGTGCGCTCAATCCCAGGGTAGAGTAATTGTCACCGCTCCAGCCAGTGTCACAGTACAATTCCCCACACTGGCCTCCACTGTAAGGCCATATCGTGGGGCCTCCATCATAAGACCATATCGTGGGATGGGGAAATAACGTTTAAAAAGGACTGTGTCTTTTAAAAATAGCTGGTCCCTAATGAGTATTTGCCCTCAAGATTAAAAAAACAAGAAATACACAGATAAACATCTGAAGAGAGAGAGCCTAATGTTTGAGTGGGGACCATTTGTCAGAACGGAAGGAAGAAGATGGGACAATCGCTTCATGGGACGGACTGAAAGAACGAGAGGAGGGAGAACAGGTAAAAGAGTGTGTTTCACATCCTAGCTACAAACGTTTGAAATAGTTGTCAACAGGTGAAGAACGGTGGATGGGATACAACAGCCAGCTAGGGCAGGGCGTGGAAAGACACAGAATAAAATAGCTCCAAAACGGAAGGGACTGTTGTGGAATATGGATGGAAGAATCGGATTGAAAAAGGGGAAGGCAGTTTAGGAGTGAAGCTGCTAAAGTCGATGGTCAGAGTAGAAAGCTGCAGAGTGCCAAGCGAGTTACGATGACCTGGAATGCACTGCCTGAAAGAGTGTCATAGAGTCATAGAGTTTTACAGCACAGAAAGAGGCCTTTCGGCCCATCGTGTCTGCGCCGCCCATCCATCCCTGTCCAGTCTAATCCCATTTTCCAGCATTTGGTCCATAGCCTTGTATGCAATGGCATTTCAAGTGCTCATCCAAATGCTTCTTGAATGTTGTGAGGGTTCCTGCCTCCACCACCCTTTCAGGCATTGAGTTCCACATTCCACATTGGTGGAAACAGATTCAATAATAACTTTAAAAAGGGAATTGGATATGTACTTGTAATGGAGAAATTTGTAGGACTACGAGGAAAGGGCAGAGGAGTGGGACCAATTGGATAGCTCTTTCAAAGAGCCGGCACAGGCACGATGGGCCGAATGGCCTCCTTCTGTGCTGTATGATTCTATGATTAAAGGGCAGATACTGCTTCAGAAGATTGCAATGAGTTTATTCGTAGCAGTGTTGGTTAAAGACAAAGGTTGGAGTGAGAATGGGAAGGGGGTTGAACTGGCGAGTCCCAGGGAAGTGGATCGTGCTTATAGATAGGATGGTTTATCTGTATTTAGTTACTATTCTCAGTGGTATGCTGTCCACCACTGACCCTGAAGAGGGACTCACTGGAGCTGCCATGTGACCAATACCACGGGTATGGTCCATACTCACCTCGATGTTGAAGTACTGGTGTCCTTTTCCCATTAATGCATCAATGTACTCCAGCACCAGATCCACTGCTTCCTCCAAAAGGTCGTAGTTCAGGTACAGCCGTAGGAGACCAGCCACGTCTACTTTCTGTTAAAGGCAAAAACAGTTCAGTTGGCACACTCCTGATACATGCACGCGCGCACACACACACAGCGAGGGGTGAACAAGCTGCTTCTCCTGTAGTTACCCCACCGCCTGCAACTGTCCGCTGAGTATTGGAACGGTCTCCATCAATGGAAGAGGAGAAACAGGGTGTCTACTCCATCCCAGGACAGGTGGAGCGTGCCCCATCATAGCTCCCTTGTGCTCTCCGACCCCAGGTGGGGTGTTGGATCACTCAGTCCGGTATTCCAAAGGCCCCACCTCATCCCTTCCCAAATCTGGTGCTATATTTCCACTTTCTCCTAAAGGCAAAATGACATTCCCTCAGACTACACTTTACAGAACCATATTCGCCCAGGTGGCTCTCAAACATCATGCCAGGGCAGGCAGCCCAGCCACCAACAGTGCCGATAGACTCACTCAGTAAACACCAGCTTTCCCTGCCACAATTAATCCCAAACATCAATAATAGTCCTCTTTTCCCTGCTACAGCCCTTCAGAAGGAAGGTATTTCAGGGCAATGCCACAATACCTGAAGGAGAGCATTCTCAAGTCACAGCACCAACCCTCTGATAGCAGCCTAATTCAGCCACTCCTTAGAGAGACCAGGTCAACCCATATCCCACAATGAACCATGCAAGCTCCTGTTTGTTGACATTTAACTGTTCATTTGGCATCCTGACAATAATCTTGGAACTAACAGACATAGGGAGGGCTGAGATCGGCTGGATAAGAAAATCTTTTATCCACTACATCCTTAACAGGATGCCTTCAATGGGCAGCTTCGACGTTATAACCAGGGTTACATAATTCATGCCCTCCCTCCCCAGCAAGAGATCAATTCTCATTTAAACCATTTGGGACTTCCCTTGAAGAAAGAAATAAGTATCACCCTTGCCTTGTAGCTGTTAATAAGCCAGTTGGGAAGTGGCACTCCATGCGACAGCAGTTTATTAATTACACAGCGATGGTACTGTGAACTTTGAGACTGGTAGCGGTCAAGGTAGGAGAACAGCAACCTCCAGGCTTCATCTGTGGCACTGAGCGGAGACAGAACAGACCATTAAGATAGTTTTGAGAGAGACTCTCCTTTACACAAGGACAAAAATCTTGGACACTCTTGCACTAGGCAAGGAATTAACCAGTCTTACAATGGCCTTCCTTACCCTCAGCCCAATCCAGGACTCACATTTAAAGAGTAATACCATAAAACAGAGGCCCCACATAATTCAGGTGGCTGTTAAGATCCCATGGAACTATTAAAGAGCAAGGCGTTCTCCCAGGATCTTGGCTAGCAACCCTCCCTCAACTAATGGCACTCGTGGTGCAGGATGGTGGTCACGTTTGCCTATTTAACAGTCACTGCATTCCAAAAACACACTCATTGTGTTAAAACATGAATCTGTCCATCACCGAAGAGACCCTGTCCAGTGATTTACAGAGGATGGAGGCCTACTTCCCGCAAAAGACCGTCACCTCAACACCCAACAAGCAAACCAAGCTTTGAAAGTCTCCTTTTGTGGTGCAGAGGTAAACCATGCCAAAAAACCCTCCTACAGGAAACTTTGTGCTATCCAGAAGTTGAATGTCCGGCAACTTTGATCTAACGGCAGAAATCAGCAGCTGTTTTGGTTAGGTTTTTTTTTGCTTTTCACAGGCAGGCTCTGGAAAGCGTCTTTGTCGCTTAGCAACAGCTTCAGAGACGCTTCCAAGCTACTGGGCCGAGTGTTTACAAGCTGTTGCTGAGCAACAGTGTTTGTGGTCAGACACGGCAGGCTCTAGAAAGCGTCTCTGTATCTTAGCAACAGCTTCAGAGACGCTTCCAAGCCACGGGCCGAGGGTTTACAAGCTGTTGCTGAGCAACAGTGTTTATGGTCAGATACTGCGATGAAAAGCTCCTATCTGATAACATTGACGCTGGTCTATCCGGAGCTTTTAAAAAAACGGCAGTAGCTCGGTCCCATGGGTGCCGGATAGCACAAAGTTTCCTGTATTTAGGAGTCACGCTTGATCGTACCCTGTCATATAGACAACATCTCCAGAACCTTGGGAAGAAACTAAAGAGTAGGGTGAACTTGATCCAGAAACTGGCTGGATCCACATGGGGAGCAGACGCTGAAACCCTCGGTACGGCAGTACTCGCCCTGGTGTACTCTACAGCGGAGTACTGGTCTCCGGCATGGCTATCGAGTCCGCATGTTCAATCCGTTGATGTCCAGCTGAATTCTACTATGACAATTATCACCGGTACGCTTTTATCGATACCAACACCTTGGCTGCCCGTGTGTGCAAACATTGCACCACCACACCTACGCCGCAAATATGCAGTCTCCAGAGAATACAACTGCTACACCAGCAAAGACATGCCGATCCAGGCCAACTTGAACAACCTACCACCAACCCGTCTCAAATCTAGGAGGCCATTTTGGACCGTCGCTGAAGCCCTTCAGCGATCGCCCCTCAGCCTTGATGACCGATGGCGAAATGCTTGGAAGAACTGCGACATACGGAATGGATTCTTTATAGAAGACCCCACAGTACAACCCGAAAGATCAAACCTTTCTCGCAAACAGTGGACAACCATCAGCCGCCTCAGAACTGGTCATGGTAGATGCCACCTTCGCCATAGATGGAAGATTAAAGCATCCCCATCGTGCGACTGTGGAGCTCCTAATCAAACCCTGCAGCACATCATTGAGCACTGCCCTCAGAGGAAATTCGCAGGCAGCCTACAAGATATCCACGCTGTTACACCGGAAGCTTTGGCCTGGATATCCGACTTAGATATTGAACATTTGATTTGCTTTGCTACTACCATACGAAAGAAGAAGATTGTGTTAAAAAAATTGAAATGCTTTAAGTGAAACATGCATTATAGCCGAGACACAGTTAAGAGCCAGACTGAACTGGTGGACTGGGCTTGGCTGGGACAGTGCAGGAATATGAACGGGTGCCTTTAGAAAATGGTCGAGGACTGTGAAAACTGCAGCCACAGTGAGATCTCAAATAAACAAAACCTGGAAGTTGGGGGGCCTAGAGCTGCTCAAATAACAGTTAACAGGCCTGCAAAAGATAACAAGCTTGCAGGATGATCGAGTCTACAATAATAATTAACTCAAGATAAAGGTGACAATCTAGTCTAACAGTTGAGCAGTCGCAAATCACATAAGGGACCTCTGGAATTCCCTAAACGACCAAGGATACCGATTGGCTAAGGATGGACACATCTCAGACAAAATGGTGAAATCTGCACATGGCACACCTTGACCATTCTGTTGGGATGATCACAGAAGCTGTGAGCTAACTGTCAAGAGGTCTCATGACTGATTAGAGCAACCTTGTGCAAACGGTCTTATCGGGGGGGGGGGCGGCACATAGGTAGTATAAAAGGGAGCCAAGAGCTAGTTTAGCAGCGAGAACCTAGGAATCACACTCGAGTCCGGGACTTGTTGTAGGACACCAGCGCGAAGGCTAATCAACTTTCAACGGGTAATATTGTTTTAAGCTAGCACACATAGGAAGTGAGCCCTATGTCATCTTTCCTTGTAAGTTATTCAAACAACTTGATAACCAATAAAGTACTAAATGTATGCAACTTATTGAGTCCAACCGACATTTGACACTCTGAACTAAGAACCATAATTGTTGTTGAGCAGACTACTTATTACTAGCTCAATAGATAGTGAATTTGGGACAACAGACAGCCCACACACACTGCTGTACTTGGAACAGATAGTGTTTAGATATGCAGAATTATTGATGCATCAGACTTTGACGGTTACTTGTGTGGTCTTATTCAAAGCGTGATCGGTAGCCTTCCCAGCAGTTCACCCTTTCTGTGCCAACCACATGCTAAACACACAGATTAGCACTTCAGAGCATGGGAGCCACCTACCTGTAAACTCCCAGCTCATTCTCCAGACCTGCAATTCATTTCAACTGGAAGCTAACTACATGGACCCTGAAAACACACCCCTCCCTGCAGGGAGAGGATGCTGGCATGTCAAAGATGCAGGCCACTCAAAGAACACTACAAAGCAGGCACTCTGCCTTCCTGATTAAGCATCCTCCATATGACAAGAGCACACCAAACAACACAATTTAGGAGTAGGAGCATCCTCTACAGAAAAGCTGAAATACCAGCTCGCCCGAGAGAGATCTGGTAAAGGCACAGTGCAGCTGGCAAATCCAAACAGTGACACGTGGCAATGGATTCTTCCATGAGGCAGCTCTACAAATGTCATCACTCAGAGCCTGAGAGATTCCCAGGATCCAGGCGATGGACAGGCGCAATAACCTTTAACCTGCCCCTTAGAAATTCCAGGTCTACAGCAGATATACTCCTATAAGTGGTCGGAGTGTCGTGCATTCAGGAGATTGCCTGCACTGCGTAGTATCTAATTTATATGCTTAACCCAGGGGTGTGACTGTATTTGACCCCTTCTAATCGGGGCTTTTACAAGTGCAAGAGAATATCCAGTCAAAGCAAACCCCCCTTTCTTCACTCAAGCACGCTTCATCCCTTGAAAAGCGAGGAAACATACTCTTTCCTCCTCCCCGCACCACCCCCATCCCCTGCCTGTTTCATGGACTGAGTTCCTCGCCTCTGGTATCACCTTTCTATCCAGACTACTTCTAAATTCAAAGACTGACCTGCAAGTTAGATTCCTGCTCTAGATTCAGATCCCCCAGTCTGACATAATAAAACTCACTACACACTTGGTTTGAGTATAAAGCAAGGCTTTAATCAACTTGTTTCAGAACATGGAGGTCTAGTTGTACTTCACTAGTTCCTTGTCTTACAAAATGTCCCTGAAAAGCTGGGGCCGACGCCCGAGGATTTATACTCCTTGGACGGCGCCACCAGCTGGCCGTCCAGCGTTATTTCACAAGTAGTTTCTTGATGAATGATGAGATTTATAACACAGTCTTTTGCTTAAAACCTGACTGACTGCCAAGTTTCTATTATTTTTCCAGTGCTCCCATCCAGTGGGAGGCCTGTACTTTTAACTACCGCGCAATTCAGGGATTCACCACCTCTCCTAAAAGTATATTCGTAGCAGACACTTCATGCTGGGCTCATGTAAAAGGAATTATCCTGGCCGTGATGGGTGTAGCTGTTTTATTAGGCTATCAGAGACGGGATAATGACTGCTCAATCAATCAGCTTTGTAAACTATTGCAAATTCACGGTTTTAAAACACAAACAAAACTCATTCCCGAATCCAGTCGGTGCAAAGAAAATAATTCAGCAAAACTCCCAAAATGCAACACTGCCCCTTCGGCAGATGATGATAGCAGTATCGAATGCACTCAACCATCTGCTTATCTATCCTCTACTTGGTGAGCTGCTTACCCGTGGCCCTACAGGATAGAAATAGCTTGACAGCTGGTACAAGATGCACAGTAACTTCAGCCTCTGCAAGTTGCTACTTAGTTGTGTGCAGTGGAACCCCGTGAGGCACCTACAGGCAATTACAACACAACTAAACCAGCAGCCGGCACCAATTTAACAACTAAACCAGCAGCCGGCACCAATTTAACTAAACCAGCAGCCAGCACCAATTCAACAACTAAACCAGCAGTCGGCACCAATTTAACTAAACCAGCAGCCGACACCAATTTAACAACTAAACCAGCAGCCGGCACCAATTTAACAACTAAACCAGCAGCCGGCACCAATTTAACAACTAAACCAGCAGCCGGCACCAATTTAACAACTAAACCAGCAGCCGACACCAATTTAACAACTAAACCAGCAGCACCGATGCAACAACTAAACCAGCAGCCAGCACCAATTTAACAACTAAACCAGTAGTCGGCACCAATTTAACAACTAAACCAGCAGCCACCACCAATTTAACTAAACCAGCAGCCAGCACCAATTTAACAACTAAACCAGCAGCACCAATTCAACAACTAAACCAGCAGCCACCACCAATTTAACAACTAAACCAGCAACCAGCACCAATTTAACAACTAAACCAGCAGCACCGATGCAACAACTAAACCAGCAGCCGGCACCAATTTAACAACTAAACCAGCAGCCGGCACCAATTTAACATCTAAACCAGCAGCCGGCACCAATTTAACAACTAAACCAGCAGCCACCACCAATTTAACTAAACCAGCAGCCAGCACAAATTTAATAACTAAACCAGCAACCAGCACTAATTTAGTAACTAAACCAGCAGCCGGCACAATTTAACTAAACCAGCGGCACCAATTTAACAACTAAACCAGCAGCACCGATGCAACAACTAAACCAGCAGCCGGCACCAATTTAACAACTAAACCAGCAGCCGGCACCAATTTAACAACTAAACCAGCAGCCGGCACCAATTTAACAACTAAACCAGCAGCCACCACCAATTTAACTAAACCAGCAGCCAGCACAAATTTAATAACTAAACCAGCACTAATTTAGTAACTAAACCAGCAGCCGGCACAATTTAACAACTAAACCAGCAGCCGGCACAATTTAACTAAACCAGCGGCACCAATTCAACAACTAAACCAGCAGGCACCACCAATTTAACAACTAAACCAGCAGCCAGCACAAATTTAATAACTAAACCCGCAACCAGCACCAATTTAGTAACTAAACCAGCAGCCGGCACAATTTAACAACTAAACCAGCAGCCAGCACAATTTAACAACTAAACCAGCGGCACCAATTTAACAACTAAACCAGTAGCCAGCTCCAATTTAACAACTAAACCAGTAGCCAGCACCAATTTAACAACTAATTTTGTGTAATTGAATTAGCAAAGGCTTGCCTTCCCCCAAAGAAAAAAAAGACTTGCATTTCTATAGCGTCTTTCACGACCACCGGACGTCTCAAAGCGCTTTACAGCCAATGAAGTACTTTTGAAGTGTAGTCACTGTTGTAATGTGGGAAATGCTGCAGGCAATTTGCGCACAGCAAGCTCCACAAACAGCAATGTGATAATGGCCAGATAATCTGTTTTTGTTATGTTGGTTGAGGGATAAATATTGGCCAGGACACTGGGGTAACTCCCCTGCTCTTCTTCGAAATAGTGCCATGGGATCTTTTACGTCCACGGGGCAGACGGGGCCTCGGTTTAACGTCTCATCCGAAAGACGGCACTTCCGACGGTGCAGCACTCCCTCAGCACTGCACTGGATTGTCAGCCTAGATTTGTGTACTCAAGTTTCTGGAGTGGGACTTGAACCCACAACCTTCTGACTCAGAGCTGAGTGTGCTACCAACTGAGCCACAAAGCCAAGTTGCAGAAGGAGAACAAACCTTTACAAAGCAGCAGTCGCGGTGAAGCCAGCAGAGCAAGAAGTACCTGGGGGGGATTGAAGCGTTTGCCTGGCATTTGGTGCCGGGCCAGTCAGTACTCACACGTGGTCCTGTTTGTAACTGCCTGTGTGGTTCACAGTGTCCTAATACATAACACTTAGTAGCTTACAGAGGCTGACGTTACTATTTGGTGCCCAGATCTACAGTGATGGCAACCAATGTTCCCTCTATTTTCTTTTTTTCGTGTGCGGCCCCATTAATTTTGCTGCGCGGTATCTTTTCCAGTGTCAACAGCTTGTGAGCGGCCTGCGCGGGACCTCCTGATCGATGCACAACCATGTGCCCGTGCATCTTAGGGGAACATCAATGGCAACATACCACTTCCAATTGATGGCACAGTGGATAAAACATGGCTAGAATATGAGGAGTTTGCAGGATAAGAATAACAGACTCCAACACATTCACAGCACTTATTATTGTAGGTCTGCAGAAGCCGAGTGAAGTGCCTCCTACTGAAGATGATTACAGCGCTGTGTAATTCTGAAACTTGCATGAACTGCGCTGTTGCAGGAGTCCTGAATTATGGTGGCTCCTGGGGCAACGTCAGTAAAGAGCAGGGAGCTTAAAGGCCCGATTTTTAAACTGCGGATACTGGACATATAATGTTGACTGTGTGTAAAATGCAGCGGTGAACACTGACTGTTCCTTAAACAGCTCAATAATTTAATGACAATACTGTAATGCTGCTATTTTATAAATACCTCAGTATATTTACTATCAGACGCACACCAGAACCTTCACCTGGCCCAGTGCGACCCTTCACCCCCATAAGCAGCTGTACCTGGATTCCTTTGTTGCAATTAGAGATGGTATCTGATTGGTTTTCAGCCAGTCCCAGGCAGCAGACTGCTCGGCCTCACCACTGAACTGCAGTTTAATGCATCTGAAACAGTAGGACATGGTACATTGTTCAACAAGTACCTTCGATTCCAGGTTACATTACATTCTATAAATACATAAAAGCAAGGCTCTTCTCCGAGAAACCTGCTCTATCAATAGGTTGCATCACTGCTGTGGGAGACAACCGTTGGCAATCGTCAGACAAGGCTTTCTCAAATGATATCACTTGTGGAGTGTTGAAATACAGAGTTCATTTCTATTAAAATTAATTCAGTTCTTTCCACATCTAAATTAAACAGTTAAAAGAAAGAGTACAACTGACCTTAATCTGCCACTACTAAACAGAGATGACCGAATGTGGAAAGCTCAAGACGCCTAATCAGTTATCCCAGGAATATTTTTAACTCTCTCCCAGTGGAAGATTCCAAAGACCTCATTACGGTGATGTGCAAATGTTTGGAAAACTTGCCCAATCTCTGCCTTATTCAGCTCCACACCCTGTCTCCCTGCACTGTACCAATGGACTTTGACTTATTCAGCTCCATACCCGAGAGGGCTTTAAACTAAATAGTGGGACACGGGGGTTGGGGGGAGGATCCAGGTGAGCGAGAAAATAAAAAGTCAATGAGAAAGCAATAGAGCAGGCTAGAGATGGGGGAAATAATAACCAGTGTGACAGGAAGGGACAGAATGTTTAACAATAAGAGTGTAACAGAAAAAAAAGGCTAAAAACAAGGAAAAATGGTAAAAAGACAAAGTTAAAAGCTCTATATCTGAATGCACGCAGCATTCGTATAACAAGATAAATGAGTTGACGGCACAAACAGATACAAATTGGTATGATCTGATCTCCATTACAGAGACGTGGTTGCAAGGCGACCAGGACTGGGAACTGAATATTCCAGGGTATATGATAATTCGGAAGGATAGAAAGGAAGGAAAGGGAGGTGGGGTGGCTTTGTTGGTAAAAGATGAGATCAGTGCAGTGGTGAGAAGTGATATTGGCTCAGAAGATCAAGATGTAGAATCGGTTTGGGTGGAGATAAAAAATAATAAGGGGAAAAAGTCTCTGGTGGGCGTAGTCTACAGGCCCCCGAACAGTAGCAATGCCGTTGGACAGAGTATAAATCAACAAATAATGGAGGCCTGTAAAAAAGGTACGGTAATAATCATGGGTGATTTTAATCTCCATATTGATTGGACAAATCAAATTGGCCATGGTAGCCTGGAGGAGGAGTTCATAGAGTGCATCCGGGATGGTTTCCAAGAATAGTATGTAATGGAACCAACCAGGGAGCAGGCTATCTTGGATCTGGTACTGTGTAATGAGACATAATTAATAAATGATCTCATAATAAAGGATCCTCTAGGAAAGAGTGATCATAGCATGGTTGAATTTCAAATTCAGTTGGAGGGTGAGAAAGTGTCCTGATCTTAAACAAAGACAATTATAATGGCATGGGGGCAGAACTGGCTAAAGTGGATTGGAAAAACAAATTAAAGGGTAAGAAAGTTGAAATGCAGTGGCGGTCATTTAAGGAGATATTTCATAACTCTCAACAAAAATATATTCCAGTGAGAAAGAAAGATTTTAAGAGAAGGGAGCACCATCCGTGGCAAATTAAGGAAGTAAAGGGTGGTATCAAATTGAAAACGAAGGCATACAATGTTGCCAAGATTGGTGGGAGACCAGAGGATTGGGAAATTTTTAAAAACCCGCAAAGGATGACTAAAAAAAAATAAAGAAAAGATGCATTATGAGAGTAAGCTGGCAAGAAACATTAAAACAGATAGTAAGAGCTTCTACAGGTATATAAAAAGGAAGAGGGTAGTTAAAGTAAATGTTGGTCCCTTAGAGGATGAGACTGGGGAATTAATAATGGGGAACAGGGAAATGGCAGAGACTCTGAACAAATATTTGGCATCTTTCTTCATTGTAGAAGACACTAACAACATCCCAATAATGGATAATCAAGGGGCCACAGGGAATGGGGAACTAAAGACAATCACTATCACGAAGGAAATAGTACTCGGTAAAATAATGGGACTAAAAGGCGACAAGTCCCCTGGATCAGATGGCCTGCATCTCAGGGTCTTAAAAGAAGTGACTGCAGAGATAGTGGATGCATTGGTTGCAATATACCAAAATTCCCTGGACTCTGGAGAGGTCCCAGCGGATTGGAAAACCGCTAATGTAACACCCCAATTTAAGAAAGGAGGGAGACAGAAAACAGGAAACTATAGACCAGTTAGCTTAACATCTGTCATTGGGAAAATGCTGGAGTCCTTCATTAAGGAAGCAGTAGCAGGGCATTTAGAAAAACATACTGCAGTCAAACCGAGTCAGCATGGTTTTAGGAAAGGGAAATCAGGTTTAACAAATTTGCTGGAGTTCTTTGAGGATGTAACAAGCAGGGTGGACAAGGGTGAGCCAGTGGATGTGGTGTATTTGGATTTCTAGAAGGCATTCGATAAGGTACCACATAAAAGGTTACTGCATAAGGGGCCAGAAATTCGGGTCCCCACGGGTGAGTACGCGTTGGGTACTCACGCGTAGGCCCAACTAAAGTGCCGGTTTTGTGCATGCACTGCACATGCGCGGGTAACTGGAACTTCCGTTCCCTTGAAGGGGTTCACAGGTTGAACGCGTGCGCCGGAGAGGCAGCGCGTACGCCTGGAACTTTCGTTTTTTTTTTAACCTGGCTTCTCCAGGAGGGTAAGTCTCCAGCAGCTATGCTTTTAAAAAGCAGCTGTAAGGCCTGCTTTTAACAAGGTAAGTGGTGAATTAAGTAAAATTAAAACATCTTTTCTACAGGTTTATTATTTTTAAATACTTTAAAGAAAGGTAAGTTTATTTTTAGCACCGTTAAAAACTGTAATTAATTTTTTCAAAAATTTAAATTGTTTAAAATAGTTATTTTATGTAATTTATAGTTATTTTAAAAATGTGATTTAAAAAAAATGTATTTGAAGTTTTAGTTATATTTTGGGGCCGAACTCTATTCACAGATTTGACAGGTCTTCCTGTCAAATCTATGAATAGAGATTCCCTGCTACGATTGGCTCTCCATGGCCCACTTCGAACTAACTGCGCCCCTGGGATACGCAAGCACTGCGTGCCGGCAGTTGGAGCAGGCCCAGGGTCGGAATCCCACGCGGGCCCACAGCACAACGGCCGGCGCACTAGATAAGTGCAGGTCGGGGGCTTGCACCCTCGGGAAGCCTCCGGCCCGAATTTCTGGCCCCTTGAAGAGCTCAGAGTTAGGGGTAATACATTAGCATGGATACAGAATTGGCTAACTAACAGAAAGCAGAGAGTCGGGATAAATGTGTCGTTTTCTGGTTGGCAAACGGTAACTAGTGGGGTGCCACAATGATCGGTGCTGGGGCCCCAACTATTTACAATCTACATTAATGACTTGGATGAAGGGATCGAGTGTAATGTAGCCAAGTTTGCAGATGATACAAAGATGGGTGGGAAAGCAAGTTGTGCAGAGGACTCAATGGGATATAGACAGGCTAGGTGAGTGGGCAAACATTTGGCAGATGGAGTATAATGTGGGAAAGTGCGAGGTTATCCACTTAGACAGGAAAAATAAAAAAGCAAACGATTATTTAAATGGAGAGATTACAAAATGCTACAGTTCAGAGGGACCTGCATGAAACACAAAAAGTTAGCATGCAGGTACAGCAAGTAATCAAAAAGGCAAATGGAATGCTGGCCTTTATTGCAAGGTGGTTGGCGTATAAAAGCAGGGAAGTCCTGCTACAACTGTACAAGGAATTGGTGAGACCACACCTTGAGTACTGCGTACAGTTTTGGTCTCCTTATTTAAGGAAGGATATACTTGCATTGGAGGCAGTTCAGAGACGATTCACTAGGTTAATTCCAGAGATGAGGGGTTTGACTTATGAGGAAAGATTGAGCAGGCTGGGCCTATACTCATTGGAATTTAGAAGAATGAGAGGTGATCTTATCAAAACATAAGATATTGAGGGGGCTCAACAAGGTAGATGCAGAGAGGACGTTTCCCCTCATGGGGAAATCTAGAACTCGGGGTCAGTCTCAGAATAAAGGGTCACCCTTTTAGAACTGAGATGAGGAGGAACTTCTTCTCAGAGGGTCATCAATCTGTGGAATTCTCTGCCCCAGAGAGCTGTGGAGGCTGGGTCATTAAATACATTTAAAGTGGAGATTGACAAATTTTTGCAAGGGAGTGAAGGGTTATGGGGAGCGGGCTGGGAAGTGGCTTTGAGCCCGAGATCAGCCATGACCTTACTGAATGGCGGAGCAGACTCGAGGGGCCAAGTGGCCTATTCCTGTGCCTACTTATGTTCTTATGGTCTCCCTGCACTGGACTAATGGACTCTGCCTTATTCAGCTCCACACCCTGTCTCCCTGCACTGGACTAATGGACTCTGCCTTATTCAGCTCCACACCCTGTCTCCCTGCACTGGACTAATGGACTCTGCCTTATTCAGCTCCACACCCTGTCTCCCTGCACTGGACTAATGGACTCTGCCTTATTCAGCTCCACACCCTGTCTCCCTGCACTGGACTAATGGACTCTGCCTTATTCAGCTCCACACCCTGTCTCCCTGCACTGGACTAATGGACTCTGCCTTATTCAGACCCAAACCCTGTCTCCCTGCACTGGACTAATGGACTCTGCCTTATTCAGCTCCACACCCTGTCTCCCTAAACTGTACTAATGGACTCTCCGCCTTATTCAGGCCCACACAGTCTCCCTGCACTGTACTAAATGAAGATTGAGCTATTATAATCAGGGATCCTCAAGAGGGCAGAATTAGAGGAGCGCAGATATCTCGGGGGGTTGTGGGGCTGAAGGAGATTACAGAGATAGGGAGGGGCGAGGACATGGAGGGATTTGAAAACAAGGATGAGAATTCTGAAATCGAGGCACTGCTTAACCGGGAGCCAATGTAGGTCAGCGAGCACAGGGGCGATGGGCGAAGGGGACTTGGTGCAAGTTAGGACACTGGCATGGTGGAATGTGGGAGGCCAGCCAGGAGTGCGTTGGAATAGTCCAGTCTAGAGGTAACAAAAGCATGGATGAGGGTTTCAGCAGTGGATGAGCGGAGGCAAGGGCGGAGACGGGTTATGTTACGGAGGTGGAAGTAGGCGATCTTTGTTCTGCTGCGGATTTGTGGTCGGAAGCTCATTTCAGGGTCAAATATGACATCAAGGTTGCGAACAGTGTGGTTCAGCCTCAGACAGATGTTAGGGAGAGGGATGAAGTCAGTGGCTAGGGAATGGAGCTTTTGGCGGGGGCCGAAAACAATGGCTTCGGTTTTCCCACTATTTAATTGGAGAACATTTTTGCTCATCCAGAACTGTATGACGTACAAGCAGTCTGACAATTTAGACACCGCGGAGGGGTCGAGAGAAGAAGTAGTGAGGTAGAGCTGGGTGTCATCCGTGTACATGTGGAAACTGACACTGTTTTCAGATGATGTCGCCAAGGGGCAACATGTAGATGAGAAATAGGAAGGGGCCAAGGATAGATCCTTGGGGGACACCAGAGGTAACGATGCAGGAGCGGGAAGAGACGCCGTTGCAGCTGAATCTCTGGTTACGATTAGATAGATAAGAATGGAACCAGGCGAGTGCAGTCCCACCCAGCTGGACGATGGTGGAGAGGCGTTGGAGAAGGACGGAGTGGTCAACCGTGTCAAAGGCTGCAGACAAGTCAAGAAGGACGAGGAGGGATAGTTTACCTTTGTCACAGTCACAAAGGATGTAATTTGTGACTTTGATGAGAGCCGCTTCCGTACTGTGGCAAGGGCGGAAACCTGACTGGATGGATTCAAACATGGAATTGCGGGAAAGATGGGCACGGATCTGGGTGGAAACATGTTCAAGGGCTTTGGAGAGGAAAGGGAGGTTGGAGATGGGGTGATAGTTTGCAAGGACTGAGGGTTCAAGGTTTTTTTTTTTTTTGAGGGGGGTGATGATGGCAGATTTGAGGGAGAGGGGGACAGTACCTGAGGAGAGAGAACCGTTAACAATATCAGCTAACATGGGAACCAGAAAAGGAAATTGGGTGGTCAGCAATTTGGTGGGAATAGGGTCGAGGGAGCAGGAGGTGGGTCTCATGGACAAGATGAGCGCAGAGAGGTCATGAGGGGAGATCAGAGAGAAACTGGAGAAAGATGCGAGTTCAGGGGTCAGGCAGGGGGCAACCTTAGAGGAAGTTTGGCCCAGTGGGCTAGGGGAAGGAAGGGAAGTGGCAGAGGCAGCTGAACAGATGGTCTCAATCTTAGAGACAAAGAAGTCCATGAGCTCCTCACACTTGTTATCAGAGGTGAGGGTGGAGACGACAGGGAAGAGGGGTTTAGGAAGACAGTTAGCAGTAGAGAATAGGAGCCAGGGTTTATCTTTGCATTCCAGAATGAGAAGTGAGCAATGAGCAATTTTGGCAGATGAGAGCCGGGCCCGATAGTGCTTTGTGGTCCAGCCAGATCTGGCGGTACCAATGGATTCTCTGCCTTATTCAGCTCCACACCCTGTCTCCCTGCACTGTACTAATGGACTCTGCCTTATTCAGACCCACACCCTGTCTCCCTGCACTGTACTAATGGACTCTGCCTTATTCAGCTCCACACCCTGTCTCCCTGCACTGTACTAATGGACTCTGCCTTATTGAGCTCCATACCCTGTCTCCCTGCACTGTACTAATGGACTGTTTCTGCCTTATTCAGCTCCACACCCTGTCTCCCTGCACTGTAGTAATGGAGACTCTGCCTTATTCAGCTCCACATCCCGTCTCCCTGCACTGTACTAATGGACTCTGCCTTATTGAGCTCCCATACCCTGTCTCCCTTAACTGTACTAATGGACTCTGCCTTATTGAGCTCCACACCCTGTCTCCCTGCACTGTACTAATGGACTGTTTCTGCCGTATTCAGCTCCCATACCGTCTCCCTGCACTGTACTAATGGACTGTTTCTGCCGTATTCAGCTCCCACACCCTGTCTCCCTGCACTGCAATTGACTCTGCCTTACTGAATTTTACCCCGAGAAGGCGCACACCTTCAGTGTTGGGGACCCGCTGCTGAAACCTACAAACTCAGCTCTCCTATCAGAAAGGAGCCATCTCAAGTCCGAGGGGGAACAGTCTCATCAACCAATCGATCAGCATGCCACCCGTTAACATACACCACAGGGAGAAGCACATAAGCATGTGACCAACAGAACATAAGGCCAATTCATGGGGGACTTCAATCTTCATATAGACTAGACAAATCAAATTGGTAAAAGTAGTTGTGGAGGACGAGTTCCTGGAATGCATTCAAGACAGTTTCCGTGAACAATGTTGTGGGAACAGGTTATTTTAGATCTTGTCTTGTGGAATGAGACAGGGCTAATTAGTAATCTCTTAGTAAGGGATCCTCTGGGGAAGAGTGATCATAACATGATAGAATTTCACATTGAGCTCGAGACTGATGTACTTAAGTCCGAAACTAGAGCATTAAACTTAAATAAAGTCAAGTACATAGGCATAAGGGGCGTATTGGCTCAGGTAGATTGGGAAATTAGATTAAAAGGTATGATGGCAGACAGGCAATGGCAAACATTTAAAGAAATATTTCATAATTCTGAACAAAAATACATTCCATTAATAAAAACTTCACGGGAAAAGTGATCTATCCGTGGCTAACTAAAGAGGTTAAGGATGTTAGATTAAAAGAGGCTTATAATGTTGCCAAGTGAGCCTGAGGATTGGGAGAGTTTTAGAAACCAGCAAAGGATGACTAATAAAATTGATAGAGGGAACAAATAGAATGAGAGTAAACTAGCAAGAAATATAAAAACAGATTGTCAGAGCTTCTACAAGAATGTAAAAAGGAAGAGAGTAGCAAAAGTAACCTTAGAGGCGGAGACAGGAAATAACGAAATGGCAGAGACGTTAAACAAATATTTTGTATCTGTCTTCACAGTCGAAGACACAAAAACCATAGCAGAAATAGTGGGGAACCAAGGGTCTAATGAGAGTGAGGAACTTAAAGTAATCAACAGTATTAGTAAAGAAAAAGTACTGGAGAAATTAATGGGACCAAAAGCCCACAAATCCCATGGACCTGTTGGCCTACATTCTAGGGTTCTAAAAGAGGTGGCTGCAGGGATAGTGGATGCATTGGTTGTGATCTTCCAAAATTCCTTAGATTCTGGAATGGTCCCTTGGATTGGAAGGTAGCACTTAGAAAATCTTAATATGATTAGGCAGAGTCAACATAGTTTTATGAACTAATCTATTAAAGAGTTTTTTGAGGATGTAACCAGCAGGATAGATAAAGGGGAACCAGTGGATGTAGTATATTTGGATTTTCAAAAAGGCATTCGATAAGGTGCCACACGAAAGGTTGTTACACAAGATAAGGGCTCATGGGGTTGGGGGTAATACATTAGCATGGACAGAGGATTGGTAGGCTGTTACTAGTGGGGTGCTGCAAGGATCAGTGCTGGGGCCTCAGCTATTTACAATCTATATTTATGGCCTAGATGAAGGGACCGAGTGCAATGTATCTAAGTTTGCTGACGATACAAAGCTAGGTGGGAAAGTAAGCTACGAGGAGGACACAGAGTTTGCAAAGGGATATATACAGGTTAAGTGAGTGGGCAGTAAGGTAGCAGATGGAGTATAATGTGGAGAAATGTGAGGTTATTCACTTTGGTAGGTAGAATAGAAAAACAAAATATTTTTTAAATGGAGAGAAACTATTAAATGTTGATGTTGAGAGGGATTTGGATGTCCTTGTACACGAAACACAAAGTTAACATACAGGTACAGCAAGCAATTAGGAAGGCAAATGGCATGTCGGCATTTATTGTAAGGGGGTGAGAGTACAAGAGTAGGGAAGTCTTGCTGCAATTGTACAGGGCTTTGGTGAGACCACACCTGGAGTACTGTGTCCAGTTTTGATCTCCATACCTAAGGAAGGATATACTTGCTTTAGAGGGAGTGTAGCAAAGGTTCACCAGATTGATCCCTGGGATGAGAGGGTTATCCTATGAGGAGAGGTTGGGTAGATTGGGCCGATACTCTCTGGAGTTTAGAAGAATGAGAGCTGATCTCATTGAAACATAAAAGATTCTGAGAGGGCTTGACAGGCTAGATGCCGAGAGGTTGTTTTCCCTGGTTGGAGAAACCAGGGGGCATAGTCTCAGGATAAGGGGTCGGCCATTTAGAACTGAGATGAGGAGAAATTTCTTTCCTCAGAGGGTTGTGAATCTTTGGAATTCTCTACCCCAGAGGGCTGGGGATGCTCAGTCGTTGAATATATTTAAGGCTGAGATCGATCAATTTTGGACTCTAAGGGAATCAAGAGATATGAGGATAGTGCGGGAAGGTGGAGTTGAGGTCGAAGATCAGCCATGTTCTAATTGAATGGCGGAGCAGCCTCGTGGGGCTGTATGGCCGACTCCTGCTCCTATTATGTTCTAACACGCCCGCCAGACTTTGTAAGTACCGCTCCATCCATAGAGCAGCATGTTCACTTCAAGGCGTCAGTTCCACTGATCTTGATAATGTGTGGTTAGAGCTCTGCGGGAGGGCGGAAGACACTGATCTTGATAGTGTGTGGTTAGAGTTCTACGGGAGGGCGGAAGAGAGATGTGCACGGTACTTACAAGCAATCCCACACTTACTTTGTAAGTACCGCTCCATCCATAGAGCAGCATGTTCACTGCAAGGTGTCAGTTCCACTGATCTTGATAGTGTGTGGTTAGAGCTCTGCGGGAGGGCGGAAGACACTGATCTTGATAGTGTGCGGTTAGAGTTATGCGGGAGGGCGGAAGAGATGTGCACGGTACTTACAAGCAATCCCACACTTACTTGAAGGCGAGTCCTTTGAAGATGGGGCTGAGCGAGAGTTTGAAGGTTTGACACAGGGAGATTGCGGAATCAAAGAGTCCCACTTGAACAAGTAAGGCCACCATCTCCTCAGCTGAGGCACTCCCTGCAGTAGAACAGAGGGTTAAATACCGAGAACGCACCCGTGGAGTGAGAGACATGTGACCAAGGGTATAACACCAAACACTGCAGATTCACTCACTCATATGTGGGCATGGTAGTGTAGTGGTGATGTTACTGGATTAATAACCCAGAGGATGGGAGTTCAAATCCTACCACAGCAGTTTGGGAATTTGAATCAAGTTTAAAAAAAAAAAATCTTATCAGTAAAAGTGACCATGAAGCTGTTGTCGGAAAAACGCAACTAGTTCGCAGATGTCCTTCAGGGAAGGAAACCTGCCATCTTTACCCGCATTGTCCTATACGCGACTCTAATCCTACCCCAACGTGGTTGACTCTTAATTGCCCTCAGAAGTGGCCAAGCAAGCCACTCAGTTGTAGAGCTTCCAGGAGTGGGTAATAAATGCTGGCCTCACCAACGATGCCCAAATTCCTAGAACTGAGGTTTTAAAACCTCACTGGAGATTGTGACCTTGTGATGTGACACAGACCAAAATAGTCCCACATTCCATCTCTGGTCAGTTAGCTAATCTCAACCAGGGCAATGGCGAGACTGCGAACATGGTCTTGATGCCTCAGATTTTGGGGGTGGGGATGCCTGCACTGGGATTAGGTGAGGCAAGGATTGGGCTGTGGCTTATTCCACATCAAATGAGCTTTGAAAGGGAGGAATAGACACAGGTTCCTTCTGGGAGGATGGGCAGTCACTGCACAGTACTTTAGTGTTGGCAGTTAGACTCTCCAATATAATGCATCATTCCATATAGGAGAACAATTAAAATGGCAAATCGCTCGTGCGTGTTTGTACGTGTAGAATTTTCTACTCACAACCAATTAATCAGGGTCTCCAGATAAACAAAGTAGAACCGTAACAAGCCACATTAGGGAGATCATTAATTTTTCCAGTAATTTGCTTCCAGTTCTCACCCGCTATCGCTGCAGATGGTGGGTCGTGCTTTGCGAGCAGTAGTCGTGTACGTGCCAACATGTACTCCTTCTCCAAATCCTTCAGCTCCACTATATCGATCTGACGGCAGACTGCAATCACACATTAAATCCGCCCATTAAAAAGTGACATGGGCAACTCCATACACGCACCGCCTCCCCCCGGTGCGCGCACACGCACCGCCTCCCCCCGGTGCGCGCACACGCACCGCCTCCCCCCGGTGCGCGCACACGCACCGCCTCCCCCCGGTGCGCGCACACGCACCGCCTCCCCCCGGTGCGCGCACACGCACCGCCTCCCCCCGGTGCGCAAACACGCACCGCCTCCCCCCGGTGCGCAAACACGCACCGCCTCCCCCCGGTGCGCAAACACGCACCGCCTCCCCCCGGTGCGCAAACACGCACCGCCTCCCCCCGGTGCGCAAACACGCACCGCCTCCCCCCGGTGCGCAAACACGCACCGCCTCCCCCCGGTGCGCAAACACGCACCGCCTCCCCCCGGTGCGCAAACACGCACCGCCTCCCCCCGGTGCGCAAACACGCACCGCCTCCCCCCGGTGCGCAAACACGCACCGCCTCCCCCCGGTGCGCAAACACGCACCGCCTCCCCCCGGTGCGCAAACACGCACCGCCTCCCCCCGGTGCGCAAACACGCACCGCCTCCCCCCGGTGCGCAAACACGCACCGCCTCCCCCCGGTGCGCAAACACGCACCGCCTCCCCCCGGTGCGCAAACACGCACCGCCTCCCCCCGGTGCGCAAACACGCACCGCCTCCCCCCGGTGCGCAAACACGCACCGCCTCCCCCCGGTGCGCAAACACGCACCGCCTCCCCCCGGTGCGCAAACACGCACCGCCTCCCCCCGGTGCGCAAACACGCACCGCCTCCCCCCGGTGCGCAAACACGCACCGCCTCCCCCCGGTGCGCAAACACGCACCGCCTCCCCTCGGTGCGCAAACACGCACCGCCTCCCCTCGGTGCGCAAACACGCACCGCCTCCCCTCGGTGCGCAAACACGCACCGCCTCCCCTCGGTGCGCAAACACGCACCGCCTCCCCTCGGTGCGCAAACACGCACCGCCTCCCCTCGGTGTAAACACACACACTGACTCTCCTCAGTGCACACAACACATGGAGCAGGATGGACCAGAGCATTACCTCGGGAGACATTTGGAATCACCCTCTAATGTGCACAAATTTATTTAGGAAATCCTTCTGAAACCGAAAGTTGGCAGTAAGACATTGAACCAAAATAAAAAGATTGGCTATTAGGGACCATAATCCTGATCCAAGCACGGTTATAGAGGGGACACAATTTGGAGAAGAATAGTTCATTGACCAGGGAGGAACAGAATCTAAATGGGGTAGAGGAGCAAAGGGATCTTGGAGAACAAACACACAAATCACAAAATATCGACACAGGTTAACAAGGCCATAAAAAGCAAGATCAAGCACTCGGGTTTATTTCTAGAGGGATAGAATTGGAAAGTAGTGAAGTTATGCTAAACCTGCATCGAACCTTGGTTAGACAACATTCGGAGTACAGAGTACAATTCTGGTCGCCATATTATAAAAAGGATATAGAGGCACTGGAGAGGGGGCAACAATGATTTACAAGGATGATACCAGAAATGCGAGGATATACCTATCAGGAAAGGATGAACAGGCTGGGTCTCTTTTCTCTCGAAAAGAGGAAGCTCAGGGGTGACCCAGAGGTCTTGAAAATTATGAAAGGTTTTGATTGAGTAGACACAGACAACAACCTGCATCCCTCAAACGGTCAGAAAGTAACCATGAAGAAATGGGATCAAAAGGCAAGGCGAGAGGTGAAGCTGCCATTAGTGCCGAGGAGAGTAATTCTACACCGCCACCCACAGGCAAAGAGCAGCAGTGCAGCAACTTGCTTTATATAATGGCCAGTTACATCCAGCGCACGTGGAGCAGCATTCATCCACACTGAAGCTCGAAGGCTCAAACACCTCCAGATTTGTATCTAGAACCATTTACACTGAATTCTACCAGATTCCTTTGATTTGCAGCCTCCAGTAACTGCTGAAACAAAACAACATGACTCACTCTGTGTGGTGGTGTACTCCCCATCATGGCTCCTCTTTGGTGATGCCCCAGGACGCTCATACTGTTGGGAGGAAGAAAAATTTAAACAGAAGGACCCAGCACCACAGAAGCACTACAGACAGCGTGTCTCAGAGAGTTGCAGGGTTTTGAACATGACGTCCTTTAACTCCCCAACACAACCTCAGATTACCAGCATCGTTAATAAATGTGACAAATACCAGGCCTGGAATGGGGGGCCTGTCTGCTCCGCCAAGCCATCAGGGAGCACCACACTGTCAGATCTGAACACTTACTCCCTTTGTATGGGGCACATCACTTGGTCACAGTTATTGGGGTTGGAGTGCCAGTGAGCAGCCCTGCTGCTGTTTTAAATGCTGCCAGGAGTCCTCAGTGCAATGTCAGTACTCATGGAGCCAACTGGGAGCTTTATTTAAACAGTGTGACCATGAACACTGCACTGGGAGCTTTATTTAAACAGTGTGACCATGAACACTGCACTGGGAGCTTTATTTAAACAGTGTGACCATGAACACTGCACTGGGAGCTTTATTTAAACAGTGTGACCATGAACACTACACACTGGAAGCTTTATTTAAACAGTGTGATGTTGAACACTGCACTGGGAGCTTTATTTAAACAGTGTGACCACTGACACTGCACTGGGAGCTTAAGTTAAACAGTGTGACCACTGACACTGCACTGGGAGCTTAAGTTAAAACAATGTCCTCGTGGTAAGGTTAACTAGTGCTGTGGGGGAAGGGTTTAAACTCATTTAGCAGGTGGAGGGGAACCAGCATGAAACAATAGTGAGGAGATACAAGGTGCAGAGGACTGAGAGACAACCAGCATTAGAGTAAAGTTCACACGAGGGATCAGACAGGGGGCAAATGTGATGCAGACTAAGACAGGTTTAGAGTGCATGTGCATAAATGTACAGAGCGTGGTAATGAAGGTCGGTGAGCTGCAGGCACAATTTGCCACATGGGACTATGATATCGTGACAATAACAGAGGTCCGGCTCAAAGGAGGAGAGGATTGGGCACTTGATATTCTTGCCTACGATGCATTCAAAGATAGGGAAGGAAATAAAGGAGGGGGATGGCAGTATCGATCAAAGATACTGTTACTGCACTGGAAAGGGATAATGTACTTGAGGGTTAAAAGACAGAGGCCTAGAAATTCAGTGGGCCTTGCGCCCACTTAGCGCCTAAAGAGGTCTTTTGCGCCGGCGGGGTGGTAGCGCGGAAATTGAGTGCAGCGGTATTGGCGGCGGTAGCCGTTAGCGCTGCGCCGGGACCGATGACGTCATCGGTGTGCGCGGTGGCCCGTAACGCCCCGAAACCGCGCCGATCCCCATATTTATTTGCGCCCGCCTCCTCCGAAGCGGGCGCAAACAGCGAACAGAAAACGGGGCCGTCCTGCTGCCATAGTGGGGCGCTTTAAAGCTGAAGGTGTGGCCGGCCGCTTTTTTGGCGGCCGCCTGCCCGCACCTCCTTCCCCGGCCTCCTCCACCCCCCCCCCCGCAGCATTGCCGGCTGGTTTCCGTGGAGCCCGGCACTTCTCCGTTGTGCCGGGCTCTTTTGCCGGCACTCACGATCGGGGCTCCGGCCGTTGCAGGCACCTCCCCCTTAAGAGGAGGAGGCCTGCAGTACCGCAGCCTGCCGCACCGCATCGGGTGGCGCTGCGGCAACTAGCGCGCCGATATTCAGTTGCAGCGCCCCAAACGGAGGCGGGCACACCCTGGTATAGCGCCCGCTTCCGAATTGGGGCGCAGAAGACGAATATACGGCGTGCGCTAATGCCTCCCCGCCCAGCGCTAACTTTTGGGCGCGAGCGAGCTGCCCGCGCCCAAGTGAATTTCTAGGCCAGAATCTATTTGGTTAGAAGTAAGGAACAATAAAGGAGCTATTGTGCTACTGGGTGTATACTATAGACCACTAAATAGTGGGATGGAGATAGAGGAGCAAATTTCAGAAAGCTGCAAGAACTATAATGTAGTGATAATGGGGATTTCAATTATCCTAATATAGATTGGGATAGTAATAGTGTAAAGGGCAAAGAGGAGGAATTCCTGAAACCGTGTACAAGAGAACTTTCTTGATCAGTGTGTTTCCAGCCCAACAAGGAAGGAAGCTGTGCTGGATCTAGTACCGGGGAATGAAGTGGGGCAAGTGGAGCATATTTCAGTGGAAGAACATTTGGTGAACAGTGATCATAATATTGGGTTTAGAATAGTTATGGAAAAGGACAAGGAACAATGACATGTGAAAACATTCAACTGGAGGAGAGCTAATTTCAGTGAGTTGTAAAGGGATCTGGCCCAGATGGATTGGAATCAAACAGTAAATGAGCAATGGGAGGACTTCAAAGAGGAGATAGTTTGGGTACAGAAGGAAACATTCCCACAATGGGGAAAGGAAGGCATCCAAAGCTAGAGCTCCTGGGTGATTAAAGATCGAGATTAAAATGAATCAGAAAAAGGAAGCTTGTGACAAATGTAAGGTTCATCATTCAGTAGAGAACCAAGCTGAATATGGAAAGTGCAGGGGAGAACTGAAAAAGGGAATATGAGGGGCAAATAGTGTATGAAAATAGATTAGCGGGTAACATAAGAGAGAACCCAAATGTCTTTTATAAACATATAAATAGTAAAAGGGTAGTCAAAGGAAGGGTGGGCAGATATGGACCAAAAGGGAGGTCTCCTCGTGGAGGCAGAGAGCATGGCTGAGGTACTAAACGAGTACTTGGCATCTGTCTTCACTAAAGAGGATGCTGCCAATGTCACAGCAAAGGAGAAATTGAATCGGATAAAAATAAAGAGGTGGTACTTCGAAGTTTGGCAGCGCTCAAAATAGAAAAGTCACTCGGTCCAGATGGGATGCACCCTAGGTTACAGAGATATGGGGATGGTGCCAGAGGACTGCAGGATTGCAAATGTTACACCCATGTTCACAAAAGGGGGAGATATATAAATCTGGCAACGACAGGCCAGCCGGCCTAATGTCGATGGTGGGGACACACGCTCTCACTAGCTGATGGACAGTAATGCAAGGCTCTGTGCAACACCTTACAATGAGTGGCGTGTTAAAGTGTATACTCATACCATGGCTCCAGATGCTGGCCGTACAATCCAGGCGTATTCGAGTCGGATTTGTCGCAGGCAGTTTATCCCCACTAAGTAACAGTGGACTTGTTTCTGGAGCCCGTGCAGAGAGCGGACTTCACGCCCAAGACGCATTCCGTATTCGAACATCACCGTCCCAGCTGGGAGATGAGAGAAAGAAAAGTTACCAAAAGCAACCAAGCTAGTGAAACATGCAGTGCCAGCTCTGAACATCAGCTCCTCCACCCACAACAGGTCAAAGACCAGCTCCTCCACCCACCCCACAACAGATCAAAGACCAGCTACTCCACCCACCCCACAACAGGTCAAAGACCAGCTCCTCCACCCACCCCACAACAGGTCAAAGACCAGCTCCTCCACCCACCCCACAACAGATCAAAGACCAGCTCCTCCACCACCCCACAACAGGTCAAAGACCAGCTCCTCCACCCACAACAGGACAAAGACCAGCTCTCCACCCACCCCACAACAGATCAAAGACCAGCTCCTCCACCCACCCCACAACAGGTCAAAGACCAGCTCCTCCACCCACCCCACAACAGATCAAAGACCAGCTCCTCCACCCACCCCACAACAGGTCAAAGACCAGCTCCTCCACCCACCCCACAACAGATCAAAGACCAGCTCCTCCACCCACCCCACAACAGGTCAAAGACCAGTTCCTCCACCCACCCCACAACAGGTCAAAGACCAGCTCCTCCACCCACAACAGGACAAAGACCAGCTCCTCCACCCACAACAGGACAAAGACCAGCTCCTCCACCCACCCCACAACAGGTCAAAGACCAGTTCCTCCACCCACCCCACAACAGGTCAAAGACCAGCTCCTCCACCCACAACAGGACAAAGACCAGCTCTCCACCCACCCACAACAGGACAAAGACCAGCTCCTCCACCCACAACAGGACAAAGACAAGCTCCTCCACCCACCCCACATCAGGTCAAAGACCAGCTCCTCCACCCACCCCACAACAGGACAAAGACCAGCTCCTCCACCCACCCCACAACGGGTCAAAGACCAGCTCTCCACCCACCCACAACAGGACAAAGACCAGCTCCTCCACCCACCCCACAACATGTCAAAGCCCAACACCTCCACCCACCCCACAACAGGACAAAGACCAGCTCCTCCTTCACCCACAACAGGTCAAAGACCAGCTCTCCACCACCCCACAACAGGACAAAGACCAGCTCTCCACCCACCCCACAACAGATCAAAGACCAGCTCTCCACCACCCCACAACAGGACAAAGACCAGCTCTCCACCCACCCCACAACAGGTCAAAGACCAGCTCCTCCACCGCCCCACAACAGGTCAAAGACCAGCTCCTCCACCACCCCACAACAGATCAAAGACCAGCTCTCCACCACCCCACAACAGGTCAAAGACCAGCTCCTCCACCACCCCACAACAGGTCAAAGACCAGCTCCTCCACCACCCCACAACAGATCAAAGACCAGCTCTCCACCCACAACAGGTCAAAGACCAGCTCTCCACCCACCCCACAACAGATCAAAGACCAGCTCCTCCACCCACAACAGGTCAAAGACCAGCTCCTCCCAGCCCACAACAGGACAAAGACCAGCTCCTCCCACCCCACAACAGGTCAAAGACCAGCTCTCCACCCCACAACAGGTCAAAGACCAGCTCTCCACCCCACAACAGGACAAAGACCAGCTCCTCCTCCACCCACAACAGGTCAAAGGCCAGCTCCTCCACCCACCCCACAACAGGTCAAAGGCCAGCTCTCCACCAACCCCACAACAGGTCAAAGGCCAGCACTCCACCAACCCCACAACAGGTCAAAGACCAGCTCTCCACCCCACAACAGGACAAAGACCAGCTCCTCCACCCACCCCACAACAGATCAAAGACCAGCTCTCCACCCACCCACAACAGGTCAAAGACCAGCTCCTCCACCCACCCCACAACAGGTCAAAGACCAGTTCCTCCACCCACAACAGGTCAAAGACCAGCTCCTCCCACCCCACAACAGGTCAAAGACCAGCTCCTCCACCCACCCCACAACAGATCAAAAACCAGCTCCTCCACCACCCCACAACAGGACAAAGACCAGCTCCTCCATCACCCACAACAGGTCAAAGACCAGCTCCTCCCACCCCACAACAGGTCAAAGACCAGCTCCACCACCCCACAACAGGTCAAAGACCAGCTCCTCCCACCCCACAACAGGTCAAAGACCAGCTCTCCACCCACCCATAACAGGTCAAAGACCAGCTCTCCACCCACCCCACAACAGATCAAAGACCAGCTCCTCCACCCACCCCACAACAGGTCAAAGACCAGCTCCTCCACCCACCCCACAACATGTCAAAGACCAGCTCCTCCACCCACCCCACAACAGATCAAAGACCAGCTCCTCCACCACCCCACAACAGGTCAAAGACCAGCTCCTCCACCCACAACAGATCAAAGACCAGCTCCATCCACCCCACAACAGATCAAAGACCAGCTCCTCCACCACCCCACAACAGGTCAAAGACCAGCTCCTCCACCCACAACAGATCAAAGACCAGCTCTCCACCCACCACACAACAGGTCAAAGACCAGCTCCTCCACCCACCCCACAACAGGTCAAAGACCAGCTCCTCCTCCCACCCCACAACAGGTCAAAGACCAGCTCCTCCACCCACCCCACAACAGGTCAAAGACCAGCTCCTCCACCCACCCCACAACAGGTCAAAGACCAGCTCCTCCACCCACCCCACAACAGGTCAAAGACCAGCTCCTCCACCCACAACAGGTCAAAGACCAGCTCCTCCTCCCACCCCACAACAGGTCAAAGACCAGCTCCTCCACCCACAACAGGTCAAACACCAGCTCCTCCACCCACCCCACAACAGCTCAAACACCAGCTCCTCCACCCACAACAGGTCAAACACCAGCTCCTCCACCCACCCCACAACAGGTCAAAGACCAGCTCCTCCACCCACAACAGGACAAAGGCCAGCTCCTCCACCCACCCCACAACAGGTCAAAGACCAGCTCCTCCACCCACCCCACAATAGGTCAAAGACCAGCTCCTCCACCCACCCCACAACAGCTCAAACACCAGCTACTCCAATCCACCAAGAACACATTAAACAGTAGCTCTCCCCACAAGATTCAAACAGGTAAATCTGTTATACAAGCCCAGCCTGTACATTCACCTGCAAGACACTGGTTGTCTGCACCCCCAACCACCAAATGACAGATCTCCTAAACAAACAGAGCTGACATCTCACGAAGGTGGATGGTGCTGGTCCCATCCACAGCCAGTGTGCACTCAGTACATGCAGCCTGCACAGTGAGATGATGTGCCGAGCAGAGTGGCAGACTGGAGAGAGGAAGCAGGGAAACAGTTCAGCAGTGCTCAGGATCCACATGTATCTGTCCGCACACTCAGACTTTCAATGATGATAAATGATGATAGGGAAATGCAAGTAAACGAAGAAAAACATCCCAAAGATCCTCAGAGGTGTAATCAGAGGACTGGATGCTGAGCTAAACAAGCAGATGTTTTGGGTGGGAGGTGGAGGTGCAGAGAATTTCAAAGGGCGAGGCCTAGATGGCTATAGGCACGGCAACAAACTGTAGGGTGAAGGGAGGAACACACAAGGCCAATGTCAATTGAATGGGGGGGGGGGGGGGGGGTGGGTGTTTGTCGTTAGAGCTGGAAAAGGTTAGAGAGACAGGGAGGGGCGAAGTCATTGAGTAATTTAAGCATAAGGAAGAGAATTTTCGAAATGTGAGGTGTTGGGAGACCTGGAGCCAATGTAGGTCAGGGGTGATGGGAGAGTGGGACTTGTGGAATAGGGTACAGATAGCAGAATTTTGGACGAGAAAGTTTACGGCCGACTGGAAGATAACTGGAATCGTCGAGTCTGGAGGTAACAAAAGCACGGATGTAAGTTTCAGCAGCTGAAGGATGGAGGCAGGGATGGAGACAGGCAATGTTACGGAGGTGGAAGTAGGCGGTATTTGTGATCGAGAGGCTATAGGGTCAGTAGCTCAGATCAGGGTCAAATAGGACGCCAAGGCTGTGAACAGTCTGGTTCACCCTGAGACAGTGGTCAGGGAGACGGATGGAATCAGTGGCTGGGGAACGGAGTTTGTGGCCGGTACCAAAGAGAATGGCTCGAGTCTTCTCGATGTTTAACTGGAGAATTGCAGTTTATCCAGGACTGTATGTTGGACAAACAGCCTGAATACAGAGGCAGTGGAGGGGTTGCGAGAGGCAGTGGTGTAGAGTTGGGCATCATTCTGTAAGCAGTGCAGGCCCCAAGGATATTTTTTGTGTCGGACAATTTGTATGATTGTTACTGCTGATTGACCAGCAGCCTGTTTGGAGATGATGGGAGGGGCCCAGGTGTTTGTGATGGACAGGAGATTCCAGCCAGGCCCACAAACTGATTACAGGAGAATGTCTGAGCAGACAGGGTTCTCTGGGAAACAATGGGCCCGAGTAGGTGACTCATACGGTAACTGGCAGAAGATGGAGGGCCATTGTAAATTAATGGGAAAGCACTTAACCCAAGATCGGGTGAGAAGTGCAGCCCATCATCTGCCAATAACTCGAGCACCTAGATGGGATAGCCCCGAAAGGTGGGAAACCAGACAAAAAAGGGTGATTAAAAAGACATCACTGCAATACACAGACCTCAATGAACTTTTAGGGTATAAGAGAAGGCAGCTTTGGCCATTCTCACTCTCTCTCGCTTTCGCGTGCCCTCATCTCTGAACCAAGAACCGAGCACTCCGTCTGAGATGGAGAGAAGGAACCACCACGAGCGACAAGAGCCTCGCCTTGCTCTTCGACTGTAGGAACGAACCTGCATCGGCGATACGGAACCAGGAGACACGTTCTACACAGGGAAGCAGCGAGCAAGAAAACGGGCAATCGGGGGGAGCATTGTCCAAGCCCACGCATCCTTAAGACCACTGGTACTGTGTGAGGGGGTGTTGTGTGTCCCAACCAATCCAGAGGGACTTAGTGGGGAGGTTGTGTGTGTATTATATAGTGTATGTTCCGGGGTTTGTGGGACAAGTCCATGTTATACTCTGTATAGCAACACAGTGTGATTTTAGGCGTCTTAATACGAGACGGGGCCTGTTCGACGGGCCAAGTTGTATTGTTGTACTGTTTGTTTTACACCACCAGGCATTTTATGTACCGGAGGCGGGTGTGTGAGTTAACCTTATTAAACACCGTACGGTTGAGTCGGAAAAGCTTGTCTGTGTTCCAATCCTGTTCACCGTAATTCCTGTTGTCTAGAACCAAGTAGGAGAGGTGATTCAAACCACCAAGGCAAGCCACCTACAATTCAGCATATATATGAAGCTGACCCCCTGTCTGTAGATGATGTTGCCAAGGATGAGAAAAAGAGGGCCAAGGATAGATCCTTGGGGGGATTCCGGAGGCAACAGTCTGGGGATGGGAAGAGAAGCCATTGCGGGAGCTGCGCTGGCTAGGCGAGAGTGAAACTGTCCAGGGTTAACAGTCCAACTTCTTTATATCTTAAAGCAACAGGCTTTCCAATATATAAACAGGATGACTTTGGAGTGTCGTGAGGAGAAACCATGGCTTGTTTTCTGAGATGTAAAGTATGTGTGTAAAGGAGTAAGTGTAGGCAATAAAAGGTAAACTTTAGTTTTAGGGTAATAAAACAGGGGTAGCAATCTGTTAGATACAGATAGCAGTTGGTACAGCTTTTACTTCAAAGATGCAGCAAATGTTACGTCAGGAAGTCTCGTGTAAGGGAAATGGTTCTGAGGTAAACAATTGCAAACGGTTTACATAGTCTGTTTTCAGAGGATTTGGGAAATAGATGTCATTTTCCTTTGACTGGTGTATAAATGAGCACGGTTTTCAACAGTTTGTCAGAGTGGGCTCGAAAGATACAGAAACCAAATATCCACTGTCTGTATACAGTTAACACTGATCATCTTTTTACTGTGTAGCAATAAAGTCAGTTCCATATACTCCACTACGAAGTCTCGTGCTTACTCGAAACGTGTACTTGTTGTGAACCAGAGGAGAAAGGCGGCTGACTGCCGAACAAGTTTGTGTGAGTGAGGCAGACTGCAACTAATTACTGTACAGGCAGTGACAGTGTGCACACCTCAGTGTCTGTGGTGTGGAGTACTTCACGGTACAGGAATGGCCGACCGTTCGTTTCATGTTGGGACATAGTAACTTGATGTTATGGGTTTAACAGTGGGCGGAGTGCTGCACTGTTACTTGTGATAACCTTCCTACCCTGACAGCAGGGGCATACAGAATTATAGAATAGTGTAACACAGGAGGCCATGTGGCCCATCGAGTCTGCGCCAGCCCTTTTAATATGGCTGTTAAAATTGTTTAGCGAAAAATACACCAGGCCAGTATAGCTGGTATTTAAATGGTATGGGATCACATCAGGAACCGTCAGCGCATTTTACCTTTCCTGAAGTTGTGCCGCTGGACATGGAACGCGTACAACAACTCGTAGTAGTTGTGAGTCATGAGGTCCACGGCCCGAGCACGAGACTCAATAATTCCAACAACCTGAAACACAGGAGCACGGAGAGCCTGAAGCCCAGCACCATCATACATTGAGAAGACCAGCCGCACTAATACCAGGACGTTTCCAATTCTCACACCAGCAACCTCTCAATCATGCACTTAGGCGTAGCCACAATTATGGGCTGCTCTGTCGAGTCCTCTAGGCATTGGATGCGGCACAAAGTTACCATCAGGTACTGTGTGCCAGCAGAACCAGCAGGTACTCGTGTGTACAATATTAATCTATACCAGCAATCCCATCAGCTACTGAGTGTGAACAGTACTAACCGATACCAGCAGTCCCATCAGTAAGGTTACTGATGTTACACAGATTTTCAGAGTGGCTGATGGAGAGCAGTACTTTTATGAACAGGGTCTGGCTAGAATGATATCTGTCTGGACAGAATGATATCTGTCTGGACAGGGACTCCGCCACTCCCCGCCGCCCCTCCAAAAGCCCCGGGCCTTGCCTACCTCATCGTGAAGGTTGATGTAAGGAAATTCCACCAGATCCTGAAGCTGTGAGCGCTCACACAGAACCACCACCAACTGACGTAGGCAGTCCAGCTGTCTGCAGGGAGAGAGACACACACGTGAAACACAGGAGGACAGCAACTGCCTCAGTTTCCCAGCCATTCCCCTTCCTGCACATTTCTGTACTGCAGCCATATCCCTCTGGGCGTAGTCTACAGGTCCCCGAACAGTAGCAATGCCGTTGGACAGAGTATAAATCAACAAATAATGGAGGCCTGTAAAAAAGGTACGGTAATAATCATGGGTGATTTTAATCTCCATATTGATTGGACAATTCAAACTGGTCGTGGTAGCCTGGAGGAGGAGTTCATAAAGTGCATCCAGGATGGTTTCCTAGAACAGTATGTAATGGAACCAACCAGGGAGCAGGCTATCTTGGATCTGGTACTGTGTAATGAGACAGAATTAATAAATGATCTCACAGTAAAGGATCCTCTAGGTAAGAGTGATCATAACATGGTTGAATTTCAAGTTCAGTTGGAGGGTGAGAAAGTTGTATCTCAAACCAGTGTCCTGATCTTAAAAAAGCCAATTACAATGGCATGAGGGCAGAACTGGCTAAAGTGGACTGGAAAAATAAATGCAGTGGTGGACATTTAAGGAGATATTTCATAACTCTCAACAGAAACATATTCCAGTGAGAAACAAAGATTTTAAAAGAGAGCACCATCCGTGGCTAACTAAGGAAGTAAAGGATGGTATCAAATTGAAAACGAAGGCATACAATATTGCCAAGATTGGTGGGAGGCCAGAGGATTGGGACATTTTTTAAAAACCAGCAAAGGATGACTAAAAAAAATGATGAATTATGAGTGTAAACTGGCAAGAAATATTAAAACAGATAGTAAGAGCTTCTACATGTATATAAAAAGAGAGTAACTAAAGTAACGTTGGTCCCTTAGAGGATGAGAATGGGGAATTAATAATGGGGAACGGGGAAATGGCAGAGACTCTGAACAAATATTTTTTATCAGTCTTCATGGTAGAAGACACTAACAACATCCCAATAATGGATAATCAAGGGGCCACAGGGAGGGGGGAACAAAAGACAATCACTATCACGAAGGAAAAAGTACTTCGTAAAATAATGGGACTAAAAGGCGACAAGTCCCCTGGATCAGATGGCCTGCATCTCAGGGTCTTAAAAGAAGTGGCTGCAGAGATAGTGGATGCATTAGTTGCAATATACCAAAATTCCCTGGACCCTGGAGAGGTCCCAGCGGATTGGAAAACTGCAAATGTAACACCCCTATTTAAGGAAGGAGAGAGACAGAAAGCAGGAAACTATAGACCAATTAGCCTAACATCTGTCGTTGGGAAAATGCTGGAGTCCTTCATTAAGGAAGCGGAAGCAGGGCATTTGGAAAATTATAATGCAGTCTAGCAGTCAGCACGGTTTTATGAAAGGGAAATCATGTTTAACAAATTTGCTGGAGTTCTTTGAGGATGTAACGAGCAGGGTAGATAAAGGTGAGCCAGTGGATGTGGTGCATTGGGATTTCCAGAAGGCATTTGATAAGGTACCATATAAAAGGTTACTGCATAAGATAAGAGCTCACGGAGTTGGGGGTAATATATTATCATGGAGAGAGTATTGGCTGACTAACAGAAAGCAGAGAGTCAGGATAAATGGGTCATTTTCCAGTTGGCAAACGGTAAATAGTGGGGTGCCACAGGGATCGGTGCTGGGGCCTCAACTATTTCCAATCTACATTAATGACTTGGACGAAGGGATTGAGTGTAATGTAGTAAAGTTTGCGGATGATACAAAGATGGGTAGGAAAGTAAGTTGTGCAGAGGACTCAAAGAATCTGCAAAGGGATATAGACAGGCTAAGTGAGTGGGCAAACATTTGGCAGATGGGAAGTGCGAGGTTATCCACTTTGGCAGGATAAATAAAAAAGCAAATGATTATTTAAATGGAGATTACAAAATGCTACAGTTCAGAGGAACCGGTGGGTCCTTCTGCATGAAACACAAAGTTAGCATGCAGGTACAGCAAGTAATCAAAAAGACAAATTGAATGTTGGCCTTTACTGCAAGGGAGTTGGAGTATAAAAGCAGGGAAGTCCTGCTACAACTGTACAGGCTATTGATGAGACCACACCTTGAGTACAGTTTTGGTCTCCTTATTTAAGGAAGGATATACTTGCATTGGATGCAGTTCAGAGACGATTCACTAGGTTATTTCCAGAGATGAGGGGGTTGATTTATGAGGAAAGGTTGAGCAGGCTGGGGCTATGCTCATTGGAATTTAGAAGAATGAGAGGTGATCTTATCGAAACATATAAGATATTGAGGGGGCTCGACAAGGTAGATGCAGAGAGGATGTTTCCCCTCATGGAGAAATCTAGAACTCGGCGGCACAGTCTCAGAATAAAGGGTCACCCTTTTAGAATTGAGATGAGGAGGAATTTCTTCTCAGAGGGTCGTAAATCTGTGGAATTCTCTGTCCCAGAGAGCTGTGGAGGCTGGGCCATTAAATACATTTAAGGTGGAGATAGACACATTTTTGCAAGATAAGGGAGTGAAGGGTTATGGTGAGCGGACAGGGAAGTGGCTTTGAGCCCAAGATTAGCCATCTTATTGAATGGCGGAACAGGCTCGAGGGGCCAAGTGACCCATTCCTGCTCCTACTTCTTATGTTATGTATCTTTGACCACAGCTTTCACTTTCCAACTGACCGCTGGCTCATACCACCACCCTCGTTTGTTACTCCGTGGTTTCACTTTACCAATGACCTGAAAATACCCAAAGACATTAAAATAGATTTCTTATAATCGCTCTCCCTTGGCATTGCTCAAACCATGACGATGGGGCTACGTTTGATAATCACAGCATTGTATCACATCACTAACCATCACTCTGTTGCTGAGGTATAGCTGCGAGTAACTGGGGCGTCCCATTAAGGCCGCAGTTTAATAGCTGCGTTTTCATGGTTAGGGGAATGACTGGCTCCTTTAAAATAAAATGATAGACACGCAAGGGACACAGACAGACAGACAAAGGACAGAGACAGAGAGGCATGGATGTTTAGTGATGATAAATAAAATCGGTCGACACAACACTGGTTCGGAACTAACCATCAAGTTAATGGAAGGCAGGGGAAGGGGCAAGAACCAGCCCCAACTGGTATCTTCAGAATGTTATCCTGACTACAAATTATTATCCCAGTGCTTCCCTACCCCAGGGACATACAAATCCAAAGTGACTACAAATGAAACGGGATCGAGCCCGCGATCCGGACTGTAAATGAAACGGGATCGAGCCCGCGATCCGGACTGTAAATGAAACGGGATCGAGCCCGCGATCCGGACTGTAAATGAAACGGGATCGAGCCCGCGATCCGGACTGTAAATGAAACGGGATCGAGCCCGCGATCCGGACTGTAAATGAAACGGGATCGAGCCCGCGATCCGGACTGTAAATGAAACGGGATCGAGCCTGCGATCCGGACTGTAAATGAAACGGGATAGAGCCCGCGATCCGGATTGTAAATGAAACGGGATCAAGTCCACAATGAAGTGACTGGAGCATCACTTCCTGCTGCAGGTACAGCTACAAAACATCTCACTGCTGCCACCAATAGGAAGAGGTTGTCACGGCAGTCTGTATTTGTTAAAATGCGTACGTGCATCTTTGCAGCTGCAAAAGACAAAGTTACACATAATGGCCACAGAATGAAAGAACCTAACACATGGAGAGTGTTACTTCCAAAAAAAAAGTGAATCCTTTCAGCTGCCTGATGGGACAGTAACCACCATTGACCTGGGCCCCTTCAGTGTGCGGGGTGAAGCCTGCCCTCTCAGATAATGGGCAACACCCTGTCAGCTAGCACAACCTGCACAGGTCTCCATCGAATCTGCCTCACCCCAGCTACCACACAGAGCCGCAATGGCAAACCAGGGGAGTACCATGCATGGGACAAACTCATTACAAACAGGGTGGCGGCTGACCCCGACAGAGAAAGTCCCACTGTAACTCAACAGAAGATGTGAGGTCAACAGAGACAAAAGCCCTGCCCCCTCACCCCATTTGAACAGAGGAATGAGTGTCCCTCCTCTCGTGGTGGGGGGGGGGGAAAAAGAGAGATTCTGCAGCTGCCACATTCGTCATTCCTGCTGTAACTTTGCCGTGCGTCCCAGCACAGGGCACCATCCAGTACAACACAGCTGTGTTGGAGCTGGCCCAGGGTGAGCTCATAGGCCGGCCTCAAACAATGCTCGCAACACTGAACTCAACATCACACCACGGCGTGCCAGCTCATCATTTCACTGTGAGGGGAGATGGTGCCAACAGCTCACGTTCCATTCTCTCACCTGCTGGTGTCCGGGTTCTGCGTTAGTGACTCATAAGCCTGATGGTTGTGGCCCAGGTCCAAGTGATGCTTGAAAATCTTCGTCCACAGCGCCGCCTGAGAGGAAAGCAGAGTGATTAAATTAAATGAGCACTGATCTCCGAGGAAGATCATCACCATTACAAGCTTCATCAATCCCCAGTACCACCCCACAGTCACACTAATACACATTCAGTGATTAACATGGGTGGGCACTGCTCTCCGAGGGAGATCACCATTACTTCCACCATGGACATCCAATCCCTCTATACCTCCACACCCCCACCCACCCCAAACAGGATGGCCCAAGGGCCCTCCACTTCTTCCTTGAAAGGAGGCCCAGCCAGTCCCCATCCAGCACCACCCTCCTCCGCCTGGCTGAACAACTTCTCCTTTAACTCCCCTTACTTCCTCCAAATGAAAGGTGTTGCCATGGGAACTGTAGGGGTCCTAGCTATGCGTGCCTTTTCATGGGATATGTGAAACATTCATTGTTTCAGTCCTATTCAGGTCCCCTCCCTCACCTCTTTTTCCGGTACATTGATGACTATCGGTGCTGCTTCTTGCTCTCGCCCCAAACTGGAAAATTTCATCAACTTGGCTTCCAATTTCCACCCTTCCCTTGCCTTTACATAGGCCATCTCAGCCTCTGAACTTCCCGATCTCCTTTTCTGGGGATAGGCGGTCAACTAATATCTACTATAAGCCCACAGCTAACTTGATTACACTTCATCCCACCCCACATCCTGTTGGGACTCTATTCCATTCTCCCAATTTCTCCATTGCATCTGTTCTGACGACACCACTTTCCACAGCAGTCTTTTTTTCCAACCGAGGATGCCCCTCCTCTGTGGTTGACATGGCCATCCCATTTCCCGTACTTCTTCACCTCACGCTTTCACCTCCCTCTCAGAACCGAAATCGGGTCCTCCTTGTCCCCACCCTCCACATCCCAGCGGGGGAGACAGGGGTGTAATTACAGTGATTTCCATTGGAAGCTTGGACATTGGAATTCCACATTCAACGGATCACCCTCCGCCATTTCTACCACCTCCAGTGCGATGCCACCACCAAACACATCTACCCCTCCCCTTCCAGCATTCCAAAGGGATTGTTCCCTCCGCGACACGCTGGTTGTAAGATTCGCAATTTTCAGCAAAAATCACGCAAGAAAACTGGATAAAATTAAGACTGTTTATTGACCAAAGTAAGCTTGCACAGAAAAACCTTTGATAAAAGGGCATACAAAATGGCCGCCAGGCCCCGTGATCAGTTTATGAACCATTTTATTTCTGTTACTGCAAGCCAGACAGGCTTGTGGATTGAAGACAGTGAGCCCACGAAAGCCAATCTCTGGGAACCGAAACTCAGAGCAACAGCATACATATTCAATGGATTATAAGTACAGGATGGGGCCCATCAAGATATGGGCGGACAATGTAAAAACACTTATACCCATTTATCGTACAAAGGAAAAACCGTTTAGCAGCCATCAAGGAAAATGTCCGGACCGATCAATATGCGAACCGAGCCACGGTGACAATGCAAAAGACATTGAAAGACATTATCGGCCAGGAAGGCCAGTTTAAGTTATCACCGGCTCCGTTACAAGACAAAGCGCCCCTGCAGAGATTTCTGCCCGCCAAAATTAATACAAAGACAGGACTATGATTTGGCGGGAGATAAGACTGTCCCAAAAGAGTATAACTATGGATTGAAAGTCCATCTAAAAAACTTCGGACTCCGGGTTACTTGAACAACTTCTTCTTCACTGCCACGGCTTTCTTGTTGGGCGACTTCAGGCTTCCATTTTCTTCAAGAACTTTCTTCTACGAGGAACGAACGAAGGGCGGACGGTGCCCGGATCGGCGCCTCTTCCACTTCGGCAGATCGATGAAAACGTTTTCGTCTTTTTAAAGACGGACGGTTTCGGTAAAAGGACAACGTGGTCGGTGTTCAGCCAAACAAGGCTCGGCCACGACGAGAAGACGACGAGGGTGGCCCGGGTACTGGGGTCGGGAGATCATCGACGACCCAGGCCGACGGAGAAGAAACCCTCTGGAGAACCGGCGATCGATGCCACAAGATTCTCCCAAGTGCATAGCCTGCCTCTGGGTCTGCTCCATGAACCCAAATTGACTTGGTGGATCTCAACCTTAACGAGCGCTCATCGAGGCTGGGTCTACCCCACCGCCTCGAGGGAGGAGAGAATATCGACTGCGCCAGAAGTTTCCAAATCCACGTGACGACGGAAAGCGGTGCCAAAAAGGCTGCGAACCCCCCCTTTTCTCGCGATTTCGAGAGTGGTGAGCATGATCCCAAGTTCCCCAGGTCGAAACTTAGTTTAGGTATAGGGGAGGGAGTTAAGGGAAATCGTAATGTGTTTCCCCTTTTTCGATGTGCCGTGTGTTCCCCATTTCCATAGAGTCAAGTTCATAAATTTGTGCATGATTGTAGTAACTTTAATCTGTGCCTATGATATGTATTTTGTAATGCTTCAAACTGTTTAAAAATAAAAGCATCCATTTCGTGCTATTCAACCTGGTCTATTGAGTTCTTTCTCTGCACTACTGTTCTCTGCACCTAAGTCCAAGGTCTAGAACCGTAGGGGGGAGTGGGTCGAACCACTCAAGGGTAATTATTGCACGAAGCCTGGCAGGAGACCAGAAAGAGCAAGAGAAACCCCCTACAGAAATGGCGACCACGGCAGGACCTTGGCAGCAGGAAAGTAGTGTGTTAGATCAAGATCTGAATAGACGAAATGTGATGGATGAAAGAATAGCAGATTATGTTTTCGGAAAAGTCAACCTCACAAAACAATGGATATCTGATCTACTAAGGGATAGGCGCCCGCTAGACGCAGCCATCAAGTGGACAGCGGGTAGAGAGCATAAGAAATCTGTAGAAAAGGCGGTCTGGCTGATGTGCTACAAGAAGCAAGTCCAGCTTTTGGACCAGGTAGTTGCAGCACAGACAGTCCAGATCAACGGCTTGCTTAAAGGCGTGGAGGAAAAGGTTGCGGGAGGTCAAAAACTGATTGAATCGCTTGACGCGCTGAACCAGGAACGCCGCTCTGTAATTCGCTGCCACGAAACCCGGGTAGAATATTTAAAATGTCAGGTCGTGGAGGCCAAGGCCAGTGAAGGTAGAATGAGAGAGAGGTGTTCCCGTCTAGCCAAACAAGTAGATGCCCAAGAGGAAAAGCTCCTGGGAGCCAGGGCAGCATATAAAATGGCCATGGAGGATAGATCTGAGAACACCGACCACAGCACTTGCCGCCGGGAGCTAGAGGACCTGAGAAAGGCCCTAGCGAAGGCAAACGGGTTGGTGTGTCTCATAAATCCACCAGCGAGTCAGCTGTTGCTAGCCAAGGAATCCAAAAGACCGATTCCACAAGAGGCAGTTGGGGTACCAACCCCCGAACCTTCTGCGCCTCCTGCCTATGAGGAGTCTTGGACTCCGGGACAGGAGACGGAGACGGTAGAGGAAAAGAGCCCTGAGGTAGAGCAACCCCAGACAGTAGAGTCGGCGCCAATGTGTCCAACGAGACACCGGAGGATCGGTCCAAATGAAGAAAATGGCGGTGACGGACCCCTTGAGAGTCAGATCATAATGCCTCATAGCGCACGACAGCTAAGAGAGATGATAAGTCACATCCCAAAACTCTCCGAGTCAGGAGATCCCTCCGTGCATTTCAGGGACGTGGAGCAGACCGCAGCAGTCAATGACTGCGACGGGGTTGAACAGTCTAAAATGCTGCTGTTCTCCCTGGACAGTTCGCTCCTCCAGTGTCTCCCTGACGAGAGCAAGAGAGGGCACAGGGACTATGAGTTGCTACGGGATGAGATTCTGGAGATCATGGGAGAGGGGGACGGAACTCCGTTCCTCCGTTTAGAAAAGACAGTGCAGCTAGAGGGAGAACCCCCACGGGTTTTCGCCGACAGGTTGTGGCCAGTGTATCGGCGCAGCTGCCCGGGCGGGCCGGCCCGGGCCGGGCTGGATGGCGAACAAAGGGCTCACTGGCTTCGGTGCCTGGTAGCAGGTTGCCTGCCAGTAGTGAAGGAACAGGCCAAAGCATGGTTTGACCCCACTAACGCCCGCTCCACGGAGGAAGTAGTACTAGATCAGCTCACGATCAGTTATAGAAACAACAAGGGCAAGAAAACGCCTGTTGTGAAAGGAAAGGTGCATGAGGTGAGACCCGCAGCCTCTGCTAAAAAGGAATGGCGTCAGGAGGGAAATCGCCATCCCCAAGCAAATAGCAGTTGTTACGGGTGTGGGAAGGAGGGTCATTGGCGCAAGGACTGTAGGAATCCTTGGAAGGATAAGAGGGAGAGAGAGTTCGCCGCAGCCCAAGATCGAGCCCAAGCCCGAGTCGCCAATGGCCCGAGAGTTTCCCCAACACCAGCACAACCACAAGTGCAGGCCGCTGCCCCAACACCAGTCCAGAACCCAACCGTAGCTTTTGCCCCGAATGAAGGGGGTGGTGCGGTTGTGGACCCCGCTGCGATCGAGTCAGTCTTGGAGACTATGCGGTCTCTGATGACCTGGCAGGGGAAGGTAGCGGTTGCTAACAGCCCTATCGCCCCCGAGACCCCAGCCGAAACACCTAAATGACTGACGCCCGCGCAGCCCATCTACTTGTGTCCGCTCCGCTATGACGCTTGGAGAAGACCTGTGGTGGAGATGGAGGTGGAGAAACAAAGGGGTAGTTACCTGTTGGATACGGGAGCTTCATGTACCTTGATCCACACGGACAAACCTTTTGCCTCACCTCTGTCCGCCCAGGCTCCATATTTAGTAGCGGGTTTCACGGGTAGAGCACAGGCTGGCGCGCACTCCCTCCCGCTCTCCATTCAGTTGGGAGCGCTCCACACCACATGGACGTGCATCCTATTGAAGTGGAAAGAGGGGGGGGGGAAAGGCATCCTCGGGGCTGATTTCTTGGTGGAACACGGGATCCTCGTGGACCTGAGAAATCACTGTCTCTGGGGAGCCGAGGGCGGTTTAGGTAAGGTAGTCGTAATCCCGGGGAAGGAAGAAAAGGGGGCCCTGTGCACTATGAAGCCATCAGGAGGTTACGATCTCGAGCTCATGATAACAAACGTCCCAACGGACTTGCAGGCGCGTGTGTCAGAAAATCTGACCGCGTTCGCCACCCACAAGCACGACTGCGGGAGAGTCACTGGGTTCGAAGTCAGCGTAGACGGGGACCCCATGATCCGACCCCAAAAGCAGTATAATTTCCCCAAGGAGGCAGAACCCGACATGGAGACAGCAATATCTTCATTGGTACAGCAGGGCGTATTGAGGACGATAGCCACCCACGTGAACTCCCCATTATGGCCGGTAAAGAAACCGGACAATTCGTGGAGAGCCACGGTGGACTATAGAGTCCTCAATAGTAATATCCCAGCCTGCGCGCCCACGGTAGCAGCAGTTGCAGACTTAATAGGGAGTATTCCAGCATCGGCGACCACATTCACGGTGCTGGACATCTCGAACGGTTTTTGGTCCATTCCGCTGCGGCGGGAGGACCAGTACAAGTTTGCCTTTACTTTCAAAGGGCAACAGTACACCTGGAACTGCTTACCACAGGGTTTTCACAACAGCCCCAGCATTTTCCATCAGTGTATGGCGGGGAGTTTGAAAGAGTTCAGCCAGCCCAACCAGATAGTGCAGTATGTGGACGACTTACTCCTGTTCACAGATACAAGGGAGCAGCACGGCCCACTGTTAGCCGAATTGTTGGAACTGTTAGAAAGGAAGGGTTTCAAAGTAAACCCAAAGAAAGCGCAGATCGGCCAGCAGGAAGTTAAATTCCTGGGTCTGGCCATCCGCGCTGGGGAAAGAGCCATAGATAAGGCCAGACGGGAATCTATACAAGATCTGCCGATTCCCAACACAGTAACGGGTGTAAGGTCCTTTTTGGGACTGACCGGGTACTGCAGAGATTTCATCGAGGACTATGCTGCCACAGCGGCCCCGCTACTTCGACTCTTACACAAGGGAGTCGAGTGGTCTTGGGACGAGGGGTGCCAGGCAGCATTCGAGAAGTTGAAAAGAGATCTGCAGACCGCGCCAGCCCTAGGGGCCATAGATGGGGGAGAGGAGTTCTTTCTGGAGGTAGCCGCTAGTGGGGACAGCCTGAGCGCAGTACTGCTCCAAGAGCGGCACGGCAAGCTAAGACCAGTAGTTTATTCCTCCAGGGTGCTCACGGATGTGGAGAGGAGTTTCTCCAATTGCGAACGGCATCTCCTGGCCACGCATTGGGCTGTGAACAGATCAGTGATCTTCACAGGGACCTCTCCCATTACGCTCCTCACCCATCACACCCCCACGAAGATGCTTCTGGACGGGAGGATTAAGGATGGGACCGTAAGCAGCGCTCGGATTGCGCGCTGGACCCTCCTCCTTTCCCAGATGGATCTCAAAGTTAAAGGCCTCTGCGCGCCAAGGCTCGCAGCCAATATGGCATATCCCGGGACAGCCCATCAATGTTCCGTAGAAGGGGTATGGGAAGTTAACATAGGTTTACGGGCCGGGATACATCCCACGGGCCGCGAGATCTACGTAGACGGTTCTAGCACTGTAGCTGACGGCAAGCGACTCACAGGGTGTGGAGTTTATGACCCTGCGGCAAACATTGCCCTGGCAATAAAGCTCCCCAGCACTATGAGCGCGCAGCAGGCTGAACTGTCCGCGGTGGCGTACGTGGTTACCCACCCCGAGATTTTCCCAACCCCATACACGATTTGCTCAGACAGCATGTTCACGTGCAATTCGTGTACGGAGTACCTCGCCATCTGGTCCCGACGCGGGTACACCTCCGCGGACGGGCGGCCTTTAACAGTTAAGCCCTTGCTGGAGAAGATCCTAGCAGCTGTGGGGGAGAAAGGAGAGGTGTTCATCCATAAGGTGAAGGCTCACTCCATTACAGAACCCCGCAGTCAGGGCAACCAGCAGGCGGATGCGCTAGCCAGGGAGGGTGCCCGCAACGGCATTCTCTGGGACCCATACGAACCCGGACCCGTGGCGGCGATCCAAGGCAGGGAGGGAATTCCCGGGAACACAGGGGTGACACCGCCCCCAGACCTAAAGACCGTCCAAACCCTGGATCCCGCCCTAAAAGCAGTCCTAAAAGCCATCACAGAGGGCAAACAGGTAGAAGGTCCGTACAGTACGGCAGCCCTCACAGTCAAAGAAGGTATGCTGTTCCGAAAGGAGCAGTGGGTTGTGCCGCAGCAGCACCGAAGGGAATTCCTGCAATTGGCCCACGAGGGTCCAGGAGCGGGACACCCCGGACCTGAGGTCACCTGGCAACGGGTGGAGCAGGCGGGATGGTGGCCGGGACTTCGGGACGATGTCCGCGAGTTCTGCGCAAGCTGTCTTGTGTGTGCTGCTAACAACCCAGACCCCCACAAAAGGAAGGTGCCCATGGGGCACATCAGGAGGGTAGAGGGACCATGGCAGTCGATTCAGGTCGACTACATAGGGCCCCTGCCCGCCGCCCAGGGAGGCTATAAGTACTGCCTTGTCCTGGTAGATGTGTTCACCAAATGGGTAGAAGCCTTCCCGTGCAGAACAGCTACGGCACTGGGTACTGCTAAGATCTTGATTCGGGAAGTGTTCTCACGGTGGGGACTCCCCCGTTTTGTAGAGTCCGACCAAGGGAGTCAGTTCACCGGTCAAGTAATGCAGAACGCCCTCAGGCTCTTGGGCATTGAGGGAAAGTGGCACGTAGCATACAATCCCCAGTCATCCGGGATTGTTGAGCGTATGAATCGGACCCTCAAGGAAAAGCTGAGGAAAGAGACAATGGGCTCGCCCCAGAAATGGGCGGAGGTCCTGCCTTTAGTCCTCATGGGGATCCGAGCCAGCCAGTCCAAAAGCACGGGGTATTCCCCGCACGAGTTAATGACTGGAAGGATCATGCGAACACCCACCCATGTGCTAGCCCCGGTGCTCACTGAGGGCCAGCTCCGAGAGGTGAAACGGGACAAATTCGCCCAAACCCTCTTGGAGCGCCTGAGACAGATTTATGGGCAGGCGGCTGGGAACATGGGAAGACAGCACCAGGGAAATAAACTGTTGTTGGAACCTCGGAAACAACAAGAGTGGGTAGTCGGGGACCAGGTCATGGTCCGAAACTACGCCAGGGTAGGGAGTTTTGAACCACTGTACATGGGGCCATACAGCATTGTAGACAAAGCCAGCCCCATGGTTTATGCAGTGAAGACGCCCCGACGTACCAAATGGTTTCACATCAACCAGTGTAAACTGTTTAAACCGGGTACACCAGGGCCACCAAAGGGGACCAGGTCTGAGAACAAAGATCCTCAGCCTGTAACAGAGTCACAGACCACACAGGCTGGAGCAGTAGCCTGCGTGAAGGGAGAGGCCATCCCATTGGAGTGGGAGGTCTCATCTTTTGAATGGGATTTAGGCAGGGGAGAGCCCGAACAGCTCAACCTCGCTTTAGACCCAATCACGGAGGAGGAAGAGTCAGAGGACGGCAGTCCCGCCCTCGACTCAAGCTTGGGGGAGGTAGGGAGTGGGGGTGAAGACTCGTTACCTGTAGGGACAGGTGAGGTGGAGTCGGAAGCCACAGATCCCGACCCCGGGGGGGCGGAGCCTGAGGAAGGGGAGCTGGAGCCGGCAGCTGTGGAGGAACCACAGGCTGTGACGGTAACAGTCACGACCCCAGGTCCATCGGCCCCGGGAGCCCAACCCAAAGCAGCCCCTCGTAGGTCAGCTCGAGCGCCCCAGCCCAGAAAATTTTGGCCAGATTCTCCCCATCCTCCCCAACCACGGTTTAAAGCAGCCCCAGGAAGACATGATCCCCGTTCAGCAGCGACAGGCTGCGGGGGATCAAGGCCAAAGATCAATGCAGCCCCACCGCAGGGTGTGGCACACGACAGACCTCACAGGGATTCGGAAAGCCGCCCCACGGAGGGCGGCGCTGTACATAAGTTAAGATAGGTAATTATGGTCATAGTTTAAGGAATGTAAAGTATATGGTGTTAAGAGTACAATTTTGAAGTCTGCCCGGTATGTGTGTTTGTTAGGGAGCGGGGTCCAGGAACCCGCGCGTCCAATTAATTTAGGCCAGCACCTATCGGGAGCCCGGCTACATCATTTTGTTGGTTACAGAAACCTGGGATACGATGGAAAGGATTGTCGTCGCGTTCATGGCGATCGGGTGCGGGTGGGCCTACCGAGGCCGCACCAAGGACGTCATCATTTTCGGGTGCTCCGGGGACACGGCCCCCATCGCAACGGATGGGACGGGGGAGCGAGAGGTAGAGGAAACCGCCACCTACTTCCACCAAGGGAGATGGCCAGGTTGGCTGGGAACGAATTCTACGGAATATTCCAGCAATTTCGGTTTTGCCTACCAAGAGACTTCATTAACGTGCCCTCGAGTGAGGATCCTAGCGCCCAGAGTCAGCGTCACCGTGGGAAAGAGGATTTGTCTGGTGTGCAATGGGAACGTACCACCAAGGCGATGGTGGTGGCTACGAAAGCTGGGAAAGGACATGAGAAACCCTACGGTCGAGTGGGAGCGACTGGGTAATAATACCCATCGGACTATTACGGGAACTCACGGACAATTACGTGTGTGTTGGGACAAATGGTGGGAACCGGATGAGGGAATATATGTCTGTATGTGGGGTTCGAGACGCGTCTGCCCCAAGGGCGTGTCCATCTTCTTCCAGAGGCAGTGGCAGGATGAAGGGAAGGGGATGAGATGGGATGTTAGCACTCGAGCGTGCGGAGCCCCATACTCCCCTATTCCGGTGAACGCCACTGAACTCATCACCCGCCCACGCAAGCCCCTGCCCACGCTTCCGGTAGCACTAGCCCAGAAAGGAGGGTGCCCAACCACCACCAGGGGACCCGGGAACGGTTTAGTATTGGTACCCACCGGTCAGGTGCTGTACCAAGGGGTACACTACGCGGTGGCCTCAGTGATTTTAAATCTCACTGAGGTAAGATTGCCGGAGTGGTGTCCCAAAGAAACGGAACAATTATACCAGGTCCTGTTAACCAGTATGTTTAGACAATTTTACGAATTTGATTTTGCCGACATCGACAGAGACAAATTATACACCACACTGCCAGAAGTTTTGGATCGAGTCGGGAGGCAAAGAAGGGGTACTGTAAATGACATATTCACTGCTTTTAATACCGGGACATCTGTTGTCAACGCTCTAGATAACGTGGAACTGCAGACACAGATCAACGGTTTAAAAGCCCAGTTAAGGAACATATTGACAGACGAAAACAAGGTCGTGGGTTCTGAGTTGCATGAGGACCAGGCCATGACACTACACTTTAAGGACATAATTGCTGAGCTGGAGAAACACGCGAGAACGGTAAATGCACTCATTAAGGAGGATCGGAATGCGTCCGATCAAGCTGCGCAAAACGAGGCCTGTGTGCTGTACGGGGCGTGGTTATTGGGCGAGGGCCGCAGTAATCTTGAGGATTTAAAACAGGGTTTGGTCCCGTCCTGGATCAGCAACAAGCACTTGCAAGCGCTCCACCCTTTTGAGAATGCATTAAGCCCGTGCCAGCTCAGACTAGCCGCAGAAGCATACCCAGTTCCAGTGGACTGCGGACATTCGAATCACACTATTATGGGAATAGTAGTAAGAATGCCGGTGTTGGGTCCCGCAGCAAAGCCCGCCCCGGTATACAGAGTAGAGAACATTGGAGTCATTCAGGGGGGCGCACACATTCGTTACGCAGTGGTCCCGCCTTACGTCATCAGATGGGAGCGTACGATGACAGGCACCGACCTCTCGGGATGTCGGAGCCGGGGAGCACACATCATCCTGTGTCCCCAGCACTTGAATGCCTTTTTGAAACCACAGTGCGGGTTCAGAACCGCTAGCGCGAAGCCGGTGAATTGCACCATGGAGGCAATGGCAGAGGACCATGTGCCCCCACAGGTAGCATATATCGGGGGTGGGACATACTGCGTCACCACTGCAGCGCCTCAGTACCGATATGGACAACACGAGTGGTGTTCGGTCGGTGATAGCAGTTTCTGTTTCAAACCCAGGGCCGAGGTTCAAGTGGCACAACAACGAATTGTTCCCATTCCTGCGCCCTCCACTGTACACATCACTATCAAAGAGAATTTCACAGACTTACAACGATTTGTCGCGCATTTTGGTTATGTCATTCCCCCTCTTCCCAAACACCTCACCAAGGTTTTAAAAGCCGTTATAGTTTCGCAGAAACATTTCTATACACTGGAGCAGAAGACTTTAGAGATAGGAAAAGACATATTGGATATAACCATCCCACCATGGTGGGACTTGTTCACCAACATAGAGGTCCCCGCCTGGATTAGAATAGCATCCCATATCCTAGTAGTATGTCAGGTTTTGATTGTGATATTTTTGCTCTTCGTGCATTGCAAAAGAGGCAAACGCCTCCAGAGGCACGAGAACACAGGAGAATGGAGAGAACGCTATGTGCAGATGGGGGAAGCAGATACCCCACTCTAAGCTGCTAGTATAAGATTAAGCGTCCCACCATTTAAAAAAATTTTTTTTTTTTTTTTTTTGATTGTTTTGGGTTATAAGGAAATAAGTATTGTCATGTTATTAGTTGTTCTTAAGTTTTTTTGGATTAATAAAAGATGCATGCAGATGGCGCAAAAGGGTATCAACCCCTGCCCATCTGACAGGTGAAGGTGTTATAGTTTAAGATTTGCTGTCTATGATTCCAAATGTGCATGAGGTAATTTTCATTTTTCTCCGGAAATGGGAACGGCATGTGTCGTGAGGGGCATAGATAGTTAAGTGCCAGGAATGTTTGGATGTGGGGAATCAGGGAAAATTTGCTCATCAAGGATTATTGATACTTTAAGCAAGCTATCAGTATCACAGGGGGGCCTGTAAGATTTGCAATTTTCAGCAAAAATCACGCAAGAAAACTGGATAAAATTAAGACTGTTTATTGACCAAAGTAAGCTTGCACAGAAAAACCTTTGATAAAAGGGCATACAAAATGGCCGCCAGGCCCCGTGATCAGTTTATGAACCATTTTATTTCTGTTACTGCAAGCCAGACAGGCTTGTGGATTGAAGACAGTGAGCCCACGAAAGCCAATCTCTGGGAACCGAAACTCAGAGCAACAGCATACATATTCAATGGATTATAAGTACAGGATGGGGCCCATCAAGATATGGGCGGACAATGTAAAAACACTTATACCCATTTATCGTACAAAGGAAAAACCGTTTAGCAGCCATCAAGGAAAATGTCCGGACCGATCAATATGCGAACCGAGCCACGGTGACAATGCAAAAGACATTGAAAGACATTATCGGCCAGGAAGGCCAGTTTAAGTTATCACCGGCTCCGTTACAAGACAAAGCGCCCCTGCAGAGATTTCTGCCCGCCAAAATTAATACAAAGACAGGACTATGATTTGGCGGGAGATAAGACTGTCCCAAAAGAGTATAACTATGGATTGAAAGTCCAGCTAAAAAACTTCGGACTCCGGGTTACTTGAACAACTTCTTCTTCACTGCCACGGCTTTCTTGTTGGGCGACTTCAGGCTTCCATTTTCTTCAAGAACTTTCTTCTACGAGGAACGAACGAAGGGCGGACGGTGCCCGGATCGGCGCCTCTTCCACTTCGGCAGATCGATGAAAACGTTTTCGTCTTTTTAAAGACGGACGGTTTCGGTAAAAGGACAACGTGGTCGGTGTTCAGCCAAACAAGGCTCGGCCACGACGAGAAGACGACGAGGGTGGCCCGGGTACTGGGGTCGGGAGATCATCGACGACCCAGGCCGACGGAGAAGAAACCCTCTGGAGAACCGGCGATCGATGCCACAAGATTCTCCCAAGTGCATAGCCTGCCTCTGGGTCTGCTCCATGAACCCAAATTGACTTGGTGGATCTCAACCTTAACGAGCGCTCATCGAGGCTGGGTCTACCCCACCGCCTCGAGGGAGGAGAGAATATCGACTGCGCCAGAAGTTTCCAAATCCACGTGACGACGGAAAGCGGTGCCAAAAAGGCTGCGAACCCCCCCTTTTCTCGCGATTTCGAGAGTGGTGAGCATGATCCCAAGTTCCCCAGGTCGAAACTTAGTTTAGGTATAGGGGAGGGAGTTAAGGGAAATCGTAATGTGTTTCCCCTTTTTCGATGTGCCGTGTGTTCCCCATTTCCATAGAGTCAAGTTCATAAATTTGTGCATGATTGTAGTAACTTTAATCTGTGCCTATGATATGTATTTTGTAATGCTTCAAACTGTTTAAAAATAAAAGCATCCATTTCGTGCTATTCAACCTGGTCTATTGAGTTCTTTCTCTGCACTACTGTTCTCTGCACCTAAGTCCAAGGTCTAGAACCGTAGGGGGGAGTGGGTCGAACCACTCAAGGGTAATTATTGCACGAAGCCTGGCAGGAGACCAGAAAGAGCAAGAGAAACCCCCTACAGGTCCACTCTTCAAATCACCCCCAAACACCCCCTTACTTTCCCACATCAACTTCCCGTGCAAGTGCAAGAGATGCAACACCTGCCCTTTCACCTCCTCCCTTCCCACCGTCCAGGGCCCCAAACACTCCTTCCAAGTGAAACAGCAATTTACTTGTTTCAATTTAGTATACTGTATTCGCTGCTCACGATGCAGTCTCCTCTACATTGGGGAGACGAAGCGCAAATTGAGTGCTCACTTTGCTTGAACCTCCGTTCAGCCCGCAAGCGTGGCCCTGAGCGTCCGGTTGCTTGCCATTTTAATTCTCCGTCCCACTCCCACCTCTCTGTTCTCGGCCTCCTACACTGCTCTAATGAAGCTCAAGAAACAGCACCTTGTCTTTCGATTAGGCACTTTACAGCCTTTCGGACTAGACATAGAATTCAACCATTTCAGATCATAACTATTTTTTCCAGGCAGCAGGTGCTGGCAATGATTCTGCTGTTTCCATTTACACCTCCTCTAGACCCATCTTTTGGTTTTTTTTTTTTACTTGTCCCATTGCCACCCTACTTTTGCCTTGCCCCATCATTTAATCTCTCCTGCTTTCCACCCCATCAGACCTTCCCTTTTGTTCTTTCCACCCCCTCTCATTCCCTGCCTCTGTTCTTGCTTATAAACTGTTAAATCTCTCATTTCTCCCAGTTCTGATGAAAGGTCATCAACCTGAAACGTTTACTGTTTCTCTCCCCACAGATGCTGCCTGACCTGCTGAGTATTTCCAGCATTTTCTGTTTTTAGTATTTCAGATTGCCAGTATTTTGCTTTTGTGTCACCATTACAGGGGACATCATTCCCCAGTGCCACCCCACAATCAGAGTCACATTCACACCCACACACACTTTCACCGTGATTAACGTGGGTGAGCACTGCCCTCTGAGGGAGGAAATAACCATTACAAGCTTCATCAACCCGCCAGTGCCACCGGCTGCAGTCACACCCACCCACACCATGGTCCCTGTTCTACTCTTCCACCACAACACCTTGATCGAGAGTAGGACCTAAACACGGAGATCTGCAAGTACAAGTGTATCTCTGTCATTCAACATACATCCCTCATCACCTGTGCTTATTTTGAAATCGTTTTATTGGAAAGGGTTGTGAGCACCAGTCACAAACCATACCCCAATTACACTGGGAATTACAGGGTACTTACAGCAATGTGAAATCCCATTCAGGGACACTACACTGAATTAAACCCTCTGATGGGGATGTTGCATATCTCCCGTTCAGAGAAACGCTGTACTGAAGTAAAGCCATGGGTCAGGGGTGCATTTCAGCACAGGCGGGGTTAACAGCGCACAAGTCATGACCAAAGAAGAATTGAAAAGTTACACACCAGAATCTTCCAGTCATCCCTCGCCTCAGTTACCGCGATTGCTGCCAACTGCAGAACAAGCTCGGGTAAGCTCATGTCTTCCAGTAAACGCAGGACCTAGGAACGAGCAGCACACAACAGTTTGGGCTCAGTGTTCTGCCGATGACATTGTGCATGGCCAGTTGATAAATATATATGCAATAGACAAGAAACATACACAACAGATTTGGGTCAGAGCCTGCAACTGTGCCATGATAGCTGAAGGAAGTGGTGATGGGGCAATTTAAAATGGCAAATGTCATAGAAGTGTGACCAAGTAACGTTGGCAGTCGGGAAGCATGTGCCCTGCACAAGATTTTGAAACAATATACCAGTTACACAGCACACAGGTGTAATTCAGGCCACAGTTTAAAGTCAGACATTCTAGCCATGTTCTTGTATTTCCATTAAAAATTCCTATATCCACACTTACAATAGGAATTGCCCATGTAAACATGTCACATTGTAATTACACCCTCTCCACAGTGGCAGTGCTGTGGAGCGGGGGAGACAGGGGTGTAATTACAGCGATTTCCACTGGAAGCTTGGACATTGGAATTCCAAACGGAAAAAGTTGGCAGGAAGTACATGCAGACACAAGGGGGTAGAGTTTCCACTTTGGGCTCAAAGTGCACTAGTTTTCATAAGTGAATTTTTTTGCTCAAGTTTCTGCTCAAACCTATTTGCATATCGCTGCACTTAAAATCTGTAATGAACCAGTGCAATCGGGCAGCATTTTAGAAAGTCATTCTTTTATTTGCTGTAAAATATTCCTTGATGTATTTAAGAGTGGTAAGATGGTGCAGTTTGATTAATATAAAATGGGTTTATCACAAAAAATAAGCATTTTTAATCTGAGTGTCTAGTTCACCACCTGTGAGTAATTCTATTTTAAATAACTGAAAATAACAGTAGTCATTTACAGTAAATGATTTTTTAAATATTAAAAGCTTTTTAAAAAGGTACCTGTCATAAATCACAATTTCTACAAGAAGTAACTCCGGAAGTACTACTGAACGGCCAGCTGAGGGCGCCATCCGAGGAGTATAAATACTTGGGCGTGGGCCCACCTTGGCCAGAGACAATCTGGAAACAGGAAGCTAGTGACTACTAACTAGACCTCCATGTTTTGTTACAAGTCGATTAAAGCCTTGCTTTATGTACAACCAAGTGCGTAGTGAGTCTTTATTACGTCAGTACCTATTATTGCTTTGCACCTAAAAAGCAGCTTAATTGTAAGAGCCTCCTTGAAGGGCCGCAAACGGGAGCAATTAGCGGAAAATCGCCATGGTGATCAATTCGGCCTGGGGGCGTGGCCAGGTTTGTGGGCGGGGTCGGCTTCCAACTGATGTTTTTTAAACTAGCTCAAAAGATCGTGGAAACTTGATTTGTGCTGGACATAATTTGTGCTTGAAATTCCTCGAGCTTTTATACTGGTTTGGCTGATTTCGGGTGAATTGCACTGGATACATCAGTGCAACTGAGCAGAAACTCCAGGCCAATATGGTCAATACACGATCGACAGATCTATAGATAATGAGACACGAGCAGCAATTACACATCTCCTACAAGAGGCAGAAAGAAAGTACAGTGTCAACTTGCACTGGGTGTCCCAATAGCTCCAGTTAGATATAACAAAAAGAGTTTTTGTGAACATGAGTACAAACACACTCACCCTAAAAGCTAGAAAAATAGTAAATTCTATTTTTACATTTTTTTTTGTAAGGAACAGGAAAAATGGTTACGATTAGGTTAAAAATTATTCAATGCCGTGTTTGTCAAGCCTGAAGTTCACATACGATAGCAAAATACTGCAGATGCTGGAAATCTGAAATAACAACAGAAAATGCTGGAAAATCTCAGCAGGCCAGGCAACATCCGTGGAGAGGAGAGTCAACGTTTCGGGTCGAAACCCTTCTACAGAACTGAGGAAAAAAGGCAGGAAATGAAACAAAAGGCAGTTTGGGGGCTGGGAAATGGGGGAGGGGATGAAAGAAGAGACATTAAGATATTCAAGGCGAGACGAGATAGTAATAGGACAGGTAAAGAAACAGACAATGGCTCTAGATGAAGTGTGAAATACAGCTGCCATGTGGGAGAGAGAGGTAAAAGAGGAAAAGGCACAAACCAAAAGTGTGAATAAAAAATAATAGGGGCCGAGGTTATGATCTGAAGTTGTTGAACTCGATATTGAGTCCGGAAGGCTGTAAAGTGCCTAATCGGAAGATGAGGTGCTGTTCCTCGAGTTTACGCTGAGCTTCCGTGGAACAATGCAAGAGGCCGAGGACGGAGAGGTCAGAGTGGGAATGGAATGGTGAATTGAAATGACAGGCGACCGGAAGCTCAGGGTCACCCTTACGGACTGAACGGAGGTGTTCCGCAAAGCGGTCACCCAATCTGCGTTTGGTCTCCCCAATGTAGAGGAGACCGCATCGTGAGCAGCGAATACAGTATACTAGATTGCAAGAAGTACATGTAAATCGCTGTTTCACCTGGAAGGGGTGTTTGGGGCCCTGGACAGTGGGAAGGGGGGAGGTATATGGGCAGGTGTTACATCTCCTGCACTTGCACGGGAAGGTGCCGGGCGAAGAGGAAGGGGTGCTGGGGGTGATAGAGGAGTGGACTAGGGTGTCTCGGAGGGAGCGGTCCCTACAAAATGCTGAAAGGGGATGATGCGTTTGGTGGTGGGATCACGTTGCAGGTGGTGGAAATGGCGGAGGATGATCCGTTGAATGTGGAGGCTGGTGGGGTGAAAGGTGAGGACAAGGGGAACCCGATCGTGGTTCCGGGAGGGAGGGGCAGGGGTGAGGGCTGAAGTGCGGGAGATAGAACGGACCTGGTCGACGGCTGTGTCAACCACGGTAGAGGGGAATCCTCGGTTGAGGAAAAAGACATGTCGGAAGCACTGGTGTGGAAGGTGGCATCGTCGGAGCAGATGCAGCGGGTACGGAGAAACTGGGAGAATGGAAGGTGTTGCTATGGGTACCCGCATGGGTCCTAGCTATGCCTGCCTTTTCGTGGGATATGTGGAACACTCTTTGTTACAGTCCTACTCGGGTCCCCTCCCTCACCTTTTTTCCGGTACATTGATGGCTGTATCGGTGCCGTTTCCTGCTCTCGCCCTGAACTAGACAATTTCATTCACTTTGCCTCCAATTTCCACCCTTCCCTCACCTTCACATGGTCCATCTCCGAATCTTCCCTTCCCTTCCTCGACTTTTCCGTCTCCATCTCTGGGGATAGGTTATTGACCCACTGTCCAGGTGAAACAGCGATTTACTTGTACTTCTTGCAATCTAGTATACTGTATTCGCTGCTCACGATGTGGTCTCCTCTACATTGGGGAGACCAAACGCAGATTGGGTGACCGCTTTGCGGAACACCTCCGTTCAGTCCGTAAGGGTGACCCCGAGCTTCCGGTCGCCTGTTATTTCAATTCACCGTTCCATTCCCAGTCAGACCTCACCGTCCTCGGCCTCTTGCATTGTTCTTCGGAAGCTCAACGTAAACTCGAGGAACAGCACCTCATCTTCCGATTCGGCACTTTACAGCCTTCCGGACTCAATATCGAGTTCAACAGTTTCAGATCATAACCTCGGCCCCTATTATTTTTTATTCACACTTTTGGTTTGTGATTTTCCTTTTACCTCTCTCTCCCACACGGCAGCTGTCTTTCACTCTGCCAGCGCATTTCACACTTCATTTCGGGCCATTGTCTGTTTCTTTACCTGTCCTATTACCATCTCGTCTCACCTTGAATATCTCTCAATGTCTCTTCTTTCATCCCCTCCCCCATTTCCCAGCCCCCAAACTGCCTTTTGTTTCATTTCCTGCCTTTTCTCTCAGTTCTGTAGAAGGGTTTCGACCCGAAACGTTGACTCTATTTCTCTCTCCACATATGTTGCCTGGCCTGCTGAGTTTTTCCAGCATTTTCTGTTGTTATTTCTGAAGTTCACATAGGTGGGTTCGACCAGTGCCTTATCCAATAGCCTACTGGAGCCGTACTTATACATTTTAACACTTCCGTGGTAATTTGCAGCAGTTGATTATTTCATGTTTCCAATATCTTTACTTACAATAGAAACTCTTACAAAAGTTCCCTGGAAAATTGGTTTTGGACAGCTGATAAATGGAGAGACAAAAACATCTGAAAATCAGCAAAAATGGGGTGCTGCTCGGGTGAAAAGACCCCAAAACACCTGCTGGGGGGCAGAGCGTGTTGCCATCTTTCACATTGTTTCCAACGACAACTCCACACGCCAGCCGGGGTTAGAGCGTGTAATCGTGACAGTCCACACAGCAAAACGTTAACAGACTAATCTACTGTGGGGGGGAAAAGTGACCAGAGGAAGTAAGAGTTGCGGGCAGGAAGAACCACGACATTTTTAGGTTACCTTGTTGCCTAACTAGGGCCCAACTCCGTCCTGTCCTTGTATCCAAATTACAGCCCACTTTCACCAACTCCACAGTACGCACCTTATTGTAATACTGCACCCTGGGATTGGAGGCAGCTTCCTCGTCCTCCACTTTGATCAGTCTGTCCAGGAATTCCTCCCTCCCCACTGCTGCGGCAGCATCACAGAAACAATCCAGAGCCTGGGAAAGAAGCAATGACATGGACATGTCGCAAAACCAGCAACACCGACAGAACAGGCCAGGGCTTAGAATCAGCTCCCGGCACCTTGTACCTATTAGAAGGGAATGCTCACAGACACAGCTTCAACACAGACCCCCATCCCACAGTGTGTCTGCTCAGACCCAGCTTCAACACAGACCCCCATCCCACAGTGTGTCTGCTCACAGACCCAGCTTCAGTACACAGATCCTGCACCCAGTCTGAAACATCAGCATCAGGAGTGAGCGGCTGTTGGTCTACTTCAGGAGTCTGAGCATGTAAGGCTTTTTTTGAAAAGTGACACGAGATAGAAGGAGGAAAGTTCATTGCTGAAAGTAACAAGTGACTTTCAATTAAAGTGACGATTGCAGGTGCTGAAAGCATTAATAGGACGACCTGAAAGAATGTTGCTTGCCCTCCATCCTCATCGCAATCTTACCTTGTGTCCTTCCCCTGTGACCAGGTAACACTGTCCCAGCACAAACCGCCGCGAGCCGACATTAACCTCACACCAGGGCTGCAGCAGACGCACGTATTCCTTTAAAAATGAGAGAGTGTGCACGTGGCTAGTGACAACAGTCTAATTAAACAACATGAAGCATTGCAACATCAGGAGATAGGGAATGGTCAGAGTAGGCTCAGATTCGAGCTCTCAGTCACAACACAGACCAGCTTGTAGAGTTAGCCTTGGCTCTATTCACTGCATCAACTGGGAGTAGCACAAGTTAGGCACAGAACTACCTGACTCAATTCACAGCCATGCATACCAGAATTGTGTTAACGAACTGCAGATCATGTCTCAATAAACATACGGCAAACCAGTTCATCATCTGTAACACTGCAAACGAGGAGTCAGATCATGTGTAGTCCCCAGGTGAAGTGGGGTTAGAGGCCGGGGAATCACTGGACCACTACACATAGGTAATGTAAATGTGTCACATTTTAACATCCTCCTGCCGGTAGGAGGGTGTGATACAGATGTTACAATCAGTACTTTCCTTGCAAACATTATCATTCATCAGAACTTCTGCTGGACTGAAACATTAGAAAAAAAAATCCGGCATCAACCCCACAACAGCGGCCCTCCACACGCCCACAGATCCCACTCGCACACTTCAGTGTGCCCCAATCTGCAGTAAGGGAACGGTAGCATAGTGGTTACTGGACTAGTAAACCAGAGGCCTGGACTAATGATCCCAAGATGGGAGATCAAATCCCACCATGGCAGCTGGGGAATTCAGTTAGTTTAATCTGGTGACCATGAAACTATCAGATTGTTGTAAAAACCCATCTGGTCCTTTAGGGAAGGAAATCTGGCCGATGTGAGACTCCAGACCCAAAGTTGGCTGACTCTTCACTGCCCTCTGAAGTGGCCCAGCAAGCCACTCAGTTGTAACAAACCGCTACGAATAAAAATAAAACTGACGGACCAACCGGCATCAGCCTTGGCATCAGCTTCGGACACGACAACGGCACACCCAGCCCAGTCGACCCTGCAATTCCTCCTCACTAACATCTGGGGACTCGTGCCAAAATTGGGAGAGCTGTCCCACAGACTAGTCAAGCTACAGCCTCACAGAATCATACCTTTCAGCCAACGTCCCAGACTGCTCCATCGCCATCCGGCAGGACAGACTCACCAGAGGTGGCGGCACAGCGGTATACAGTCGGGAGGGAGTGGCCCTGGGAGTCCTCAACCTTGACTCCAGACCCCATGAAGTCTCATGGCTTCAGGTCAAGCATGGAAACCTACCACCCTCCCTCAACTGATGAATCACTCACCATCCAGGACAAAGCAGCCCGCTTGATTGGCACCCCATCCACCACCTTAAACATTCACTCCCTCTACTACCGGCGTACCGTGGCTGCAGTGTGTACCATCTACAAGATGCACTGCAGCAACTCGCCAAAGATTCTCCGACAGCACCTCCCAAACCCGCTAACTCTACCACCTACAAGGGCAGCAGGTACATGGGAACACCACCACCTCCAAGTTACACACCAACCTGACTTGGAAGTATATCACCGTTCCTTCACCCCAGACAGCAGTTATTCACAACAGTGGACAAGGGATGGTGTGGGAATCTACGGCAGAATATGAGACAATATGACCAGCCTTCCACAGGACTGCCCAGCTGGAGCAAAACTGAAACAAGAGCTCCTCACGACAAATTATTACAGTGAAACCACCCTTTCAGAATGAGGTTTTACGCTTTATTACATTGAGAGCCACAAAAGTCACAAGCAAATACACGTCAAAAGCAGTAAGCACTACCTACCTGGAGCTGTATATACTGGCAGTGTCCCATGAGAAACTCTGGAAACAGAAAACTGGTGTTACTTGCCCACCTGAGTAGCAGTTAAGGAAGAATGGGGGTGCCTGAGATCATTGGGAAAGGTCACACTGACGGGGCACTGAGGGAAAGGTCACGCTGACGGGGCACTGAGGGAAAGGTCACGCTGACGGGGCACTGAGGGAAAGGTCACGCTGACGGGGCACTGAAGGAAAGTGAGACACACTACACACCAGGACCAAGTAGGGAATCTGTGGCCAGCTGCACAACTACAGGGAGCTATTTCAATTGAGCGGATAGAGCGTTTCACTTTGCCGAGCACCCATTCTCCGTGGCTTCGCTGTCATGAGGTCAGGAAACCCACAAAGAGCCAGACAACCAACCACACACATGCCTCCTTGGAGCATCCAAGCCAGGACACAGGGAGAGCAAACAGACTGGAGAGAAGGATAAATATAGCTTAGAAAGGCTCAAGGACAGACGTAAGCCACACAGGGGGAAAAAAAAGCTTGCATTTATAGATCACTTGCCCACAGGATGCTACAAAGCACTTTACAGCCAATTAATTGCTTTTTAAGTGTAGTTACTGTTGGTACATAGGCAGACGCAGCTGTCTATCAGTACAAAGCAAGGTCCCATAAACAGCAAATGAACAAATGACCAACTAATGTTTTTGGTGGTCAGTTGCGGAAAGAATATAGTTCAGGACACTGGGAGAACTCTCCCACTCTTGAAATAGTGCCATGGGATCTTTAACATCCACAGATGGGCCCTTGGTTTAGTGTCTATTCGATAGATGACACCAAGAATACAGCACTCCACAAACACTGCATGAAGTATCGTATCAGCCTAGATCACACGCTCAACTCTTGGAGTGGGGTTTGACCCCACGACCTTCTGACTCAGGAGAGAGTGCTACCAACTGAGCCCAGCAGACACGAGGCATTAGAATGGCGATAAAAGCATATTCAACCAAGTCTTACCAAAAACTACATTCATCTCAACATGAACCACAAGTCATGACCGAGAGGTCTTCACACTCCCTTCATAGAATGGCATAGCGCAGAAGGGGGCCGTTCGGCCCATTGTACCTATGCCAGCTCTTTGAAAGAGCTATCCAATTAGTCCCATTCCCATGCTCTTTCCCCTTGGCCTGCAAAACTTTCCCCTTCAAGTATATATCCTATTCCCTTTTGAAAGTTATTACTGAATCTGCTTCCACTCTTTCAGGCAATGCAGTGCATTCTGCACAATAATCACTTTGATTTGTGGTAAGTGTGAACAAAAGGGCCCAGGCAATGTTAATCATGAATTCATTTTATAAAATAAATCTGAGTTACCCCAATGTATCTGAAAAGTCTGTAGACTGTACTGGTCTGAACACTCAACACCTCCCCGAATGTCTATTAGCAACAAACTCAGATTGGCCAGTGAGGGAAACTCACTCCAAGGCTTTAGTAACAGAGGATCTCTTGCTGCTGTTCATTTTCAAAGTTTAGAAATTCATTCAATGAGGAATTTCAACCCTACGTAAATGTCCAGTGTATGTGTTTGAATTATAGATCATCACGGAACCGGAAGATAAAAGCTAATTAAATGCATCTGGTTACAAAGAGCAAACCGACCATTTTCACTAAATGGACCCTACCCTGAAGTGTGTTGGACATCTTGGGGAGTTAAGGGTCAACAGTCAAATTTCTTTGTATCTTGGATTAACAGGCTTCCCAAGATATAAACAGGATGACTTTGAAGTGTGGTAAAAGCAAGGCATTGCTTGTTTTCTGAGATGTAAAGTGCTTGTGTAAGGGAATAAGTGTTAGCAATGACGTCAGCCATGAGTGGTTTCACTTTAGGGTAATAAACAATGGTAGTAAGAATCCATTAGATAGATAGCAGTTGGTACAGTTATTACTTCCAAGATGCTAGCAAATGTTACGTCAGGAAGTCTCGTGTAGGGGAAAGTGAGGAAAACAATTGCCAACTGTTTACATGGATATTCTGTTTTCAAAGGATTTGGGAAATAGATACATCATACAGGCATATCTGTGACATTTTCCTTTAATGTAGTCAAAATATGGTGTATAAAGGATGATGGCTTTCAAAAGTTTGGCAGAGTGTACTTGAAAGATACAGAAACCGAATATCCACTCTCTGTATACAGTTAAAGACCGATCATCTTTACTGTACATCAATAAAGTCTGTTCCGTATACGCCACTATACTCGTGCATACTCGAAACATGTTATTGTGAACCAGAGGAGAAAGGAAGTTGACTGCTTAGCATCATGGAAAGAGTTAGAAGAGAAAAAGGTTGATGCCAGAAATTAGAGCTCTAAGGAGACTCAAAGAACTGAAAAGAGCAAGGGGGGGACGGACTCAAGCTGCTAAGAAGCGCGGAGGTTATTTAAGGCATATAACTGAAGTTACACTACACCTTATCCACATGCTTTTATTGTACTCAATGGGGACACCTTCAATTTTTATATTTTATTGCCAATTTTCCACCCTTTTCCTTTCCCCCTTCAAACTACCGACCCATTGTTGGGGTATATTTTCACCTGGGTAACTCTTCCCTCGCCACAGTGGTCCGTCTCCACGCCTGCAAAAACTTCCTCAGTACAGCAGCGAGTGTCAGTTCAGTACTGCCTCCGACAGTGCGGCGCTCCCTCAGTACTGCCCCTCCGACAGTGCGGCGCTCCCTCAGTACTGCCCCTCCGACAGTGCGGCGCTCCCTCAGTACTGCCCCTCCGACAGTGCGGCGCTCCCTCAGTGCGGCGCTCGCTCAGTACTGCTCCCCCGACAGTGCGGCGCTCGCTCAGTACTGCCCCGACAGTGCGGCGCTCTTTCCGTACTGCCCCGACAGCGCGGCGCTCCTTCAGTACTGCCCCGACAGCGCGGCGCTCCTTCAGTACTGCCCCGACAGCGCGGCGCTCCTTCAGTACTGCCCCGACAGCGCGGCGCTCCTCCAGTACTGCCCCGACAGCGCGGCGCTCCTTCCGTACTGCCCCGACAGCGCGGCGCTCCTTCAGTGCTGCCCCGACAGCGCGGTGCTCCTTCAGTACTGCCCCGACAGCGCGGCGCTCCTTCAGTACTGTCCCTCTGACAGTCCAATGCTCCCTCAGTACTGCCCCGACAGCGCGGCGCTCCTTCAGTACTGCCCCGACAGTGAGGCGCTCCTTCAGTACCAACCCTCTGACAGTCCAATGCTCCCTCAGTACTACAGTGAAATGTCAACCAAGATTATGTGGGCTTGAACCCACCTTATGACAGAGGTCAAAGAGCCATGGTTGATATCCAAGAAGGGGCCTTCCTGATGTGCTGCATCCTGCTAGCCAAACTCCAGCGCTCCCTTGCAGATTTATTGGCCACATTAAATCCAGTTCCACCCCAGGATCTACAGATGCTGGTTAGATACCCTGGTACAAGCTCAGCGGAAACTTGCTGTCCTGCCAGTATCCTGGGAGCTCACATTGTGAACTGCATCTTTAATTGAGAAGCGCGACTGGACATCAGCAGAGATGTACTTGGTAATTTGTATGTTTGCAGCCAATTCGGTGTATATAATTGTTTTAAACTAGCACCACTCCTCAAACCCGATTTACCAGTTGTTTACTCACGTTTATAATAAAAGTGAACTGCAAATAGTGGTACATTGTAGCTACAAACTTCTCCACGAAAAACGATTGCAGTTAAATCATGCTCACATTTCACTTTGCACCTCAGTGTAATGATCTGAAAATTAAAAACCCATCCATAGAACCATATCAGAAGTGTACAGCAGACACGGTGGGCTGACTGGCCTGTGTCATTTTTTTTTAAATAGACCAATAGAATGGCATTTGGGTATAACCAATGCCACCAAACCAATAAATACTCTAGAAAGGCTCGAGTAGTTATACTACCTCCTGATGTTACCAGATTTATAAAATAGACAATATTCTGTGTGGTAAACCACTGTCATACCTGTCTGTGTCTGTATGTGTATTCCACTAGGTACAGGTCTGGACATGCCTCGGCTGACTCCTCCCACTATTCCAGGTATATAAGTGACTACCTCCCAGTCCCTTAGTATTCTGGACGGGTCGACCACTCGAGACTAGACCTTCATTCTTTAGTTTATAAAAGCCTGATTGTTACTCGCTCTACCTCAGTCTTTTGAGTAATTGATGGCGCATCAATTTTATTAACTAAATTTTTTTATAATGGAGAAGATCCTCACACCAGCATGCCTGGACCTGGACAGTCGGGAAGCGGACGCTTCCACCAAGTTTGCTCACTGGCTCACGTGCTTCGAGACATTCCTGACTGCCTCCACTGCGGTCGAAACGGATGCGGACAAACTGTCTGTCCTGTTCTCCAAGGTGAACCACCGAGTTTACTCAGTCATCCGGGACGCGACCTCGTACACAGCCGCCCTCCAGCTCCTCAAGACCCAGTACACGTGCCCTGTGAACGAAGTATACGCTCGGCACCTTCTGGGGAGTCGCAAGCAACAACCTGGGGAATCGACTGAGGAATACCTCCAAGCACTGTCCGTGCTTGGCCGGGCCTGTGGGTGTAAGGCGGTAACGCCCACTAAGTACACGGAGGAACTGATCCGGGATGCCTTCGTAGCGGGCCACAGGTCCAACTACACCCGACAGCGACTGCTGGAGCAGAGTGACCTCGCCCTCGACAAAGCCTCCGACATCGCACTAACGCTGGACGCAGCCTTCCGGGGCATGGATGCCTACTCCTCTGCACCGTGGACGCCGCGGGGAACGACAACCTGGGACATGGTAGGACAGCCCCATAGCACCGTGCCACCCCAGCCACGGCCCAACTACCGCAGCAGTGTCCCAAAGCCAGACAGCAGTATCCCAAGGCCAGAAATGCTACTTCTGTGGCCAGGCCAAACACCCCAGAGTGCGCTGCCCGGCAAAGAATGCGACCTGCTCGGGCTGCGGAAAAAAGGGACACTACGCCAGCGTCTGCAAGGCCAAAGCCACCCCGAACGCCAGCAGCGCCGTGTGTGGGCCGTGCGAGCCGCCATCTTGGGCCCCCAACAGCGCCGCGTGTGGGCCGTGCGGGCCGCCATCATGGGCCTCCCCAGCCATGTGCGAACCACCGCAGCAGCAGCCATCTTGGACGACTCCAGCCACATGGGAATCATGGATGCCGCCATCTTGGACACCAGCCGGGACGCAGCAGACCGCCAACCCCCCCCCATCTGATACTCGCAGCGACACACCGACCCCTACGCTGGCCTCTGTGACGCTGGACCAAACGAGGCCGCACCAGTTAGCTCGGTCCAAAATGGACGTTAAGGTAAACGGCCATGCAATAAACAGCCTTTTTGACTCTGGGAGCACAGAGAGCTTCATCCACCCCGACACGGTGCGGCGTTGCTCTCTCCCAGTCCTGCCTGCGCACCAGCGGATTTCTATGGCCTCCAAGTCCCAGTCAGCGGACATTGGCGGCTACTGCGTGGTGACACTAGTAGTAGATGGGACTGTGTTCAATAATTTTAAACTCCTGGTCCTGCCCGACCTCTGCGCTGCCGTTCTACTGGGGTTGGATTTCCAGTGCCACCTCAAAAGCGTTACAATGGCGTACGGTGGCCCCCTCCCCCCACTCACAGTCCGCAGCCAGCAGCCTCCAAATTGCCCGCCGCGCACCAGATGCAACCTCTCCACACTCAGAGTCCCACCCCCCCCACTGTTTGCTAACCTCACCCCCGACTGTAAGCCCATCGCCACAAAGAGCAGGCGATACAGTGCCGGGGACAGGGTTTTCATCAAAACCGAAGTGGAACGGCTCCTGAAGGAGGGGATTATTGAGGGCAGCTCCAGCCCCTGGCGAGCCCAGGTTGTGGTCGTTAAGACCGGCGAGAAACAACGCCTGGTCATCGACTACAGCCAAACAATAAACCGCTACACCCTGCTGGACGCCTACCCACTCCCCCGCATAGCTGACATGGTCAACCAGATCGCGCAGTACCGCGTCTTTTCGACCATTGACCTGAAATCAGCGTACCACCAGCTCCCCATCAGCCCTGAAGACCGCCAGTATACTGCTTTTGAGGCAAACGGCTGCCTCTATCACTTCCGTAGGGTTCCCTTCGGCGTTGCCAACGGGGTCTCCGTCTTCCAAAGGGAGATGGACCGGATGGTCGATCAAAATGAGCTGCAGGCCACTTTCCCTTACATAGATAATGTGACCATCTGCGGCCATGACTTGCAGGACCATGACGCAAACCTCGAGAAATTCCTCCGCACCGCCCAACTCCTGAACCTGACATATAACAAGGAGAAGTGCATATTCTGCACAGACCGCCTCGCCATCCTTGGCTGTGTTGTGGAACACGGGGTCATCGGCCCCGACCCGGACGCGTCCCCTTATGGAACTCCCACTGCCTAAAAGCTCTGAAAAGGTGCCTAGGGTTTTTTTCCTACTACGCTCAGTGGGTCCCCTACTATGCAGACAAAGCCCGTCCGCTGATCAAGTCCACCTCTTTTCCCGTGACGGCAGAGGCCCACTTAGCCTTCCACCGTATCAAGGAAGACATTGCCAAAGCCACCATGCACGCAGTGGACGAATCCATCCCCTTCCAGGTGGAAAGCGATGCGTCCGACTTCGCTCTGGCCGCCACCCTCAATCAGGCGGGGAGACCTGTGGCATTCTTCTCACAAACCCTCCAGGGCCCGGAGACCAGACACTCCGCGGTCGAGAAGGAGGCCCAGGCTATCGTGGAGGCTGTGCGTCATTGGAGGCACTACCTGGCCGGAAAACGATTTACCCTGCTCACTGACCAGCGTTCAGTTGCTTTTATGTTCAACAACAAGCAGAGGGGCAAAATCAAAAATGACAAGATCTTGAGGTGGAGAATCGAACTTTCCACCTACAATTACGAGATCTTGTACCGGCCTGGGAAGCTCAATGAACCCCCAGATGCCCTATCGTGTGGCACCTGCGCCAGCGCGCAGATCGATAGGCTGAGGGCCCTCCACAATGACCTCTGCCACCCGGGGGTCACCAGGTTCTTCCACTTCATCAAGGCCCGCAACCTGCCTTACTCCATCGAGGAGGTCAGGACCATGACCAAGAACTGCCAAGTCTGCGCTGAGTGCAAACCGCACTTTTATAGACCAGACAGAGCCCACCTGATAAAAGCCACTCGCCCTTTCGAATGCCTTAGCGTCGATTTCAAAGGGCCTCTCCCCTCCTCCGACCACAATGTGTACTTCCTCAACATCATTGACGAGTACTCCCGGTTCCCGTTTGCTATCCCCTGCCCGGACATGACCAGTGCCACGGTCGTTAAATGTCTGAACAGCCTCTTCACCCTGTTCGGTTTCCCCAGCTATATCCATAGCGACCGGGGCTCATCGTTTATGAGCGACGAACTCCGCCAGTACCTGCTCGTTAGGGGTATAGCCACAAGCAGGACCACCAGTTACAACCCCCGGGGGAACGGACAGGTGGAAAGAGAGAATGCAAGAGTTTGGAAGGCCGCCCTACTAGCCTTAAAGTCTAGGGGCCTTCCGACCTCCCGCTGGCAGGAGGTGCTCCCCGATGCGCTCCACTCGATTCGGTCACTGCTCTGCACTGCCACCAATGCCACCCCTCACGAGAAAATGTTTGTCTTCCCAAGGAAGTCCACATCGGGGACATCGTTACCGCCATGGCTGACGTCCCCAGGGCCGGTACTACTGAGAAGACACGTGAGGGCCAATAAAACGGACCCCCTGGTCGAGAGGGTCGACCTCCTCCACGCCAACCCCCAGTACACTTACATTGCGTACCCGGACGGGCAGGAGGACACAGTCTCCATACGAGACCTCGCACCCTCGGGGACCGCTGTAACCCACTACCCATTACCACCCCCCCCCCCACGACCCGATATCCAACCCCAGCAGCCGGCTCGCCTTGGACCGTCACCCACGAGGACTACACTCCAGGGCCCCAGCCTACACGGGACGCGACGCCGGAAGCTCTACCACCCCTGCCGTCGCCACGTCGATCACAGCGGCAGACAAGACCTCCGGAGAGGCTCCAATACACGAACTTTTAAATACACTTCACCCCGCCGGACTCATTTTTAAACAAGGGGTGAATGTGGTAAACCACTGTCATACCTGTCCGTGTCTGTATGTGTATTCCACTAGGTACAGGTCTGGACATGCCTCGGCTGACTCCTCCCACTATTCCAGGTATATAAGTGACTACCTCCCAGTCCCTTAGTATTCTGGACGGGTCGACCACTCGAGACAAGACCTTCATTCTTTCGTTAATAAAAGCCTGATTGTTACTCGCTCTACCTCAGTCTTTTGAGTAATTGATGGCGCATCATTCTGCAGTAACTACCGGTCACAAAAGGCCTCAAACATATCGGTGGGATCTCTCTCCATGATCACCCTGACACAAACAAGGCCCCGAAAGAGTGGCCTTCCCAGTGGATCCTATGCATCCTGGACATGACTTAGCCAGCCCCAGGAACAGACCCACTCAGAGGATCGCTGACCCCTCTGCGCACTGGGAGACCAAATATGAATGTACTGAGGGAGTGCTGCACGGTCAGAGATGCCGTCTTTCAGATGAGACATTAAACTGAGGCCCCGTCAGCTATCAGGTGGATCCCACAGCACTATTTCAAAGAACAGCAGGGGAGCTCTCCCCAGTGTCTTGGCCAATGTTTACCCCTCAACCAAAATCACTAAAACAGATTATCTGGTCATTAACACATTGCTGTTTGTGGGAGCTTGCTGTGTGCAAATTGGCTGCTGTGTTTCCTACATTACAACAGTGACTACACTTCAGAAGTGTTTCTTTGACTGTAAAGCACTTTGGGACATCATGAAAGATGCTATAGAAATGAAAGTCTTTTTTATAATCATGCTCCAAGAACCTTGAATTAGACATCACCACCCAGCTCCAGACTCACAATTCTCTCTGAATCCCCAGTGTGGCTATTGCCATGCTCACAGTACCGTGACTGCACTGGTCATAACCTCCAATAATAACCTTTGTGATCATGACCACTAACGTGTTGCGTCTCAGCGACATCGTCAGTCGGCACCAGGTCAGCTGCCACAAGTATCTGGACAACAGACAGCTCCACAATCCTAACCGACCTGTGTGTTATCCGACTGTTTGCATGGGGCGAGGCAGAACCTCATCCAGCTGAGAACAGGGAAAACCAAAGGCATCTTATTCAACCCTTGACAGAAGCTCAGTACATTGGTCCTCAAACCCATTCTGCTCCCCCATCTGCCCCAGCGTCCTGCTCGATCCTGAACTGTCTCAAACCCCACCATCATCACTGAGCACTTACTTCCAGCTCTGCAGTGTCGCCCGCCTCTACTGCCCATGAAACCCTTCTCCAACTCTTTCCCTCCAGATTCTACTGCTCCAACACCCTCTTCCTGATCTCCAAAATAAACAAATTCAGCACCCAAATCTCATCTTACAACTCCCGTTGGTTCAATAACCCTCCTCATAGACCTTCACTGGCTCCTCATCCCTCAACTGGAGCTCAAAATCCTCATCCTCATTTACAAATCCCTCTGTAACCTTTCGTTGCCCAATTCTGCCTCTTCTGTATTGGCCCCATCATTGACGGTAAGAGTTTTCATCCTCAGCCCTACTCTTTTTAACTCTCTTCCTAAACTTCTCTGTCCCTCTAATTCTCTCTCCAGTTTAAAAAGTCTCCTCAAAACCTCTCTTCAGTCATTCTTTGGGTCATTTCCCGTAACTCTTCCACTACTGCTGCCTGTCCCCTTCTCCCATGAGACACTGCCTACAGTGAACATGCAAGTTGTTGAAGACAGACAGTAACATTGCTGTACTGTACACAGCGTCATTTTAAAGGATACAAATACTGTAGGAGGTAGTTGGTAATGGCAATACCAATCTGCGTCCAGTTGATCACTGGTTGGTTTAAAGGACTATTTGCCTGGGACAATAGCCGGGAGAGGATGTGTTTTCTGGCCACATTCTGGTAGAACAATTCCACCACTGTCCGTGGGCTGGTGGCTGGAAAACAGAGACAGCAATTCATCAGGATTACATTCACCAGGGTTAGAAACCAAGTCATCGACACGAGAGAAACCAACCGCTCCATATTAACCAGGGTTAGAAACCAAGTCATCGACACGAGAGAAACCAACCGCTCCATATTCACCAGGGTTAGAAACCAAGTCATCGACACGAGAGAAACCAACCGCTCCATATTAACCAGGGTTAGAAACCAAGTCATCGACACGAGAGAAACCAACCGCTCCATATTAACCAGGGTTAGAAACCAAGTCATCGACACGAGAGAAACCAACCGCTCCATATTAACCAGGGTTAGAAACCAAGTCATCGACACAAGGGAAACCAACCGCTCCATATTAACCAGGGTTAGAAACCAAGTCATCGACACAAGGGAAACCAACCGCTCCATATTAACCAGGGTTAGAAACCAAGTCATCGACACGAGAGAAACCAACCGCTCCATATTAACCAGGGTTAGAAACCAAGTCATCGACACGAGAGAAACCAACCGCTCCATATTAACCAGGGTTAGAAACCAAGTCATCGACACGAGAGAAACCAACCGCTCCATATTAACCAGGGTTAGAAACCAAGTCATCGACACAAGGGAAACCAACCGCTCCATATTAACCAGGGTTAGAAACCAAGTCATCGACACAAGGGAAACCAACCGCTCCATATTAACCAGGGTTAGAAACCAAGTCATCGACACGAGAGAAACCAACCGCTCCATATTAAGGCTAAATACAAGACAAAAAGTCAGATGAGAAGAGACTGTTCAACCTGTTGAATGTTTCGTCTAGCATGCCAACTCATCCTTCACCGTCCCCCACCCGTTATATGCCAACGCGCTCCTCGTGGCATGCAGTGCACGCTGAATAACCCTAGCGTTACTGCCTCCATTACCTTTCCGGTACATTATTTTCGAAGAAACGCAAAGGGACAAGCCCAGACATCTTTTCTACACCTGCCCCCTACTGAACTCCCACAGGCTCATTACCCATTTGATCAAATTCTTAATGAAGGGTTTGGCTATCGAGAACACTCAAGAGGCACTAAAGCAGGGCTATTCAAGGCTCCTGCCTTCATGGGCTATAATAGGGGCCTACCATGCAGCCTCATGGGCCTCATGCAAGGTTTGATTCCATGTCCCATTCATTTGTACTTATCTCAAAGTTGCTGATCGCAACAGATCTTGGTGTGCTGATTTATGATTTATCCACCATATCTGATTACAGTAAGAGAGGGCCTTTCCAAAACATAGCGTAGTGTTAACACTGCTGGACTAGTAATCCAGAGAATGGGAATTCAAATCCCATCATGCTAGTTTGAGAATTTGAATTCATCTAAAAAATAAATCCAGAAATAAAAAGCTGGGATGAGTAAAAGTGCCCATGAAGCTGTTGGAAAATCCAACTGGTTCACTAATGCCCTTTAGTGAAGGAAAGCTGCCGGGAATGAGAAACACAAGGGCAAATAGGACTGAACTGCCTGCATTTTGAAGGCTAGACCGTCAGAGCTGAACGGGACTGCACCAATGTTCCCGATCATTTTTGTTGGGTGCGCAGCTCCTTTAAGGGACTGCACAGCCCATTCACAGTTTCGCGCATGGGCAAAATTAATCATTGGAAAAGAGCAGTGCAGCTTAGAGGGAAGATTAGGCTGCACTTGGCCACGATCTGCTGCTTGGACCCTGGTTTAAACAGATAGTTGGGTTATTAACTGATCACCTCTTTCAGTGAGTCAGTAGGGATGGGGAGCACCTCCCTTCATGAATTGAAACTGTAACAGGGACCAGAAAAAACAGCTGGTGTTCCACACTACAACTGACCCCGAGTACTGTCCTGAAGCAACACTCTGCCTGTGACGTACAACAGGCCCCACTAGTACTGTCCTGAGGCAGCACTCCGCCTGTGACGTACAACAGGCCCCATTAGTACTGTCCTGAAGCAACACTCTGCCTGTGACGTACAACAGGCCCCATTAGTACTGTCCTGAAGCAACACTCTGCCTGTGACGTACAACAGGCCCCATTAGTACTGTCCTGAAGCAACACTCTGCCTGTGACGTACAACAGGCCCCACTAGTACTGTCCTGAGGCAGCACTCCACCTGTGATGTACAACAGGCCCCACTAGTACTGTCCTGAGGCAGCACTCCGCCTGTGACGTACAACAGGCCCCACTAGTACTGTCCTGAAGCAACACTCTGCCTGTGACGTACAACAGGCCCCATCAGTACTGTCCTGAGGCAGCATTCCTCCTGTGATGTACAACAGGCCCTACTAGTACTGTCCTGAAGCAACACTCTGCCTGTGACGTACAACAGGCCCCATTAGTACTGTCCTGAGGCAGCACTCCGCTGGTGACGTACAACAGGCCCCACTAGTACTGTCCTGAGGCAGCACTCCGCCTGTGATGTACAACAGGCCCCACTAGTACTGTCCTGAGGCAGCACTCCTCCTGTGATGTACAACAGGCCCCACTAGTACTGTCCTGAGGCAGCACTCCTCCTGTGATGTACAACAGGCCCCACTAGTACTGTCCTGAGGCAGCACTCCGCCTGTGACGTACAACAGGCCCCACTAGTACTGTCCTGAGGCAGCACTTCGCCGGTGACGTACAACAGGCCCCACTAGTACTGTCCTGAGGCAGCACTCCTCCTGTGACGTACAACAGGCCCCACTAGTACTGTCCTGAGGCAGCACTCCTCCTGTGACGTACAACAGGCCCCACTAGTACTGTCCTGAGGCAGCACTCCTCCTGTGATGTACAACAGGCCCCACTAGTACTGTCCTGAGGCAGCACTCCGCCTGTGACGTACAACAGGCCCCATTAGTACTGTCCTGAGGCAGCACTCCGCCTGTGATGTACAACAGGCCCCACTAGTACTGTCCTGAAGCAACACTCTGCCTGTGACGTACAACAGGCCCCACTAGTACTGTCCTGAGGCAGCACTCCGCCTGTGATGTACAACAGGCCCCACTAGTACTGTCCTGAGGCAGCACTCCGCCTGTGACGTACAACAGGCCCCACTAGTACTGTCCTGAGGCAGCACTCCTCCTGTGACGTACAACAGGCCCCACTAGTACTGTCCTGAGGCAGCACTCCTCCTGTGACGTACAACAGGCCCCACTAGTACTGTCCTGAGGCAGCACTCCTCCTGTGATGTACAACAGGCCCCACTAGTACTGTCCTGAGGCAGCACTCCGCCTGTGATGTACAACAGGCCCCACTAGTACTGTCCTGAGGCAGCACTCCGCCTGTGATGTACAACAGGCCCCACTAGTACTGTCCTGAGGCAGCACTCCTCCTGCGACGTACAACAGGCCCCACTAGTACTGTCCTGAGGCAGCACTCCTCCTGCGACGTACAACAGGCCCCACTAGTACTGTCCTGAGGCAGCACTCTACCTGTGACGTACAACAGGCCCCACTAGTACTGTCCTGAGGCAGCACTCCGCCTGTGATGTACAACAGGCCCCACTAGTACTGCCCTGAGGCAGCACTCTACCTGTGACGTACAACAGGCCCCACTAGTACTGTCCTGAGGCAGCACTCCGCCTGTGATGTACAACAGGCCCCACTAGTACTGCCCTGAGGCAGCACTCCTCCTGTGACGTACAACAGGCCCAACTAGTACTGTCCTGAGGCAGCACTCCTCCTGTGATGTACAACAGGCCCCACTAGTACTGTCCTGAGGCAGCACTCCTCCTGTGATGTACAACAGGCCCCACTAGTACTGTCCTGAGGCAGCACTCCTCCTGTGATGTACAACAGGCCCCACTAGTACTGTCCTGAGGCAGCACTCCTCCTGTGACGTACAACAGGCCCCACTAGTACTGTCCTGAGGCAGCACTCCTCCTGTGACGTACAACAGGCCCCACTAGTACTGTCCTGAGGCAGCACTCCTCCTGTGATGTACAACAGGCCCCACTAGTACTGTCCTGAGGCAGCACTCCTCCTGTGACGTACAACAGGCCCCATTAGTACTGTCCTGAGGCAGCACTCCGCCTGTGATGTACAACAGGCCCCACTAGTACTGCCCTGAGGCAGCACTCCTCCTGTGACGTACAACAGGCCCCATTAGTACTGCCCTGAGGCAGCACTCCTCCTGTGACGTACAACAGGCCCCACTAGTACTGTCCTGAGGCAGCACTCCGCCGGTGACGTACAACAGGATCCAGTTGCACTTTACTGAGTAGCACTCCGCCTGGGACACCATGTAGCTGAAGACTGCAGAGGGATTAAAGGGCAAGACCCTCTGCCTGCGCTCAGGTTTTAAGTGCCTATCGGTGCCCACAGCCGAGGGGAAAGGGCAGCTGCCCAAAGATAGAGGTTTGGCAGATGTACCCACCTGTCCGTTGTGACGTTAAGGCATTAGTGTCTGACAGCTCCAACACTGACAACTGTCGCAGGTTTGATTCCCTGAAACCACACAAAATCGTTAGTTCGTACCTTCTATAAACACTCTTGGGTCTTGTCATTTTAACACCCACCTCCACAGACAACCCACTTTCCACCCAGCAGTGTGCGCAGTCCAGGCAACACATCTCAACTGCTGCCAATGGTACACCGCAACTGGCTCTCTGATATCTGTTGGAGACAGGACCAGTATAGCCACAGCCCACCCTGGAGAACAGTATAACACCGCCACTCCCGGCCCTCTGTCAGTGTTGCTCTGTGTCGAGACACTAGAAGCCGGAAGAGCAAGCCACATTTTACTCAGTTTTTCCAACGGGTGCTCAAGGTGAGGTATGAGTGTGCTGGGGGATGTAACACCTAATGTGAACATCCACTCTCAGGTCAGAGAGCACAGGTAAAGCACTATTCTAACCCAACAACCTGCCTCAGCCCAACCCTCAGAAGAGCGCCCCATTTTCTACAGCAGCCAAGTTGTAGTTGGAGACACATTGGCAATTAGTGCTAGATGTGGGGAAATGGGACTGATGGCCAAACTCATCACACAGGACTCTTACAAGACAACAGATCAGAGAGACTTTTAACCTCCTCCCCCCAAATCTGGGCTGGATTTGACCTCAGGCCCCAGAAGTGAATGGCCAGTGTTTGACCCACTGCCCGATCTGCTCAATTTTGCAATGGGCAATATTCGCCCTGAAAAAGCCTCAAAAAGCACTGCACCTCAGTACCCAGGGTGTGGCTGCTGGTAAATGAGATAGTATTCATAGAAAGTCAAGCTTTAAACAACTGGGCGACTATTATGGTTAAAAAAAATTGTCGCGAGACACCAAGCCTTGTGAAAATGTTGTCCCCATTCTATCCCACACTCCTGACCGTACTTACAGTGTGTCAATGGGCACCGCTGATGCCAAGGTCCGACTAGCCCACCTCACCACAAAGTAGGAACACACGAGGAGAGACGTCCGAGGAATCAGATCTTGTTGGAGCTGCAAGAGATATCCACCAGCTCCCAAATACACCTGAAGAACAGCATACAGGAAGAGGAACATGTTAGAATTTAATAAATCGTTCTCTGTGCACACGTTTAAGAAATTATTGAGAGGCAGGGGACTTAGAATTTCACAACTCCAGTAAGTTCAAATTGCTAAAAGCCCCCAGAGTTCTCCCTGACTAGCCTCAAACTGTGTGCGAATGTTGGTCTAATCTGGTCAGCCACTGCTTTGAAAGGAATGCCCCCCTATTCCCACTTTCAATGTGCTGGATACATGTAAAACAACAGAAAATCGAAGCACAGCTGACTACACTCGCCCAGAAAACAGTCACCAAACACCCAGAAATAGGGTTGCAAAATTCTGGGAATTTTTAAAAGAGGAAACTTTCCATGGGAATTTTTGGGAATTTTGAGTTTTTTTGCACACTGATGGTTTTTGTCTCTGACCCTTATATTATCTTTGTCGTCAAAATAGACATACTGTTCCATACAAATAAAAACAGGCTTTCAAAACTTTATTTAGGTTATAATTTTGAACTTTATTGAACCCCCACAAAAAAGGCCCATCTAAAATAAAATAAAAAGAGCGTCAGCTTATTTAGCCTGTAATTTGTCCTTATTTTGTCCCTTTGAGTCTTCTACTCATGAGTCTTCGGAGTCTTCTACTCCTCATTGCTCCTCCTGATTCTCTGACATGTCCATTTCCTCCTCTGTGTCAGTGTCTAGCTGTGTGGTGGACACTTCTGTATCTGGCTCAATAAGTTGTAGGTTCGCCTGGATAGCCACCAGTTTCTCCACTCTCTTGTTAGTCAGCCTGTTGTACACCTTTGTATGCGTATTCCCAAAAAGTGACCAGTTTCGTTCAGAGGCCGCTGATGAAGGTGGGATTTGGAGTATCACCGATGCAATAGGTGACAGGGCCTCAGATGCACAAAGTCCCTTCCACCAGGTATGTGCACTGATATGCTTGCATGATTCCCATATCCCATCCCCATTCCAAAGACCTTGCTTGGTAGAGAACTTTGCCAGACTTCCCAGAACTTTGCCCACATCCAGATTGAGATGGTGTGAGAGGGTAGAAATCACACTGTAAGCGCTGTTGATCTGTTCTCCAGAAAGTATTGGTCTCCCAACATGCTTTGGGTCCAGCATGTATGCTGCAGCATGAATCGGCTTGACACAAAATTCTTGACGCGTCTGTATGAATTGAACAATTGCCTTCTCCTCTGCTTTGAGCAGCAGGGATGTGGGTAGGGCAATGCTGATTTGTTCTTTTAAATCAGTAAAAAGCCTGAGAACATCTGACAAGACAGCGTCATCTCCTTCAATCTGAGCAATTGCAGATGCTACTGGTGAGAGTAGTTTAAGGCTGCTAACCACTCTCTCCCAAAACACAACATCCAGCAGTATTTTCTTGATGGTGGTTTCCATATCCCCAGACTGGGATATTGCCATTTCTTGCAGCGACTCCTTACCCTCCAGAAGGCTGTTGTACATTATGACAACACCACCCCATCTAGTGTTGTTGGGCAGCTTCAGTGTGGTGTTCTTGTTCTTTGTCATTTGCTTGGAGTTGTAGGTTGCTGCAACTACCTGTTTTCCCCTGACATACTTAACAACTTGCTTGGCTCTCTTGTACAGTGCTTCCATGGTTCTCAAACCCATGATGTCCTTGAGGAGCAGGTTAAGCCCATGAGCTGCGCACCCAATAGACGTAATATGAGGGTAGGCCTCCTCCACTTGAGCCCAAGCAGCCTTCATATTCGCAGCATTGTCAGTAACTACTGCAAAGACCTTTTGTGATCCAAGGTCGTTGATGACCGCTTTCAGCTCATCAGCAATGTATGTGCCTGTGTGTCTGTTGTCCTTCGTGTCTGTCATCGCTATCGTTTCTTTGAGCTTTCCTTGGACTCTGTTATACTCAGCCTCCAGCCTCTGGTGGGAGGACAGTATGCAGGGCGAATAACATTGAAAAATCTCTTCCAGTACACATTGGCTGTGAGCATGAGGGGTGAGCCTGTTGCATATACAGCTCGAGCAAGGCACTCATCTGCATTCTTCTGGCTATGGTTATCCATTGTATCAAGGAACCTTCCAAGTGGGCCAGGAGTTGCTGATGATAAGGAGCCTGATGCTGAATGAGAACCATCATCTTCTTGAATGGAAGCAGAGGAACTCTGGGCTGACTGCTGTGAGCTTTGAGTGAAGTTGTTGCATTTGGATAAATGCTGCTGCATCTTTGTGGCATTCTTTACATATGGCTTTCTACAGTGTTTGCACATGTACACAGTCTTTCCATCTTTAATGCCTGGGGTAAAATCCTTCCACACATCCGACAGTAAACGTGGCATTGTTCTATGCAGAGAAATAAAGGGCATTCATCTCTGTGTCGAACTGCGGTCGATCAGCACGATTGCAACAGGGTGAGTACATTCTTGCTGATGCTCCATGTGATGGAAGCATGACCTGTACACACACGATGCTACATCACCAATAGTGTATTATTTTGTATATTTTAAATTGAAGGACAACAGAGTTCAACAAGTAACTGGTTTATTTGGTATAAAGTCTGATTTACTTACTGCATCATCACAACATCAGCAGAAAACAAAATGACTTCCCTCAGGACCCCTAACCTGGATCTTAAAAAAACTATAGCAGTCCTACAGATGCCTGTAGGCCAATCACAATTCGATATGCAAATATTACAAATAGAGGGAGCTAATCGCTCATCCACCCAATCAGGACACATTTGTTCACAGTCACACACAAAACTTGTAATTATTAAAACAAGCCAAGAAGATAAACATATATTGATTAAGAAATTCCTTAATAATTAAGATTCCATCTCTGTTAGTAATTTTAAGAGAGGACCTGTGGAAAAAAAAGAAATACAAAAAAAAAATGCTAGCATGTGCTTTTTTGGGCAAAATTCCCAAGCTAAACTTCCCGTGGAAAATTTCCGGAAATTTCCCGGAAACTTTCCACCCCTTTGCAACCCTACCCAGAAAACAGTCACCAAACACCCAGAAAACAGTCACCAAACACCCTGAAAACAGTCACTTCGGAATGGCAACTGCAACAGATAGAAGGAACATAGAAGATAGGAGTAGGCCATTCGGCCCTTCGAGCCTGCTCTGCCATTCAACGAGATCATGGCTGATCATCCAAACCCTAGCACCCGGTCCCTACACCGACAGCCATCCCACCCAAGCCCTATCCCCATAACCCCACGTATTTAATCCCCCCTAACACTAAGGGCCAATTTTTATCATGGCCAATCAACCTAACCCGCACATCTTTGGACTGTGGGAGGAAACCGGAGCACCCGGAGGAAACCCACGCAAACACGGGGAGAATGTGCAAACTCCACACAGACAGTCACCCGAGGCCGGATTTGAACCCGGGTCCCTGGCGCTGTGAGGCAACAGTGCTAACCACTATGCCACCGTGCTGCCCATGTTAAATGTTAAATGAAAACTTATTTCTGCATCCAAGCATTAATATATAGAGGCAGAATATACCACAAACCAAGGAGATAAGCTGTAATAAATAAATAAATAGACAGAATATACTTGACAGCTAATAGGATAAACTTGAGACTTACTACTAGCCACTCCGTACACAGCAGCTTGAAGGGGTAAGACAGTGCATCGTGGGGAGGGTCTGTGACTGTGTAATGGGCCGTACAAGGATACTTACATTGTCTCCTAGGTGCAACATTAGCTGCTGCAGAATCAGCAGGTCACGACAGATGAAGAACCGAGTCATGGACATGTGGTATGCTGCCTGACACACAACATTAATGGCGACATTGCTGCCATAAAACTGGGCCATGTTCATCCGGATGTGCAGAGGCTGGACTGGAAAAAAAAAAGTTTCAAGTTAATACTAAAACACAACATACTGGGCAGGCAGCACAGCCTGCTGTAATCTAATACCATGTCAATAGGACCACATCGATCTGTGCCCAGAGCCCCCTAGCTAGTGTGTTAATAATTGCAGCAATGCAGATGTGGGAAGAACCACACACAGATTCATTAGCCGGGATATTATCACGCACCTTCCAGTAGCCAATTGAGAGCAGAGATCGAGGGGGCAGGTCATCAGCCATTTTGACTGGGGATGACGTGTGGAGCACCCAAGTAAGGGAAGGGAGAAAGGTATCGTAGCACAGGAGTCTTGCCCCACAACATAAAACAAATGTGCAGTTTGCTTAGATGGCATCTTCATACAGCAAAGGCAGGCTTTCAGTCACCTGTACACTGGGGAGACCAAACGCAGATTGGGTGATCACTTTGCAGAACACCTCTGTTCAGTCCGTAAGGGTGACCCTGAGCTCCCGGTCGCTTGTCATTTTAATTCTCCGCCCCACTCCGTCTTGGGCCTCCTACACTGTTCCAATGAAGCTCAGAGCAGCACCTCATCTTTCAATTACGTACTTTATAGACTTCCAGACTCAACACCGCGTTCAACAATTGCAGATCATAACCAGTGTTCCCAATTTTTCAGACAGTATGTGCAGGAAATGATTCTGCTGTTGTCACTTTCAGCTCCTCCAGACTCATCTTTTGTGTCTTAACTTGTCCCATTACCATCTCCTTTCGTCACTTAATCTCTCCTGCCTTCCACCCTGTCACAGACCTTCCCTTTTGTTCCTTCCTCCCCTTTCCCTGCCTCTGTACTTGTTTAAAACCTGTTACACTTCTAACTTTTTCCAGTTCTGATGAAAGGTCAGTGAACTGAAATATTAACTCTGTTTCTCTCTCCACAGATGCTGCCTGACCTGCTGAGTGTTTCCAGCATTTTCTGGTTTTATTTCAGTCACCTTACTGTAATGGATATGTAGACCAATGGAAAGGGCCCAGTTAACGTCAGAACCACTAAGTGAGACCACAAAGCCACGATGATCCTATTACCTGGAGAGTCACTCGAGTCTGCTCTCCCCCTCCCTGGCAAGGACGACAGCAGCAAAGGTCTTTGGGCAGATCGGTTTGTATAGCTTCACATCAGTTTGCAGCGTGTGTGTCTGATGGAGCCCAACTTGATAACAGACAACAGAAAGCCTCTGCTGCTGCCTAATCCGCACCATTTGATTACTGGTTCAGCAAAGGCTAAAATACCGAGGAGTATAATTCCATCAGGAAGACAGAGAGCCATTGCCAACCTCTACCCCACAGCACAGTTATCATTGGGCATCACCTTAGCCATGTTCCATTCAAACACATATAACCCACGAATGCATGGAGTAAGTCCACGTTCATTTATTAAAAGGCGCTGCTGGTTCCTCAAATACTATACAGCTAGCCAAAAACAGATCAGAATGTGATGGGTGACGGGCGTTTCACATTTTCAGCTCCCCAGATTACTGCACAGCCTTGACCCCAGGAGTCGGCCCATACCATTGCCTGCGTCCAGGTCACCCTCGAGGTCCATTTCCCGTAGCAGCAGCTGGATTATGTGCCCTGGGTTACGGATATCCTGCAATTTACTTTGAAGCTCCATATGCGTCTCACTATGAAAAACGAGAGAGAGAAATGATTAAACTGATCTTTGGTTCTTGAAGGACAGCTTCACGATCCAATGGGAAAGAGCTGCGAGACAGCAGAGCAATCGTCAATATAACTAGTCAAGGTGTTGGAGCAACCGGGGAACTCCACAACACTCTAAACCGTGTTCATTGCTACATTTTCCTTTCTAAGGAGCCTATGACCCTCCTGCAGTATATACTACGTACAGCAAGCTTATTTCGACAGCATCTCCCAGGCCTGCGACCTCTAACACAGAGAAGGAAAAGAGCAGCAAGATTGTGAGAATACCATCATTTCAAAGTGCCACGTGACCAGTTCCTTCATTACCACTGGGTGAGAATCCTGGAATTCCCTACTTAGTACCATTGTGGGAGCATCATCACCGCAAGGACAGCAGTGGGTCAAAGAGAAGGCCCACCACCACCTTCTTCAGAAACTAAGGATGGGCAATAAATGCTGGCCTTGTCAGCATTGCCCACATCCAGAGAACAAAGACGACATATTAATGGAGGAGTAGCCTCTCACCACAGTCCAATCACATGGAATACCTGGTGTAGTGTAACCGGCTCCTCTGCTCAATGAGATCTAATGTTACCGAGCATTCTCATAGTTAAAAACCTCAGAGTTTAAATAACTTCCAAATTAATACAGCAGAGTGGGACCTGGATCTCCTGCAGAGATCTGTAAAAAGAGACATCACTGACCTCGATGGGGCCACCTTCATTCTTTGAACACAAGCATTTCTCAAAGGCTGCAAGAGGCAGGTTAGCTCTCAAGGGCAGGGGCACACGTGCTTGGCACACAGAGGAGATCGACAGCAATTACAGACACTCGGGAGTTGCTGCTCCTGCTTTTCCTGTGGCATGCGGCACACCTGCATCTCAGTTTGTTCTGACCTAGGCCCAGACAGATGGCTGGATAGGTTTGGGTGGGGAGGGGGGTGGCAGGGGGGACTGAGTCGTAGTGTGTGCAGAATGTTTCTATTTGAAGAATGAAGACCCAATGAAGGTAGGCAAGGTGAACTTCATCCCATGTTATTCACACAACAAAGTAGTCGAGTTGAAGATGAAGGAGCCCCTCCTGCCCCTCAGAGTTTCAACACCAACCAACAGGACAACTTTGCTTAAGACACCTTGTGAAATTGCCAGGTTCAATGAATGAACACCTAGTGAAGGCAGGATTACCTCTCGCAGCAGCCCAATTGAGAGATGCCCATTGGGATGAGACTGAACCTATTCAATGTCTGTAGGATGATAATGAAAGGACACAGCCATCCAACTTGGCTATTCTTTCACTTCCTATGGTACACATACCCAAGTCAAACTGATGATGAAACAGCTGTTGGCACCTGTAAATCTGGGCCATACATGCAAGAAAATGCCAGGGCCCTGCACAAAATCAACACTCCAATACCAACTGATGGCCAATCTGGCCAACCTCCTTCCCACCCCTCACTGCCGCCTCGGGCTGCCTCTCTGCACATTTCCCTCCAGAACATCTGTTCCTTGTGAACAAGGCCCTTGCCATCCATCACCTTATTGTGGACGGCTGCACTAATATCGTGGCTGTGCCTGACACCTGGCAGCCTTCCTGCCTGGCTATACTTTCGGCAAGTTTGTACCAGAGTGGGAGGTGCAAGTGTTCCTAGAACTTTGCTAGGGGTTTGGAAGATGCACAATCCTAAAATTGAACAGATTGAAAGAGCTCAGTGTGGGCTTTGGTGGCAATACTGCTCACTGCTGAATAATCTACTGCCACTCAAAGAGGCCCATGTGAACGACCACTCGAGTGTGCCCCTGGAGGGTGGCTGGTCCTTGTGGAACCCACCCCATCAAGGTGCCAAAATGAAGTAAGGAAAGAAATTCCAATCACCAGCATGGCTGGCAATGACCAACAATGACTAGCTTAGAGCCAGGCACCGTCAGCAACACCTTTTGATCCAAATGGTGTCTTTTGTCCAAGTAAAGAGCAGGATTCAAGGACTTCCACAACGTGGCACCGCCACTCAGCCTTACTCACGTGTCTCTGGCCAGAAGGTTCTCCAGGATCTGCTCAGCAGCCTTTTCTGGGGGCTGCAGGTGGCTCACTGCCGTTTCCATTAACGACGCCATTTCCAGAGTGATGGAGTCTCCCACCAGCCTGAGACACTGCACTAATCGAAATAGGTCCCTTGCTACATCTGGATCTAAGGGAGCAGAAACAGAGTCCTTTACACATCGCACAGACAGCAGCCCTCACTTTGACCACCAGGAGATGTACAAGAGGGCCAGACACCTGTGTGAAAGTGAATTCAAGGCCTCAAAACCAACAGGTGACAATGCATTGGTCTAAAAAATAAACAAAACCAGTTACTGCTCAGAGTTCTCTCAACACACAGAGAGAGAGAGAGAGAGAGATTCAGTGTGGCAGAGGAGTGTGAAGGAATACAGCTATCCCACATTGCGATCACATGTAATCAGCAACCAGACCTGGGATCGATGGCCACGAGGAGGCTCCTTGTACACTGCCGAATTGGGGCTGGTCCTGCTGCTACTGGCACCTCTGGATGGATGGTAACACAGTGTGGCAGACCTCACTCAATCCACGAAAGTGTCCAGTGGATATATTTCTGGAGCTCTACACACCCAGAGAGGCCCAGTCCCTTTGCAGTGCACTGCAGCAGGCTCACTCTGGATCATATTTTCAGGGTGGGTAGAACTCCTGAAATACTTCTACTGTGCGGATTGGACAAGGTCTGCAGCATTGCGTTCCTATACATCAATTCGGAGGTGCCAGTAACTGCTGATACACAGCAGGACCAGCCTGAATTAGGCAGAATACAAGGGGCCTAGTTGTGGCCTTTACATTTGATGCTAGATACCAAGTGAAAATGCCTAGTTTACCTTGGGTTGGGGGAAATGTCTCAGGAAACACACATGCCAATGACTTCAAGTGGTGCCATGAAGACCGTGTATGCGCCCTGATTCTGAGGGTTAGTGAATCACTGAGTCATACAGACCAGCAAGGGCCCACGTTCATTCCCTGCTCTGCGTTCGGTTATCTGCTTTCAGCCAAGTTAACTAATGACAGTAACAGAAAAAGTTATTTCGCTGAAATATGTACCAAACAGACACCAGAGTGTCTCTTCAGTGTGGGAGGGGATCCTATTACACCATCTTGAAACAGGCACCAGTCTCTTATATTGGTGTAGCAGGACCCTCGGTGACGGAGGCCTTCACTGCATCGTTCACATCGCCTCCTCTCCCCTCGGAGGAGCTGTCCCCAGTTATTCAGAATTGTACAAGCTGTCTCTACTGCAGAGTTTATAGCCTTGCTGTAGGTGGTGCAGTTTTCCAGTTATAATTCAGAGATGTTAAAGTTTTACTTCAGATAAAAACAAAGAAAATCACCCTGCACGAGAGAAGAGCCGTGAACTTCCAATCAGTGCCTGGAATTCAAACAGCTGATTCAGAGAGTGACAACAAGACTCAGCACAATACAAAATGAGGATGAGCCCAAAATTAGCCACTTCTGCATTAACAGGGAGGGGATGAGGAGACAGTAAAACAACTGGAGAGCCCAGAACTACACCAATTATTCTTCAATAAGGCCCTTCGACCTGTATTTAACTCACCATCTGTGAGGGAGCACTCATCTTCTAGAAACAGGCACTCATCTGAGGACATGTAGAGGTGGTCTATGGTGATGCAGGGAAACAAGAAAGACATAAATCCCTGCAAGAGAAGAAACAAACATCACAACATCGGCAATTACTGGTCGAGAGTATTCGGCTCACCCTCACCAACACCTATTGTTTTCACTGGGTTGCTCACATTGCAGTTTTAAAAAAACATGATATTTATACATGGCTAGGATTGTCATACAAGGGCTTAAACCTGTGTCAACCAAGGTTTTTCAAAAAGGGGGAAGGAGGGGCAGGGGTTTTGAGAAGGGTGCAGCCATTCTCCTCCAGACAGATCCTGCAATGTCACTGCCCACCTCTCAGATGCTTCAGATGTGAATAAAGGGAACCCCAGGGTTCAGTTAGCTGCAATGGTCATAATTATTGAGGAGCAGTTTAAATCATTAACAAAGATTGGCTATTCACTAGGGATTGAATGAAAACACCCTGGGTTATTTAAATCATGAGGGGTATAGCGTCTACGCACAGTTCTGAAGAGATGTTCCAATCTGGGGCCCTCTGTGATTTGACTACTCGTGGGCAGACGCCTTGACTCACTGCCTTGAGAGAGCGGTGCTCCGAGACAAGAGTGGGGCTGGGGGTAGTTCAGTGTCTCTGGCACGGTTGTCTGTGGTTTTGCAGCTAGCAGAAAATGGCTATCTATCTTTTAAAGTCTGTACCAGCTGAGGGTCAAGCTGGAGAAGGTAGTCCTCTGCTTTACGGCGCACATTGACTGAAAGCAAGCTGCATCACTGCTTTTGTAAGCCGAGGAGAGCAGGAGAACACACTTGCATTTGTAGTGCTTATGATGACCTCAGCCTATGAAGTGCAGTCACTTTTATAATTTGGGAAACGCGGCAGTCAATTTGCGTAGAGCAAGGCCCCATAAACAGCAATCTGATAATGACCAGATAATCTGTTTTAGCAATGTTGGTTGAGGGATAAAATTGATCAGGACACCATGGAGAACTCCCTACTTTTCTTCGAAATATGCCACGAGATCTTGTACATCCACCTGAGAAGGGAGACATAGCCCCAGTTTAACATATCATCCGAAAGACGGCACCTCCGACAGTGCAGCACTCCCTCAATACTGCACTGGAGTGTCAGCCTAGATTTCGTGCTCAAGTCACTGGAGTGGGACTTGAAGCCACAACCTGCGGACTCAGGGGTGCTGCCAATTAGCCACAGCTAACACCGTGAATCAGTACATCTGAAACCTGCACCTTGTCTGCATAGACGGCTTATTCAGTCAGATTTGTGTACTGAATCATCTTTGGGTTGGGAGGGCAGACAGTAAACCTCTTCCTGGGCTTTTGTTAATGGCGTCGTTACAAGGGGCTCTCAGGCAGACGCTGGAGGTGGGGAGAGAAATCAGTGCATCTAATAGAAACCCAACTCCCTATTGAACTGGCTGGCACCAATCCCTCACCTTTTTCAGCAGGCACACCATGTTCGTGCGTGCATTGACGAGCAATGCCAGGGGTCGTGCCAAGGCTTCTTGGTACTGCAGACAGAAAGCGTAGAACTTGGACCAGAATTCCACTTGCAGCTGACGGTACACCTCTTGCGAGAACTCGTACTCCGTCACACTGTTTTGAATCTGAACACAGCAAGAACAACAATTATAACAGACAACACTCACCCCCGGACCTCAAACTCAAAAGGGAACATTTGGGTAAATAAGGTGAATCAAAAGCAACATGATATCGACATTAAGTTTTAAAAGTCTTCCTATTTCCAATTAATTTATTTCCCATGCTAAGAAAATAACCAACACATTTTTGAATGTGCAAAAATGCAGAGAGAAGACCGCCTCCCTCCAAACACAATGCGGAAACAATGAGCTGGAAAGCACTCATGTCGTACTTAGACAAGAGAGAGGAGGAATGGATCACAGGAAGGTGGACAGGAGGAACGCTGCATTTTAAATGCATAATTAAACAAAAATCAAGGAGCAGGAAGTAAGACAACCAAACTATACTATGTGACATACTTAAAGCTGCATCCAGTAATACTACAGATATTCACAGGACAAGCTTTTGCAGACTGATCAGAGGTGGGCTGACTCCTGGCTTTAAAGAACATTACATTCGAACATTACCCCCCCTCCAGCTTCAACATTACCGCATTTTCCACAGCCAAGGTCACTTCCTTCTTCAGTCCATCCATGGTTGGGTCCAGGATTCGGTCCCCCCCTCGACAGTATATCTAAAACCAAGATTCAAAAAGGACAAGAAAACCTGAGTCACTGGGTTTCGGTGCAGTAGGCCCATGTTACATTATTGTTCAGGCTTGTTGTTGGCCACGGTGCACACAGGGTTAATACTAGTTTCTGTTGGCAGCTTCTGCAAGGTACAAGACGACACATTCCTGTCTGGAAGACCAAAGGCAATATACAGCTGCGGTCTGAGTTTTCATCAAACAAAAGGGGAGTTTAATACGCTGAGGAGCGAGTGCAGAGTGCTGTGTTGATGGATTTGATAGCAGGCTGAACTTGATACAGATCCATGAATCGAACCATTTCATTCAATTCCAAACATTTCAGGTGCCTGACATCCACCTTGTGATGGGCAGACTGTGGCCAGGGCTACTAATTGTGGGGTTACCCGAGGTTGCCTGAGCCAAGCTCATAGCCCATAGCCAAGGGCACGGGGCAATTTCAACTGTGATAGTATCTCACCATGTGAGAAGTGGGCAACCATTTAAAGGGTCAATGTGCGGGGTGCAATAACTCTGAAGAAGCCTCTATTGCTTTTGATACAAGGAGATTAGCACAGGCCGTCGTGACCCCTAATACAGTGTTTTGTACTGAACGCTGCCCAGTTACCTGCTTGATGTTAAATAAATTGCCTATTAGTTTATAGTCTGAGCCTCAGTCTGATGGTGGGTACATTCAATTGCCCTATGGAAAACGTGGAGAAGCACATGGTAGATCCCAGTTAGCCAGAGTACAGTGGTTCCCTGGTCCAGCCCCAGGCCTCACCTTCATTTATCTAGATATACTGGGCAGGTAAAAGGCCCCAGTCTGTAGGGGACACGAAGTCTGCTTATAGGAGTGGCTCGTGACGCTGAACTCAAGTAGAGTATCTACTGTCAAATCCAAAACACAATAGGCACAGAGACCAGTGTTAAAACTCAGAAGAGACGAGTTGTAGATTAGTTATCCACAGAAATACTTCAGCACATTTTTATTCATGCAACAATTCCTTGCATCACCTCCGGCACTCTCAAGCCCTTGCTGCGAGGGAGATAGTTTCACCCAAACAGTCAATGCCAATCCCTTGGTGGAACCATAAGGTGATGCAGGAATGTGCCCAACTCAGTCACACCTCTGGCCCACTCCCTCTATCCCAGCCCAGTCCCATCTCTGGCCCACTCCCTCTATCCCAGCCCAGTCCCATCTCTGGTCCACTCCCTCTATCCCAGCCCAGTCCCACTCCCTCTATCCCAGCCCAGTCCCATCTCCGGTCCACTCCCTCTATCCCAGCCCACTCCCAGCCCTGTCCCACTCCCTCTATCCCAGCCCAGTCCCATCTCTGGCCCCCTCCCTCTATCCCAGCCCAGTCCCATCTCCGGTCCACTCCCTCTATCCCAGCCCACTCCCAGCCCTGTCCCACTCCCTCTATCCCAGCCCAGTCCCATCTCTGGCCCCCTCCCTCTATCCCAGCCCAGTCCCATCTCTGGCCCACTCCCTCTATCCCAGCCCAGTCCCATCTCCGGTCCACTCCCTCTATCCCAGCCCAGTCCCATCTCCGGCCCACTCCCTCTATCCCAGCCCAGTCCCATCTCCGGTCCACTCCCTCTATCCCAGCCCAGTCCCATCTCCGGCCCACTCCCTCTATCCCAGCCCAGTCCCATCTCCGGCCCACTCCCTCTATCCCAGCCCAGTCCCATCTCCGGTCCACTCCCTCTATCCCAGCCCAGTCCCATCTCCGGCCCACACCCTCTATCCCAGCCCAGTCCCATCTCCGGTCCACTCCCTCTATCCCAGCCCAGTCCCATCTCCGGTCCACTCCCTCTATCCCAGCCCAGTCCCATCTCCGGCCCACTCCCTCTATCCCAGCCCAGTCCCATCTCCGGTCCACTCCCTCTATCCCAGCCCAGTCCCATCTCTGGCCCACTCCCTCTATCCCAGCCCAGTCCCATCTCCGGTCCACTCCCTCTATCCCAGCCCAGTCCCATCTCTGGCCCACTCCCTCTATCCCAGCCCAGTCCCATCTCCGGCCCCCTCCCTCTATCCCAGCCCAGCCCCATCTCCGGCCCACTCCCTCTATCCCAGCCCAGTCCCATCTCCGGCCCACTCCCTCTATCCCAGCCCAGCCCCATCTCCGGCCCACTCCCTCTATCCCAGCCCAGTCCCATCTCCGGTCCACTCCCTCTATCCCAGCTCAGTCCCATCTCCGGCCCACTCCCTCTATCCCAGCCCAGTCCCATCTCCGGCCCACTCCCTCTATCCCAGCCCAGTCCCATCTCCGGCCCACTCCCTCTATCCCAGCCTAGTCCCATCTCCGGCCCACTCCCTCTATCCCAGCCCAGTCCCATCTCCGGTCCACTCCCTCTATCCCAGCTCAGTCCCATCTCCGGCCCACTCCCTCTATCCCAGCCCAGTCCCATCTCCGGCCCACTCCCTCTATCCCAGCCCAGTCCCATCTCCGGCCCACTCCCTCTATCCCAGCCCAGTCCCATCTCCGGTCCACTCCCTCTATCCCAGCCCAGTCTCATCTCTGGCCCACTCCCTCTATCCCAGCCCAGTCCCATCTCTGGCCCACTCCCTCTATCCCAGCCCAGTCTCATCTCTGGCCCACTCCCTCTATCCCAGCCCAGTCTCATCTCTGGCCCACTCCCTCTATCCCAGCCCAGTCCCATCTCTGGCCCACTCCCTCTATCCCAGCCCAGTCCCATCTCTGGCCCCCTCCCTCTATCCCAGCCTAGTCCCGTCTCTGGCCCACTCCCTCTATCCCAGCCCTGTCCCATCTCCGGCCCACTCACTCTATCCCAGCCCAGTCTCATCTCTGGCCCACTCCCTCTATCCCAGCCCAGTCCCACTCCCTCTATCCCAACCCAGTCCCATCTCTGGACCCCACTCCCTCTATCCCAACCCAGTCCCATCTCTGGACCCAACTCCCTCTATCCCAGTCCAGTCCCATCTCTGGGCCCTTCCCTCTATCCCAGCCCAGTCATATCTCTGGGCCCTTCCCTCTATCCCAGCCCAGTCATATCTATGGCCCCCTTCCCTCTATCCCAGCCCAGTCCACTCTCTGGGCCCCTTCTTCTATCCCAGCCCAGTCCAATCTCTGGCCCCCTCTCTCTATCCGAGCCCAGTCACATATCAGCTCCCCTCCCTACCTTTCTGACCGATCAGAATTGCTCTAACTGTTTACAATACTGAAATACCCAAATTAATTAACTGTGAACCTGAACAACTGGATCAGACAGGCTTCACTCCTAACTAACTTAATAAGGAGCAATATAAAAATCTTGGCCTAGAAATTCAGTATAGCCACGTTTGGGGCGCTACAGCCGGGCGGCCGCTAAAGTTTGCGCCCGGCGCAACTTCGCCGATATTCAGTGGCATCGCCCCAAGAGGTTGCTGCTGCGCTAAAACAGGCGATGCACGACTATCATTAGGCGCTAAGCCGGCGGCCCGGGGTGAAACCCCCGAGGGCGGGCGCAGCGCAGGTGCGGCGAGTTGCTGATTGACGGCACACCCCTGTGACCATTCCCCTCTCAAACAGGTATACCGATTTGGATACTGTTGAGGGGGATGACTCACCAGGGGAAGGCAGCAGCAGCCAACTTCCTGGCACTGGGGGTGCTCCTGCTGCCCAGGAAGGGAGGAAAAAGAGTGGGAGAGCAATAGTGGTAGGGGATTCTATAGTAAGGGGAACAGATAGGCGTTTCTGTGGCCGTAGACGTGAATCCAGGATGGTTTGTTGCCTCCCTGGTGCCAGGGTCAAGGATGTCACTGAGCGGCTGCAGGGCATTCTGGAGGGGGAGGGTGAACAGCCAGAGGTCGTGGTCCACATTGGTACCAACGACATAGGTAAAAAGAGGGATGAGGTCCTGCAGCAAGAATTTAGGGAGCTAGGTGGAAGATTAAGGAGCAGGACCTCAAAGGTTGTAATCTCTGGATTACTCCCGGTGCCACGTGCTAGCGAGTATAGGAATAGGAAAATAGAACAGATGAATGCGTGGCTAAAGGGATGGTGCAGGAGGGAGGGCTTTAGTTTCCTGGATCACTGGGTCTGCTTCTGGGAAAGGTGGGACTTGTACAAGTCGGACGGTTTACACCTGAACCAGAGGGGAACCAATATCCTTGCGGGGAGGTTTGCTAGCACTGCTGGGGGGGGTTTAAACTAACTTGGCAGGGGGATGGGATACAGAGTGGAGCTATAGTAGGGGGTGATTTACAGCCAAATACGGAGGAAAAAAACAAGTCAGCTGGGAAGGCAGAGCAAATATGTGAAGGCAAAAGGGACTATGGCAGGGCTGGAAGGCATTTATTTTACTGCAAGGAGTCTTGCAAATAAGGTGGATGAACTGAAGTTGTTGTTGAACACATGGGCGTACGATATTGTTGCTATCACGGAGACATGGTTGAGGGAGGGTCAGGACTGGCAGCTCAATATTCCGGGGTATAGAATCTTCAGGCGAGACAGAGGGGGGTGTAAAAGGGGAGGGGGTGTTGCAATATTAATTAAGGAGTCAATTACTGCTGTAAGGAGGGACGATATATTAGCGGGTTCCTCTAATGAGGCCATATGGGTAGAACTTAAAAACAAAAAGGGGGCAAGCACTTTGCTGGGAGTGTACTATAGGCCCCCAAACAGTCAGGGGGAGATAGAGGAACAGATATGTAGGCAAATCTCAGAGAAGTGCGAAAATAATAGGGTAATAATAGTGGGGGATTTCAACTTCCCCAATATTAATTGGGATAGTCAGAGTGTGAAAGGCTTAGAGGGTGCAGAATTCTTAAAAGTGCATCCAGGAGAGCTTTTTGAGCCAACATGTAGAAAGTCCTACAAGAGAGGGGGCGGTACTGGACCTAATTCTAGGGAATGTAGCCGGGCAAGTGGTGGAAGTGTCAGTAGGAAAGCATTTTGGCGACAGTGACCATAATTCGGTGAGATTTAAGGTGGTCATGGAAAAAGACAAAGACGGCCCGGAAATAAGGGTTCTAAATTGGGGGATGGCCGATTTTAATATGATAAGGCAGGATCTGGCCAAAGTGGACTGGGAGCAGCTACTTATAGGAAAATCCACATCAAAACAGTGGGAGACTTTCAGAAGGGAAATAGAGAGAGTACAACGCCAACATGTTCCTGTAAAGGTCAAGGGTGGGACCAACAAGCAAAGGGAACCTTGGATGACAAGGGATATACAAAAATGCATTAGGAAAAAAAGGGGGGCTTTTGGCAATTACAAAAGACTAAAGACGGAGGAAGCCCTAGAGGAGTATAAAAAGTGCAGGGGCATACTTAAAAGAGAAATTAGGAGGGCGAGGAGGGGCCATGAAATAACACTGGCGAGCAAAATAAAGGAAAATCCTAAGATGTTTTATAAGTATATTAAGGGCAAGAGGATAACCAGGGAAAGGGTAGGACCGATTAGGGACCAAAGTGGCAATCTGTGTGTAGAGCCAGATGATGTAGGTGGGGTTTTAAATGAATTTTTTGCATCTGTGTTCACTATGGAGAAAGACGATGTAGACATAGAAATCGGGCAAGGGGACTGTGACATACTTGAACATATTAGCATCGAGAGGGAGGAGGTACTAGCGGTTTTAGCAAGCCAAAAAGTGGATAAATCCCCAGGCCCGGACGAGATGTATCCCAGGCTGTTGTGCGAGGCAAAGGAGGAGATTGCAGGGGCTCTGACACAAATTTTCAGAACCTCTCTGGCCACAGGGGATGTATCAGAGGACTGGAGAACAGCTAACGTAGTACCATTATTCAAGAAGGGTAGCAGGGATAAACCAGGGAATTACAGGCCAGTGAGCCTAACATCTGTGGTAGGGAAATTATTGGAAAAAATTCTGAGGGACAAAATTAGTCACCACTTGGAGAGGCAAGGATTAATCGGGGATAGTCAGCATGGCTTTGTCAAGGGTAAATCATGTCTGACCAATCTGATTGAATTTTTCGAGGGGGTGACTAGGTGTGTGGATGAGGGAAATGCTGTGGATGTGGTTTACATGGACTTCAGTAAAGCTTTTGACAAAGTCCCGCATAGGAGACTGGTCAAGAAGGTAAGAGCCCATGGGATCCAGGGTGCCTTGGCGCGTTGGATCCTAAACTGGCTGAGTGGCAGGAGGCAGAGGGTGATGGTCGAAGGTTGCTTTTGTGACTGGAAGCCTGTGTCCAGTGGGGTACCTCAGGGATCGGTGCTGGGTCCCTTGCTGTTTGTGATCTACATAAATGATTTGGATGAGAATGTAAAAGGTATGATCAGTAAGTTCGCAGATGACACGAAAATTGGTGGGGTGGTAAATTGCGAGGAGGAAAGCCTCAGGCTACAGGACGATATAAACGGGTTGGTCAGATGGGCGGAAAAGTGGCAAATGGAATTTAACCCTGAAAAGTGCGAGGTGATGCATTTTGGACGGACAAATAAGGCAAGGGAATACACAATGAGTGGTAGGACCCTAGGAAGTACAGAGGGTCAGAGGGACCTTGGTGTACATGTACATAGATCCCTGAAGGCAGCGGAACAGGTAGATAAGGTGGTTAAAAAGGCATATGGGATAATTGCCTTCATTAGCCGAGGCATAGAATATAAGAGCAGGGAGGTTATGATGGAGCTGTACAAAACGCCGGGAGTACTGTGTGCAGTTCTGGTCGCCTCACTATAGGAAGGATGTGATTGCTTTGGAAAGGGTGCAGAGAAGATTCACCAGGATGTTACCTGGGATGGAGCGCCTCAGCTATGAAGAAAGGCTAAACAGGCTGGGGTTGTTTTCCTTGGAGCAAAGAAGGCTGAGGGGGGACCTGATTGAGGTGTACAAAATGATGAGGGGCGTAGATAAAGAGGAACTTTTCCCCTTAGTAGGGGGGTCAATAACAAGGGGGCATAGATTCAGGGTAAGGGGCAGGAGATTTAGAGGGGATTTGAGGAGGAACTTTTTCACCCAGAGGGTGGTTGGAATCTGGAACTCACTGCCTGAAAGGGTGGTAGAGGCAGGAACCCTCACAACATTCAAGAAGCATTTGGATGAGCACTTGAAATGCCATTGCATACAAGGCTATGGACCAAATGCTGGAAAATGGGATTAGACTGGACAGGGATTGATGGACGGCGCAGACACGATGGGCCGAAGGGCCTCTTTCTGTGCTGTAAAACTCTATGACTCTGGCGCCGGTGAGCTCTTAAAGGGGGAGGGTGGATTTGTTTGCCTGCCACGCCCTGCACACTGCAGCCCTGAAGCAAGGCCTGACCACTGCTGCTTGATCTGGACAACGCCCAGGACTATGGAGAAGGCCAGGGAGAGAGCGCAGCGCTTCAGCGACGGTGACCTGAGGGTGCTGGTTGGCGCAGTGGAGCGCAGGCGCCATGTTCTGTTCCCTGAAGGTGGCAGGAGGCCGCTGCCCAGCGTCTATCAGAAAGCCTGGAGGGAGGTGTCAAACAGGGTGACCTCCAACAGCGTGGTTGCCAGGACTCCTGTGCAATGCCGAAAAAAGTTCAACGACCTCAACCGGGTTGTCAGGGTGAGTACCCTTTCCAGTGTCCTCCTCATCCCTGCATGTGCACCTCAGTTTATGGGCAAAGGGACCTGAAAGCCCTAATGCCCAGCCCTCATCCAGCAGCTATGGGACTGTCATGAAAATCACTTGCACATTCTGCACTTTACACACTGTAAAAGCTATTCGACCATGGGAGGCTGTACAGCCCAGATCAGGGCTTCAAACTGTCAGGGCTAGTCCACCATGGGAGGCAGTGCAGACAAGATCAGGGCTTCACACTGTGCTTAGAGGCCGTCCTTTCTCTTGCAGGGCAAGGTGGCGCACAATCGAAGGCAGCAGCGCGAGACCGGGGGAGGCCTTCCTGACCTCAAACAGCTCTCCGACCTGGACCAGCGTGTGGAGCGCATTATGTCAGGCCGGCTGATTGGCCCTGTCGCCAGTGGAGATGCCGACCCTGTTCTGGGCCCCAATGGTAAGGGCATCACCTTTTTGACCTATCTCTTTCCACTTGCGCCTCAGAACAGCATCCTTTGCCACTGTCGGCCCAATGCAGTGCATAGCAGCACTCATGCCTCCCTCGCTGCCGCCCTGTCCTCACTCTAAAGCAACTCTTGTGCCTCCCTGCTTTCAGATGGAGAATCGCCAGGTGAGGAGGCGGGCCCTCAACCTGGCACTGTGAGTGAATCGGAGGGCGAGGAGGAGGAAGAGGAAGAGGAAGCCGGACCATCAGTGCCACCCTCAGCCGAGGCAGCCCATGGCGATGATGGGGACACGTCTTCCCTGGAGGGGAGCAGGGGGGGAAGGGTCGGAGAGTGAAGCTCCGGGGCCCAGCGGCCTGCAGCAACGTGGGAGGGGTGGGGAAGCTCGGCGGCCTTCTCCCCGGAGGGTGAGTGCGGCCTCCAGTCCTGCTACGGTGAGCGCAGAGGAGGTGCGGCTCCTAGAGGAAATGGCCGTCCAGGCTGAGCGCAGGCACACTGAGCTCATGGCTGCAGTGGCAAGGATGCCTGACTCCATAGAGTCTCTGTCAAGGAGTGTGCAGGAATTCGGAGCAGCACAGGCCAGGAGTCTGCAGGAATTCGCGGCAGCACAGGCGGCTTCCAGCCAAGTGCTCAGTCGTGCCGCCCATTCACTGGCTGGTGTCATGCGGACACAGACCAGGGCCACACGGGCACTAACTGCTGCCACCCTCGCTGGATCGGCCAGGCATCGCCAGGGCACTCGCCGCGCAGCAGCAGCCCAGCAGTCTGTTCTTCAGCAGTTTGCTGCGCATGCTGCAGTGCTGGCCCGTGTGAGTGCCAATGTCTCAGGCGACCAGGGAGTACCTGTGATCTGTCAGGTTGGCACCATTCCTGCAGCCGACACTGCCACTCCTCCATTGCAGCTGCCACCAGCCGGACAGACTGCTGCCGCCCAAGCAGAGTTGGAGCAGTCAGCAGCTGGCCCCTCCAAGGCCAGAGCTGGTCCAGGCCGACCCCCAAGGGCATCTGCCGTCTCGCCATCTGACCCTCAGCAGCCTTCCCCCAGCCTTGCTGCAGCCACTGGGGTCCCATTGAGGAGGAGCTGCAGGGCGGGCAGGGGCCAGTCACGGATGCGAAAGGCATCACCCTCGCAGGGCAAAAAGTAGAAGGTCTGGCCAAATGCTTTGTTTTTTTTGAAAGGCCGAGACTGGTGTATTTGTGTTTTTTGAAAGGCCGAGACTGCTCGATTTGTGTTTTTGGGGGGGGGGGGCTTCTCTCCATTAGTTTGTTATGTGGAAAGGGCACAGAGGTATCAAAGTAATAAATGTTCTTAAATCGCACTGTCCATGCTTTCTTTTGGAAGTCCTGGTTGCCCTGCTCGGCTGAGGGCTTGTGGAGCGGCTACATTCATCTTGTGCCATTGGCACAAGCCATTCCGAGAGGGGGCCTAGAACCGACGTTCAATAAGCCGCCGACGGGCGGCCCTTGCACTTTCTGCCTCCCTCCTGTGCTGGTCCTCCTCCTCCTCTGGTGGTCCTCCAATGTCTGGTGGCAGTGGCTGAGTCCTGCGGATAGCCAGGTTGTGCAGCATGCAGCACACGACCACGAAATGGGAGACTCGCTCAGGCGAGTACTGGAGGGCTCCTCCGGAACGATCCAGACAGCGGAACCGTTGCTTCAGGACGCCGATTGTTTGCTCAATGAGGTTCCTGATTGCTTGATGGCTGTCATTGTCTCCCTCTTCAGCAGGGGTGCTGGGCGCGCGGAGCGGGGTCATCAGCCAGGTGCACAAAGGATAGCCTTTGTCCCCGAGAAGCCATCCTCGTGGGTGAGGCTGGGCCTGGAACATGTCTGCCACAGAAGTCTGGCGCAGGATGAAGGCATCGTGGCTGCTGCCTGGAAAGCGGGCATTGACAGCTAGGATGATCTGCCTGTGGTCACACACCAACTGCACGTTGAGCGAATGGTAGCCCTTCCGGTTGCGGTAATCCTTGGCATTCTCTAGAGGTGCCCGCAAAGCCACATGCGTGCAGTCAATGGCGTCCTGCACCATGGGGAAGCCCGCTAATGCTGCAAAGCCCATTGCGCGCTGTTGCTGCTTGACAACGGCCATGGAGAAGGAGATGAACTGACGTCTCCTTCTGAAAAGGGCATTGGTCACCTGGCGGATGCAGCAATGTACGGCAAACTGGGAGATGTCCCCAGCAGCGGATTGGAAGGAGCCGGTGGCATAGAAGTTGAGAGACATCGTCACCTTCACTGCCACCGACAGAGACGTCCTGCTCCTCAGCTGTGGCTGCAGATCTCCGCGAAGCAGGTGGCAGATCTGTGACCACCACCCTTCGGAATCGCAGCCGCCGAACACACTGCTCGTCAGACATGTTCAGATACGAGAACTGCTGGCGGTATACCCTGGGTGGGTAAGGCCTCCTTAGCCGACGCCTGTTGCCCCTTCTCCCTCTGGCCATGACTGCCACTCTCTCACGGCGTCTCTGAGCCCTTTGAATGCAATGGAGAAGGCCAACGTTTGCACCCATTGCAGCCCCCATTATATGTTTCCAATCAATGCTATGGCTCTGAAGTTAAAGACAAGTGCAAAGCTGTGGCCTGAAGCCACAAGTACCTGTGCGAGTGTTGAGCCAAACCAGAAAGCTCTCTACCTTTGTCTCTCTGCAAAGATCCGTCTCTCACAAAGAAGGAGTGTTGCAAAATGGCTGCCATTTCTACTGCAGGAGGAGTGCCCTTTAATTAGCGCCCCCCCCGCGCCTGGGAACCGTTCCCCTCTACCAGTCGCTAGGGGCGCCAGGCGCGCAATAGGCCGGCGCCACTGAATTTCCGGTTTGGGGCGCACAAAGGGCGTTGCACGATGAAATGACGTCAGGATCTGCGCGCGCAGCTGAGCGCGCACAAAGGCTTTGCGCCGCCGCTAAATCTTTACTGAAGTTGGGGAGAGGCGCAGATCGCGCAGCGCCCGGCCGCTAGCCGCCTAGCGCCCCACATCTCCTCCTCCTAAGGCGCTAGCGGCTGGCGCAAACAACTGAATTTCTAGGCCCTTGTGTTTACAGACTGAGCTAACATGAACAAGGCACACTCAAAGTTAAGACACCTGTAATCCCACCATTGTGACTGCCAATTCAGAACCTTCATTACTAATGACTGTGACCCGAAACTGGCCACATCTCATCCCATCAGCTGTGAACTCCTGGCGCTCATTAACTGGCATTTCAGGCAGTCTACTTAACCAGCAACGACTCATTAATCCAAATAAAGCCACTCCCAAATTTGGGAAATGTTTGTGGGATCTAGCTTCAAAACTTATTGTTCTGGAATACATGCTTATAGGCCTTTAATAAAGCTGCTGAGAGATTTATCACAAATACTCCAGCATTAAGCTGAAGGACAATGGCTGATTCAGTTTGTATTTCAGCAGCGTTTATTGAACCCGAGAGGCTGGCCATTCAAATCACGAAGGTTCGGGGAGTTGGGTTCAAGTCCCACTCCACAGACTTGCGAACACAATCTATGTGACACTCCGGTGCAGTACTGAGGGAGTGCTGCACCATCAGATAAGACGTCTGCCCTCTCAGGTGGACGTAAATAATCCCATGGAACTAGTCAAAACGGAGCAGCGGGATTTCCCCCTGGTGTCCTAACCAATATTTATCCCTCATCCAACGTCACTAAAAAAACAAATTCTGGTCATTTATTTCATAGCTGATTGTGGGAGCTTGCTGTGCAAATTGGCTGCTGCGTTTCCTACATTACAATTGTGACTACATTGCAAAAGTACTTCAACGAGTGAAGTTCTTTAGGACATCCGGGGGACAGGAAAGAAGTGCATATAAACACAAGCCCTTTCATTCTTTTTACAATTCTCTGCAATAGGAATAAAGCACCAACTATTTATCAAGTGCTCTCAGGGTGTGGGGGACACAGACCGAGCTAACTAATCGCTGAGGCGGTGGCATTTTGTAGCCAGTGTTTTTACAATCGATTTGCTTGCTAGGCCACTTTAGAAGACATTAAAGAATAAGCTGCATAAAGTGGGACTGGAGTCACGCGCATGGCAGCGACAGCGTCCCTTTCCTGAATTCACATTAGTGAACCATTGGGTTTGTAACCACAATCTGGCGGCTTTCGTGGATTCCCCCTCCGGTCCCGGCCCACAACTGACCAGATTTATTGAGCTCAAATTTTACAACCTGCCGTGGTGGGACCTGAACTCTCGACGTCTCCACTGCTCACCCAGCAGTGTGACCATGACGTTAAGGTGCCACCACTTGGGCTTGAAATGTTGCCCTCCGATTTCTCCCTCTTTGGAGCTGGATTCTGCTCTGCACCCTTCTGCAGCCCAATAGCAAGAAAAAAAACAAGGTAGGAACCCTCCTCCGGTCCAGCTGCCACTCCTCTGTGGCACAGACACTTCAAACACTGGCACCCTGTACCAACGCACCAGGCACCTTCTGAACACAGGGCCGGGAGCCCAGCCAGAATGACATTACAAGAAAGCAACAGAGCTTTTATTTTAAATGAACCGGATACCCCGCGATTACCTGCAGGGCTTTCAGCAGGGCCTGAGCTGTAAAACGGGCCGGAGCAAAGAGGTATTCCAAGTAGGCTTCCTGTGGAGAGACCAGGACACCGATTAATTACCAACAACTTACATTCCTATTGCCCACGGCGCTTCACAGAGGGTTACCAGACAAAATCTGACACCGAGCTACAGAGATATTGACAGGCTTGGTCAAAGAGGTAGGTTTTAAGCAGCGTCTTAGAGAGAGGGGTAGAAATGCTGAGAGGTTTAGGGAGGGAATTCCAGAGCTTAGGGCCTAAGCAGCTGCCAATGGTGGAGCAAAGGAAATCAGGGATGTGCCAGAGGCCAGAATTGGAGGCGCGCAGAGATCTTGGAGGACTGTGGGGTTGGAGATTAGAGGTAGGGAGGGGGGAGAGGGTTTGAACACTAGGATGAAAATTTTAAAATTGGGGTGTTGCCAGACCGGGAGCCAATGACGGTCAGCGAGCAGAGGAGTGATGGGTGAACGGGACTTGGTGTGAGTTAGGACACGGGGCAGTGAGCACAGGGGGTGATGGGTGAACGGGACTGGGTGTGAGTTAGGACACGGGGCAGTGAGCACAGGGAGTGATGAGTGAACGGGACTGGGTGTGAGTTAGGACACGGGGCAGTGAGCACAGGGGGTGATGGGTGAACGGGACTGGGTGTGAGTTAGGACACGGGGCAGTGAGCACAGGGGGTGATGGGTGAACAGGACTTGGTGCGAGTTAGGACACGGGGCAGTGAGCACAGGGGGTGATGGGTGAACGGGACTGGGTGTGAGTTAGGACACGGGGCAGTGAGCACAGGGAGTGATGGGTGAACGGGACTTGGTGCGAGTTAGGACACGGGGCAGTGAGCACAGGGAGTGATGGGTGAACGGGATTGGTGCGAGTTAGGACACGGGGCAGTGAGCACAGGGACTGATGGGTGAACGGGACTTGGTGTGAGTTAGGATACGGGGCAGTGAGCACAGGGAGTGATGGGTGAACGGGACTTGGTGCGAGTTAGGACACGGGGCAATGGGTGAACGGGACTTGGTGCGAGTTAGGACACGGGGCAGTGAGCACAGGGGGTGATGGGTGAACGGGACTTGGTGCGAGTTAGGACACGGGGCAGTCAGCACAGGGGGTGATGGGTGAACGGGACTTGGTGCGAGTTAGGACACGGGGCAGTCAGCACAGTGAGTGATGGGTGAACGGGACTGGGTGTGAGTTAGGACACGGGGCAGTGAGCACAGGAGGTGATGGGTGAACGGGACTGGGTGTGAGTTAGGACACGGGGCAGTGAGCACAGGGAGCGATGGGTGAACGGGACTTGGTGCGAGTTAGGACACGGGGCAGTGAGCACAGGGGGTGATGGGTGAACGGGACTTGGTGCGAGTTAGGACACGGGGCAGTGAGCACAGGGGGTGATGGGTGAACGGGACTTGGTGCGAGTTAGGACACGGGGCAGTGAGCACAGGGAGTGATGGGTGAACGGGACTTGGTGCGAGTTAGGACACGGGGCAGTGAGCACAGGGAGTGATGGGTGAACGGGACTGGGTGTGAGTTAGGACACGGGGCAGTGAGCACAGGGGGTGATGGGTGAACGGGACATGGTGCGAGTTAGGACACGGGGCAGTGAGCACAGGGGGTGATGGGTGAACGGGACTAGGTGTGAGTTAGGACACGGGGCAGTGAGCACAGGGAGCGATGGGTGAATGGGACTTGGTGCGAGTTAGGACACGGGGCAGTGAGCACAGGGGGTGATGGGTGAACGGGACTAGGTGTGAGTTAGGACACGGGGCAGTGAGCACAGGGAGCGATGGGTGAATGGGACTTGGTGCGAGTTAGGACACGGGGCAGTCAGCACAGTGAGTGATGGGTGAACGGGACTGGGTGCTAGTTAGGACACGGGGCAGTGAGCACAGGGAGTGATGGGTGAACGGGACTGGGTGTGAGTTAGGACACGGGGCAGTGAGCACAGGGAGCGATGGGTGAATGGGACTTGGTGCGAGTTAGGACACGGGGCAGTGAGCACAGGGGGTGATGGGTGAACGGGACTTGGTGCGAGTTAGGACACGGGGCAATGGGTGAACGGGACTTGGTGCGAGTTAGGACACGGGGCAGTGAGCACAGGGGGTGATGGGTGAACGGGACTTGGTGCGAGTTAGGACACGGGGCAGTGAGCACAGGGAGTGATGGGTGAGCGGGACTGGGTGCGAGTTAGGACACGGGGCAGTGAGCACGGGGGTGATGGGTGAACGGGACTTGGTGCGAGTTAGGACACGGGCCAGTGAGCACAGGGAGTGATGGGTGAACGGGACTTGGTGCGAGTTAGGACACGGGGCAGTGAGCACAGGGGGTGATGGGTGAACGGGACTTGGTGCGAGTTAGGACACGGGGCAGTGAGCACAGGGAGTGATGGGTGAATGGGACTTGGTGCGAGTTAGGACACGGGGCAGTGAGCACAGGGGGTGATGGGTGAACGGGACTGGGTGTGAGTTGGGACTGGGTGTGAGTTAGGACATGGGGCAGTGAGCACAGGGGGTGATGGGAGAACGGGACTGGGTGTGAGTTAGGACACGGGGCAGTGAGCACAGGGGGTGATGGGTGAACAGGACTGGGTGTGAGTTAGGACACGGGGCAGTGAGCACAGGGGGTGATGGGTGAACGGGACTTGGTGCGAGTTAGGACACGGGGCAGTGAGCACGGGGTGATGGGTGAACGGGACTGGGTGCTAGTTAGGACACGGGGCAGTGAGCACAGGGAGTGATGGGTGAACGGGACTGGGTGTGAGTTAGGACACGGGGCAGTGAGCACAGGGAGTGATGGGTGAACGGGACTTGGTGCGAGTTAGGACACGGGGCAGTGAGCACAGGGAGTGATGGGTGAACGGGACTTGGTGCGAGTTAGGACACGGGGCAGTGAGCACAGGGGGTGATGGGTGAACGGGACTTGGTGTGAGTTAGGACACGGGGCAGTGAGCACAGGGGGTGATGGGTGAACGGGACTTGGTGCGAGTTAGGACACGGGGCAGTGAGCACAGAGGGTGATGGGTGAATGGGACTGGGTGTGAGTTAGGACACGGGGCAGTGAGCACAGGGGGTGATGGGTGAACGGGACTTGGTGCAAGTTCGGATACGGGGCAGTGAGCACAGGGGGTGATGGGTGAACGGGACTGGGTGTGAGTTAGGACACGGGGCAGTGAGCACAGGGAGTGATGGGTGAACGGGACTGGGTGTGAGTTAGGACACGGGGCAGTGAGCACAGGGAGTGATGGGTGAACGGGACTTGGTGCGAGTTAGGACACGGGGCAGTGAGCACAGGGGGTGATGGGTGAATGGGACTTGGTGCAAGTTCGGATACGGGGCAGTGAGCACAGGGGGTGATGGGTGAACGGGACTGGGTGTGAGTTAGGACACGGGGCAGTGAGCACAGGGAGTGATGGGTGAACGGGACTGGGTGTGAGTTAGGACACGGGGCAGTGAGCACAGGGAGTGATGGGTGAACGGGACTTGGTGCGAGTTAGGACACGGGGCAGTGAGCACAGGGGGTGATGGGTGAACGGGATTGGTGCGAGTTAGGACACGGGGCAGTGAGCACAGGGAGTGATGGGTGAACGGGATTGGTGCGAGTTAGGACACGGGGCAGTGAGCACAGGGACTGATGGGTGAACGGGACTTGGTGTGAGTTAGGACACGGGGCAGTGAGCACAGGGACTGATGGGTGAACGGGACTTGGTGCGAGTTAGGACACGGGGCAGTGAGCACAGGGGGTGATGGGTGAACGGGACTTGGTGCGAGTTAGGACACGGGGCAGTGAGCACAGGGAGTGATGGGTGAGCGGGACTGGGTGCGAGTTAGGACACGAGGCAGTGAGCACGGGGGTGATGGGTGAACGGGACTTGGTGCGAGTTAGGACACGGGCCAGTGAGCACAGGGAGTGATGGGTGAACGGGACTTGGTGCGAGTTAGGACACGGGGCAGTGAGCACAGGGAGTGATGGGTGAACGGGACTGGGTGTGAGTTAGGACACGGGGCAGTGAGCACAGGGAGTGATGGGTGAACGGGACTGGGTGTGAGTTAGGACACGGGGCAGTGAGCACAGGGAGTGATGGGTGAACGGGACTTGGTGCGAGTTAGGACACGGGGCAGTGAGCACAGGGAGTGATGGGTGAACGGGACTGGGTGTGAGTTAGGACACGGGGCAGTGAGCACAGGGAGTGATGGGTGAACGGGACTTGGTGCGAGTTAGGACACGGGGCAGTGAGCACAGGGAGTGATGGGTCAACGGGACTGGGTGCGAGTTAGGACACGGGGCAGAGAGCACAGGGGGTGATGGGTGAACGGGACTTGGTGCGAGTTAGGACACGGGGCAGTCAGCACAGTGAGTGATGGGTGAACGGGACTGGGTGCTGGTTAGGACACGGGGCAGTGAGCACAGGGAGTGATGGGTGAACGGGACTGGGTGTGAGTTAGGACACGGGGCAGTGAGCACAGGGAGCGATGGGTGAATGAGACTTGGTGCGAGTTAGGACACGGGGCAGTGAGCACAGGGGGTGATGGGTGAACGGGACTTGGTGCGAGTTAGGACACGGGGCAGTGAGCACGGGGTGATGGGTGAACGGGACTGGGTGCTAGTTAGGACACGGGGCAGTGAGCACAGGGAGTGATGGGTGAACGGGACTGGGTGTGAGTTAGGACACGGGGCAGTGAGCACAGGGAGCGATGGGTGAACGGGACTTGGTGCGAGTTAGGACACGGGGCAGTGAGCACAGGGGGAGATGGGTGAACAGGACTGGGTGCTAGTTAGGACACGGGGCAGTGAGCACAGGGGGTGATGGGTGAACGGGACTGGGTGTGAGTTAGGACACGGGGCAGTGAGCACAGGGAGCGATGGGTGAACGGGACTTGGTGCGAGTTAGGACACGGGGCAGTGAGCACAGGGAGCGATGGGTGAACGGGACTTGGTGCGAGTTAGGACACGGGGCAGTGAGCACAGGGGGAGATGGGTGAACAGGACTGGGTGCTAGTTAGGACACGGGGCAGTGAGCACAGGGGGTGATGGGTGAACGGGACTCGGTGCGAGTTAGGACACGGGGCAGTGAGCACAGGGGTGATGGGTGAATGGGACTTGGTGCGAGTTAGGACACGGGGCAGTGAGCACAGGGGGTGATGGGTGAACGGGACTGGGTGTGAGTTAGGACACGGGGCAGTGAGCACAGGGAGCGATGGGTGAACGGGACTTGGTGCGAGTTAGGACACGGGGCAGTGAGCACAGGGGGAGATGGGTGAACAGGACTGGGTGCTAGTTAGGACACGGGGCAGTGAGCACAGGGGGTGATGGGTGAACGGGACTCGGTGCGAGTTAGGACACGGGGCAGTGAGCACAGGGGTGATGGGTGAATGGGACTTGGTGCGAGTTAGGACACGGGGCAGTGAGCACAGGGGGTGATGGGTGAACGGGACTTGGTGCGAGTTAGGACACGGGGCAGCGAGCACAGGGAGTGATGGGTGAACGGGACTTGGTGCGAGTTAGGACACGGGGCAGTGAGCACAGGGAGTGATGGGTGAACGGGACTTGGTGCGAGTTAGGACACGGGGCAGTGAGCACAGAGGGTGATGGGTGAATGGGACTGGGTGTGAGTTAGGACATGGGGCAGTGAGCACAGAGGGTGATGGGTGAACGGGACTTGGTGCAAGTTCGGATACGGGGCAGTGAGCACAGGGAGTGATGGGTGAACGGGACTTGGTGCGAGTTAGGATACGGGCAGCAGAGTTTTGGATGAACTCAAACTTACGGAGCTCATCCAAAACACCCCAAACTAAAATCAGCCTGTATTCCAATCCAGACACTGGCGGAATCTGTTAGAAACATCCCATACTCTGGCAGCCAGCCTTTCCAATCCACTCGTCAGTTGGCTAACACATAAAAATACATGGCTGTGTCCCAGACTCACCAAGGGAACGGTGCTACTGGTTCCAGCAGCACTTCAGCACCTCCCTCAACTCGCCATACTCATGCGCTACATCAGGAGATTATTTGTCCACAGTAGAGGTAGGAGAAGGGAGAAATTAGAGCCAAGTGCCCTTCTGTCTCACACATTCATTCGCCAGTTGGACAGCCATCAGAGGCTGGAACTCTGACCAATTCTTTTCCTCGTGTGTTAAGGCAATTGCAGCGCCTTCCCTGGTCAGAGTGGCTCAGCACCATATCACAATGCACTTACTTATCAAACTACCAGGGTCTCCACATTTAAAGTGGATGAAAAGTTGTCCCGTCAAATGCGCCCAGCAATAAGAATATCAGATGGGTCAGGTTAGCCACAGAAATGAGTGTCAAACACAGAGCGAATCCCAGCCTTGACATTGTAAGTACAATTAAACACCTCGCTATAATAATCAGATCTGGTCAGTGAGATTACAGTGCAGCAGGCTGGAGGGAATGTCTGACAGGTAATGAACGCTCACCTTGGGGTCCTGATCCTCTGGCACGTGTAATTCTTCATCAGCAATAGGCTGTATAAAGACCTGGTTCCACTGCCCGGCATTGTTACTGCAACAAAAGCAGACCATCATTATTTGACTGCTGCTCACAGGAGTCCCTGGGACAAAGCTATTCCGTTTTCACCAGTTCCTCCCCCTCTCCTGAAGGCACTGATTCATTCAGCAATATGGCCAGCCGTGTTATCCCAGGCAACAGCCATTCTCCGAATCCCATCCAGCAACCAGCCTTTACATTGGAGCCAAGGCACTGAGTGTACATGGGATATTTGATAAAGGAGGGCAACAAAGCAAGCCATACCCACACTCCCCCTTACCCTAAGTCCACGCTGTCCAGAAAGGGGAGGTGTGGGAGTCATCGCTGGATTGAGAGGGGGAGAATCCTGGCTGACTTCACCTCCCAGCCCATGCGTGCTGAAGCCAATTGTAACATCATTTAATGGTCCTCAGCTGAGGTCAGAGGTAACTCAGCACAGAAGAGGATCTGGCCCTAGGGCCTTCCTCTACTGTACAGCGCGGATTCATAGCTGGCACTGCATTTACCCACCGAACCAGATTTGGAACCGAGAGAGTGAGGAAGTGGGCGTTACATCAGTATGAAATTGATACACAAAAATGTACTGCCGATAGCTGCATTTAATTGTTTTAAATTGGAGGGGGGAAGAAATTAAACTATGACCATATACCCAACCCAAAGAAAAAGGAGGGCAGGCCTACCGGCTTGGTATTCTTCCAGACACCATGGCTACCTGATCCTGAAGCATATTCGACCCATTTTCAGTTGATCATTTACTCTGGTTGGAAATCACCCCAGTAACTGATCAAACTACACGGGGCTCTAGTGGAACTGCACTGAGTACCATGTTCAGATCGGGTGACCCAGAAACAAGGGAGACTGTCGAGTGTTGGAGACCATGCAGAGGAGAACTACCAGGCCGATCCCTGGTGTTACAGGTCTGAGTTATGAGGATAGGCCAGATGTAATTGGGCTTCTCAACCAGGAAAGGAGGGGTCTGAGAAGTGATCTTAGAGGATTTTATAAGATAGTAAATGGTATGGATAAGGTTAATCCAGAATATTACTTTAAAGTAAGTTGTAAAACTAGATCAATGGGTCACAGATACAAACTACTGTAGGACTGACGTTAGGAAGTTATTCTTCATACAGAGAGCGATCAACACAGAATGGCCCGGGGCAGAGTGCTGGAGGTGAAACCCGGCAATCACTAACAACCAATTAGGTAACGCAATGGGGGCGAATGTCGGGCGCTACTGGATGGACGAGTAAAGATGGGCCGAATGGCCTCCCTCACCTGCAATGACCTGGTGATGCAGTCAAATTTAAACCAGGAATGGTTTGCAGCTCTGATAAAATGGAATTTAAAAACACAAATCCCCAGCTGCTCCTCTAGATCAGATTCACCCCAGCTTCCTAACCTCTTGTCTTTCCCTCTCCATTCCTCACTTGTATCCCTATTGAGACAGTGAGTGCTCTGCTCATAGCAGGCTGGGCAGCATTAACCCACCAGTCCTTCAGCAGTCACCGATAACAGCCCTGGGAGTTATAGGAGAACACGCATTCTACCGCAATGCTGGTGTCTGGCTCGTTCCCCTCCCCACTTCCCAGTCCATCCCTTGCTCCAAGTCACTGGAACACATCAGTGCATGATTTCAGGCTAAAACATTCAACCATTGGTCGATTTTGAAGCCTATGGGGCAAAAGGTACCACAGTCCTTAACTACACTTTCTTCCCCTGTAGGAGCGATTAGTGGATACCTTAGGGATCAGCATCAACATTGGAAATGGTGTGGTAAACCACTGTTTGTATTCCTGTTTGTATTCCACTGTGTACATGCCTGGACATGCCTCGGCTGACTCCTCCCACAGGTCCTAGTATAAAGGTGACTGCTCCCCAGCCCTTAGTATCATGGACCGGTCGACCACGCGAGGCAGACCTCCATTCTGTTGTTAATAAAAGCCTTTGGTTACTCTTCTAACTCTCAGTCTTTTATGAGTAATTGATAGCGCATCAAATGGGGAATTCCCGAGTTCCAGTTTTTGCTGGAAAGTCCATCTTCTTCAAGGAATCGGTTGTAATTATTTGCTGCCGCTTTTTGTTTCGACAGCCTAACCGAGAACTTACTGCTCAAAGTTGATGTATCGAACGTTTGCCTGGTTATCTTCATCCTGCCACAAGGCCCAAATATCGGTGGGAGTTAGGGCAAAATCCACCAGCGTTTCCTACGGAGAGACCAAAAAACAGGCATGTAAATCAGTCACCTCATCCTGGAGAGTGCACACACGGTCCCCTCAACCAACTTTATCCACGGACCCACTGCCAAGACACGGGACCCCGCGCCAGGCCCCACTGGCCAGACACGGGCCCCACGCCGGGACCCACTGACCAGACACGGGCCCCACTGACCAGACACGAGCCCCACGCCGGGACCCACTGACCAGACACGGGCCCCACGCCGGGACCCACTGACCAGACACGGGCCCCACGCCGGGACCCACTGACCAGACACGGGCCCCACGCCGGGACCCACTGACCAGACACGGGCCCCACGCCGGGACCCACTGACCAGACACGGGCCCCACGCCGGAACCCACTGACCAGACACGGGCCCCACGCCGGGACCCACTGACCAGACACGGGCCCCACTGACCAGACACGGGCCTCGCCCTGGGCCCCACTGACCAGACACGGTCCCCGCCCTGGGCCCCACTGACCAGACACGGGCCCCGCCCCGGGCCCCATTGACCAGACACGGGCCCCACTGACCAGACACAGGCCCCCCTGCCGGGACCCACTGACCAGACACGGGACCCCGCGCCAGGCCCCACTGGCCAGACACGGGCCCCACGCCGGGACCCACTGACCAGACACGGGCCCCACTGACCAGACACGGGCCCCACGCCGGGACCCACTGACCAGACACGGGCCCCACTGACCAGACACGGGCCTCGCCCTGGGCCCCACTGACCAGACACGGGACCCACTGACCAGACACGGGCCTCGCCCTGGGCCCCACTGACCAGACACGGGACCCACTGACCAGACACGGGCCCCACTGACCAGACACGGGCCTCGCCCTGGGCCCCACTGACCAGACACGGTCCCCGCCCCGGGCCCCATTGACCAGACACGGGCCCCACTGACCAGACACAGGCCCCACTGACCAGACACGGGCCCCACTGACCAGACACGGGCCCCACTGACCAGACACGGGCCCCACTGACCAGACACAGGCCCCACTGACCAGACACGGGCCCCACTGACCAGACACAGGCCCCACTGACCAGACACGGGCCCCACTGACCAGACACAGGCCCCACTGACCAGACACGGGCCCCACTGACCAGACACAGGCCCCACTGACCAGACACAGGCCCCACTGACCAGACACAGGCCCCGCCCCGGGCCCCATTGACCAGACACGGGCCCCATTGACCAGACACGGGCCCCACTGACCAGACACAGGCCCCACTGACCAGACACAGGCCCCGCCCCGGGCCCCATTGACCAGACACGGGCCCCACTGACCAGACACAGGCCCCACTGACCAGACACAGGCCCCGCCCCGGGCCCCATTGACCAGACACAGGCCCCGCCCCGGGCCCCATTGACCAGACACGGGCCCCACTGACCAGACACAGGCCCCACTGACCAGACACAGGCCCCACTGACCAGACACAGGCCCCACTGACCAGACACAGGCCCCACTGACCAGACACAGGCCCCACTGACCAGACACAGGCCCCACTGACCAGACACAGGCCCCACTGACCAGACACAGGCCCCACTGACCAGACACAGGCCCCGCCCCGGGCCCCACTGACCAGACACAGGCCCCGCCCCGGGCCCCATTGACCAGACACGGGCCCCACTGACCAGACACAGGCCCCACTGACCAGACACAGGCCCCACTGACCAGACACAGGCCCCACTGACCAGACACAGGCCCCACTGACCAGACACAGGCCCCACTGACCAGACACAGGCCCCACTGACCAGACACAGGCCCCACTGACCAGACACAGGCCCCGCCCCGGGCCCCACTGACCAGACACAGGCCCCGCCCCGGGCCCCATTGACCAGACACGGGACCCACTGACCAGACACGGGACCCACTGACCAGACACAGGCCCCACTGACCAGACACGGGCCCCACTGACCAGACACAGGCCCCACTGACCAGACACAGGCCCCACTGACCAGACACAGGCCCCGCCCCGGGCCCCATTGACCAGACACGGGACCCACTGACCAGACACGGGACCCACTGACCAGACACGGGACCCACTGACCAGACACGGGCCCCACGCCGGCCCATTCCTGCAATGTCTGCAGTTTTACAATAGCAACACAACAACGCAGGCAGATCTCTCAATCGAAGTGTTGTAAATAAGGTTCGAATGTTCTCTAAACGTGCATGCAATTACCTTTACTGAAGACAAGAAAACACAGCCAAGACCCTTCCAATACTCGGAAGTGGCCGCAGCTGAGAGGTACCCACCTGCGTGGAGAAGAGAGTGGAGATGTGATCCAGACTGTAGCGGTTACTCTCAATGCAGCTCACCAATTGGAAGACACAAAACTGCAAAAGAGAATAGTCAAGATTCATTGCTGGGTTAGTGGTGACAATGGGTAGAATAACCTCTCGTTCTGCAATTTTGCGGATTCCAGTAGACGGGTTTTTAGTGGAGGGGAAGCAGTGCAATGAATGGCCTGGTGCCCAGTTGACTAAATGCTTTGTGCACATTTTAAATAGGTGAATGCAGCCAGAATTGATGAGGTTTTAACACAGTGTGTAGTACCTGTCCACGTTTCGGGCAGTGCAGGTAGACCCCCAGGAAGAAGCCGGAGGAGGAGTATGCCAAACGCAGCTTGTGGCCCAGACTGACTGTGTGTCTCAGCTCCTTATTGGCCGGCATGAATACCAGCAAGTCTGCAACCATCAGGCACATCTGATCCTAAACAGAACAAATAAACGGACGCCAGTTAGAAGATCAGTACAGAGAATGCTATTTATACCCAGCAACACTCGGACACAGTTTAATGGCTCTCGCCATTATTGCGTAAATCGTCTGGCAACTTGTGGCAAGGCCGACTTGCGCTGCTGCGCCGTTAGCCTCGCGAGAAGGGCAGCTCGCCTTCAACCTCCCCAGGAGTTTCATGAAGTTGCTGCATTTGCAAATTAATTGCCAATTAAACTCGCCGCAGAAAGTTAGGGCTGGTACTCAACAGCCCAAGTACCTTTTTAAAAAGGATATTTATGTAGCTGCAATGGCAATCAACCTCTGCAGCCCAGATAGGGAGATTTTAAAATGTATTCTTACTTTTCCTTTGCCTCTTTTCTCTTTCTTAACCCAATCTTTCTTTCCCTCTCTATTTCTCCTACTGTACCCAATATGACTCTAATTCACCCTCATTCTCCGTCGTTACTCTGTTTCTTTCTCAATCCTTAAATTTTATTGGTTAAGGAGATAGAGTGCTGGTCCTGTCGTTCACCAAGGTCCAGGACGCCCGCTATCAGCTTGCACTTCCAGCAACTTGCAGTGAACGATATGGGGAAAAAGTCTAACTAAATGCCTCGCTCCAGCAAATTCTGGGCCATTATGTACAAAGGTTCCAGCAAGAAGTGGTCAAGGTTCATGTTCCTCACTGGTCTTGGTCTGCACTATAGGTTTAAAAACTGCGAATCCTGGAACTGGAACTGGGGTGGGTGGGGGAAAAGTGAGAAGATCTAAGCAATATCCGCCCACCACCCCAGATCAGACTTGTGTCTGCCCATCATATATTCCTACCTTGTGTGTTTGTTGATTTAAATGGCAAGTTATTTCTTTTGCTGTACACTGATAAAACTGGTTGCCTGCAAATTTGGGGACTTGATGTCATTGAACAAACTTTAGGACAGTGGTCCCGGGAGTGTGTCAATAGTTACAGGTGGACCCACACAGGGAGTTAGGACAGTGGTCCCGGGAGTGTGTCAATAGTTATAGGGGGACCCACACAGGGAGTTCGGACAGTGGTCCCGGGAGTGTGTCAATAGTTACAGGTGGACCCACACAGGGAGTTAGGACAGTGGTCCCGGGAGTGTGTCAATAGTTACAGGTGGTCCCCACACAGGGAGTTAGGACAGTGGTCCCGGGAGTGTGTCAATAGTTACAGGTGGTCCCCACACAGGGAGTTAGGACAGTGGTCCCAGGAGTGTGTCAATAGTTACAGGTGGACCCACACAGGGAGTTAGGACAGTGGTCCCGAGAGTGTGTCAATAGTTACAGGTGGTCCCCACACAGGGAGTTAGGACAGTGGTCCCGGGAGTGTGTCAATAGTTACAGGTGGACCCACACAGGGAGTTAGGACAGTGGTCCCGGGAGTGTGTCAATAGTTACAGGTGGACCCACACAGGGAGTTATGACAGTGGTCCCGGGAGTGTGTCAACAGTTACAGATGGTCCCCACTCAGGGAGTTAGGACAGTGGTCCCGGGAGTGTGTCAATAGTTACAGGTGGATCCACACAGGGAGTTAGGACAGTGGTCCCGGGAGTGTGTCAATAGTTACAGGTGGACCCACACAGGGAGTTAGGACAGTGGTCCCGGGAGTGTGTCAATAGTTACAGGTGGACCCACACAGGGAGTTAGGACAGTGGTCCCGGGAGTGTGTCAATAGTTACAAGTGGACCCACACAGGGAGTTAGGACAGTGGTCCCGGGAGTGTGTCAATAGTTACAGGTGGTCCCCACACAGGGAGTTAGGACAGTGGTCCTGGGAGTGTGTCAATAGTTACAGGTGGACCCACACAGGGAGTTAGGAGAGTGGTCCCGGGAGTGAGTCAATAGTTACAGGTGGGCCCAGACAGGGAGTTAGGACAGTGGTCCCGGGAGTGTGTCAATAGTTACAGGTGGACCCACACAGGGAGTTAGGACAGTGGTCCCGGGAGTGTGTCAATAGTTACAGGTGGATCCACACAGGGATTTAGGACAGTGGTCCCGGGAGTGTGTCAATAGTTACAGGTGGTCCCCACACAGGGAGTTAGGACAGTGGTCCCGGGAGTGTGTCAATAGTTACAGGTGGACCCACACAGGGAGTTAGGACAGTGGTCCCGGGAGTGTGTCAATAGTTACAGGTGGACCCACACACGGAGTTAGGACAGTGGTCCCGGGAGTGTGTCAATAGTTACAGGTGGACCCACACAGGTAAACTTGAAAACCTTAGGTCTGCAAGAGTAGCAGCGTTCAGGTAACCTGACGCGCATGGACTGTGTACAGGGAGGAATGTTCACACTGGTGAAGGGGATACCCAGAACACAGTTTCCGAGGAAACTAAAAGCACGATCTTCAATGACACCAACAGCACTTGAGTGCACCTCCCTCGTAGTTGTTCTGTGAAGTATTACCTGTACACAATATTCTCAATACAACTTGAAGGCTTAAAGCACCAAGCATTTTAACCCTATCCCACTACCTATTCCCCTCCCAATTGCAGGTATGGAGGTGGTTTTGGGGAACTGTTACATTCCTTACCCTTTGACAGAATGGTTTGCACAATGCCCGATCACCAACATCCTGGATACATACCTTGTAGGACCAAAGTCGCAGCTTGTGGTCCTGACACAGAGCAAAGATAAAAGCATCATGTTCCAAGAGCTGAACGGCTAGGCTGATGGGTAGGTCCGAGGGGCCTTGGTCACCTCTGCAGAGAGCACAGAAAGGAAATTCAATAATCTTTAATGAATCTCCATTTTGATCAGTCTTCACACACAATGGTTCCATCCCTTCAACATTATTTCCCTCTTCGCTCCCCAAAGCAACCTCGAGTTTTCATGCACCTCCATTATTTTAGGGAGGACAAGGAATGAACCTCACCCGGAACCAAGTAACAGTGGCTCACACTGACCCCGGGGAAAGGACGGGCTCGTACCGACCCCAGGGGAAAGGACGGGCTCGCACCGACCCCGGGGAAAGGACGGGCTCGCACCGACCCCGGGGAAAGGACGGGCTCGCACCGACCCCGGGGAAAGGACGGGCTCGCACCGACCCCGGGGAAAGGACGGGCTCGCACCGACCCCGGGGAAAGGACGAGCTCGCACTGACCCCGGGGAAAGGACGGGCTCTCACTGACCCCGGGGGAAAGGACGGGCTCGCACTGACCCCGGGGGAAAGGACGGGCTCGCACTGACCCCGGGGGAAAGGACGGGGGGAAAGGACGGGCTCGCACTGACCCCGGGGGAAAGGACGGGCTCGCACTGACCCCGGGGGAAAGGACGGGGGGAAAGGACGGGCTCGCACTGACTCCGGGGGAAAGGACGGGCTCGCACTGACCCCGGGGGAAAGGACGGGCTCGCACTGACCCCGGGGGAAAGGACGGGCTCGCACCGACCCCGGGGGAAAGGACGGGCTCGCACCGACCCCGGGGGAAAGGACGGGCTCGCACCGACCCCGGGGGAAAGGACGGGCTCGCACCGACCCCGGGGGAAAGGACGGGCTCGCACCGACCCCGGGGGAAAGGACGGGCTCGCACCGACCCCGGGGGAAAGGACGGGCTCGCACCGACCCCGGGGAAAGGACGGGCTCGCACCGACCCCGGGGAAAGGACGGGCTCGCACCGACCCCGGGGAAAGGACGGGCTCACACTGACCCCGGGGGAAAGGACGGGCTCGCACCGACCCCGGGGAAAGGACGGGCTCGCACCGACCCCGGGGAAAGGACGGGCTCACACTGACCCCGGGGAAAGGACGGGCTCGCACCGACCCCGGGGAAAGGACGGGCTCTCACCGACCCCGGGGGAAAGGACGGGCTCTCACCGACCCCGGGGGAAAGGACGGGCTCGCACCGACCCCGGGGGAAAGGACGGGCTCGCACCGACCCCGGGGAAAGGACGGGCTCGCACCGACCCCGGGGAAAGGACGGGCTCGCACCGACCCCGGGGAAAGGACGGGCTCTCACCGACCCCGGGGGAAAGGACGGGCTCGCACCGACCCCGGGGGAAAGGACGGGCTCGCACCGACCCCGGGGGAAAGGACGGGCTCGCACCGACCCCGGGGAAAGGACGGGCTCGCACCGACCCCGGGGGAAAGGACGGGCTCGCACCGACCCCGGGGAAAGGACGGGCTCTCACTGACCCCGGGGGAAAGGACGGGCTCGCACCGACCCCGGGGGAAAGGACGGGCTCGCACCGACCCCGGGGGAAAGGACGGGCTCGCACCGACCCCGGGGAAAGGACGGGCTCGCACCGACCCCGGGGAAAGGACGGGCTCGCACTGACCCCCGGGGAAAGGACGGGCTCGCACCGACCCCGGGGAAAGGACGGGCTCGCACCGACCCCGGGGAAAGGACGGGCTCGCACCGACCCCGGGGAAAGGACGGGCTCGCACTGACCCCGGGGAAAGGACGGGCTCGCACTGACCCCGGGGAAAGGACGGGCTCGCACTGACCCCGGGGAAAGGACGGGCTCTCACTGACCCCGGGGGAAAGGACGAGCTCACACTGACCCCGGGGAAAGGACGGGCTCACACTGACCCCGGGGGAAGGACGGGCTCACACTGACCCCCGGGGAAAGGACGGGCTCACACTGACCCCGGGGGAAGGACGGGCTCACACTGACCCCGGGGGAAGGACGGGCTCACACTGACCCCGGGGATAGGACGGGCTCACACTGACCCCGGGGATAGGACGGGCTCACACTGACCCCCGGGGAAAGGACGGGCTCACACTGACCCCGGGGGAAAGGACGGGCTCACACTGACCCCAGGGGAAAGGACGGGCTCACACCGACCCCGGGGAAAGGACGGGCTCGCACTGACCCCGGGGATAGGACGGGCTCACACTGACCCCGGGGATAGGACGGGCTCACACTGACCCCGGGGAAAGGACGGGCTCACACTGACCCCGGGGGAAGGACGGGCTCACACTGATCCCGGGGATAGGACGGGCTCACACTGACCCCGGGGGAAGGACGGGCTCACACTGACCCCGGGGATAGGACGGGCTCACACTGACCCCGGGGGAAGGACGGGCTCACACTGACCCCGGGGATAGGACGGGCTCACACTGACCCCGGGGATAGGACGGGCTCACACTGACCCCCGGGGAAAGGACGGGCTCACACTGACCCCGGGGGAAAGGACGGGCTCACACTGGCCCCCGGGGAAAGGACGGGCTCACACTGACCCCGGGGGAAGGACGGGCTCACACTGACCCCGGGGGAAAGGACGGGCTCACACTGACCCCGGGGATAGGACGGGCTCACACTGACCCCGGGGATAGGACGGGCTCACACTGACCCCCGGGGAAAGGACGGGCTCACACTGACCCCGGGGGAAAGGACGGGCTCACACTGGCCCCCGGGGAAAGGACGGGCTCACACTGACCCCGGGGGAAGGACGGGCTCACACTGACCCCGGGGGAAGGACGGGCTCACACTGACCCCGGGGATAGGACGGGCTCACACTGACCCCGGGGGAAGGACGGGCTCACACTGACCCCGGGGAAAGGACGGGCTCACACTGACCCCGGGGGAAGGACGGGCTCACACTGATCCCGGGGGAAGGACGGGCTCACACTGACCCCGGGGGAAGGACGGGCTCACACTGACCCCGGGGGAAGGACGGGCTCACACTGACCCCGGGGATAGGACGGGCTCACACTGACCCCGGGGGAAGGACGGGCTCACACTGACCCCGGGGGAAGGACGGGCTCACACTGACCCCGGGGGAAAGGACGGGCTCACACTGGCCCCCGGGGAAAGGACGGGCTCACACTGACCCCGGGGGAAAGGACGGGCTCACACTGACCCCGGGGGAAGGACGGGCTCACACTGACCCCGGGGAAAGGACGGGCTCGCACTGACCCCGGGGATAGGACGGGCTCACACTGACCCCGGGGAAAGGACGAGCTCACACTGACCCCGGGGATAGGACGGGCTCACACTGACCCCGGGGGAAGGACGGGCTCACACTGACCCCGGGGGAAGGACGGGCTCACACTGACCCCGGGGAAAGGACGGGCTCACACTGACCCCGGGGAAAGGACGGGCTCACACTGACCCCGGGGATAGGACGGGCTCACACTGACCCCGGGGATAGGACGGGCTCACACTGACCCCGGGGATAGGACGGGCTCACACTGACCCCGGGGGAAAGGACGAGCTCACACTGACCCCGGGGGAAGGACGGGCTCACACTGACCCCGGGGGAAGGACGGGCTCACACTGACCCCGGGGGAAAGGACGGGCTCACACTGACCCCGGGGGAAGGACGGGCTCACACTGACCCCGGGGAAAGGACGGGCTCACACTGACCCCGGGGGAAGGACGGGCTCACACTGACCCCGGGGATAGGACGGGCTCACACTGACCCCGGGGATAGGACGGGCTCACACTGACCCCGGGGATAGGACGGGCTCACACTGACCCCGGGGGAAGGACGGGCTCACACTGATCCCGGGGAAAGGACGGGCTCACACTGACCCCGGGGAAAGGACGGGCTCACACTGACCCCGGGGGAAGGACGGGCTCACACTGACCCCGGGGGAAAGGACGGGCTCTCACTGACCCCGGGGGAAGGACGGGCTCACACTGATCCCGGGGATAGGACGGGCTCACACTGACCCCGGGGGAAGGACGGGCTCACACTGACCCCGGGGATAGGACGGGCTCACACTGACCCCGGGGGAAGGACGGGCTCACACTGACCCCGGGGGAAGGACGGGCTCACACTGACCCCGGGGATAGGACGGGCTCACACTGACCCCGGGGGAAGGACGGGCTCACACTGACCCCGGGGAAAGGACGGGCTCACACTGATCCCGGGGATAGGACGGGCTCACACTGACCCCGGGGATAGGACGGGCTCACACTGACCCCGGGGGAAAGGACGGGCTCACACTGACCCCGGGGGAAAGGACGAGCTCACACTGACCCCGGGGAAAGGACGGGCTCACACTGACCCCGGGGAAAGGACGGGCTCACACTGACCCCGGGGGAAGGACGGGCTCACACTGACCCCGGGGGAAGGACGAGCTCACACTGACCCCGGGGGAAGGACGGGCTCACACTGACCCCGGGGAAAGGACGGGCTCACACTGACCCCGGGGGAAAGGACGGGCTCACACTGACCCCGGGGGAAAGGACGAGCTCACACTGACCCCGGGGGAAGGACGGGCTCACACTGACCCCGGGGGAAGGACGGGCTCACACTGACCCCGGGGGAAGGACGGGCTCACACTGATCCCGGGGATAGGACGGGCTCACACTGACCCCGGGGGAAGGACGGGCTCACACTGACCCCGGGGGAAGGACGGGCTCACACTGACCCCGGGGGAAGGACGGGCTCACACTGACCCCGGGGGAAGGACGGGCTCACACTGACCCCGGGGATAGGACGGGCTCACACTGACCCCGGGGGAAGGACGGGCTCTCACTGACCCCGGGGGAAGGACGGGCTCACACTGACCCCGGGGGAAGGACGGGCTCACACTGACCCCGGGGATAGGACGGGCTCACACTGACCCCGGGGGAAGGACGGGCTCACACTGACCCCGGGGATAGGACGGGCTCACACTGACCTGATTGCTGTCGGCATCCATCCCGTGAGTAACCTTTGCATGACGGAGCTCTGCTTCAGCTCCAGGAAAGCCGCAGAGCCTGTAACAACACAAGTCAATCTCAGCTCTTCCATTACACTCAATCAGCTTGAGATTCAGAGTGGAAAGCTAAACATTCAGTAAAGTAGTAATCCCAATGTCAGCTCAATTCACAAACAGTCCTCATTATGATCACTTTCTGAACTTACAATTCTTTAAATCCATTACTCATTGTGACATTGATAAAATATTGCACCTTGGGTTAGGAAAGCACGATGGATTTTATAAATAGAACAGATGCTCGGGAGTGCGTTACAGGCTGGAATCTAATTGAAGAGGCTCAAACGACATCATATATCTGAAGGCCCACTGCCAGTTGTCCAGCCCTTTCTGTAACAGATGCCCTGGGATGTCCTGGACAATGGTTTTGATCGGCTCTCCTCCTCGCCATTTCCACAATAGCAGATTCACACAGCCAAGTACACTCCACATCCTACAGCTTGGACCCACTGACTGACAAAATTAGCGTATGTCAGATATTCGTCAACACTGCAGTAACAAACTACAGTACAAGACAATGGAGGTCGCACACAGCAGCTTCAGACGATCAATCCCCGTTCCATTTAGCAGTGAACCCCATATTACCTGCGGTGTCTTGCTCAGGAAGTTGGATTATCAGAATCCCTCCAGACCCAGATGCGAGCGCAAACATCGCCTCTCCATCACTGTTCAGCCAGGTGGCTGACGCTGTTGAGTTAGAGTGGCCCTGGATACCAGGAATCAGAAAACCGTTTGCTGGGTCGCGCAGGTTCAGCTTCCCAATGTCAGTGAAGATGGACTGGATATGACCCTCACTGACCAGCTCCTGCAGAGATATTAACAGCAGTAATGCAGATCAATGCAACTGTTAGCTTAGGGAGACTTAACTCCAGCAATCAAGAGAGAACAGCAGGTAATCTTCAACTCTGAAGTTGTTTTCAGGGGACCGAGTGGTACAGCAAGTTTGTATATAGTTAGATCCTGGCATCTCAAGTATGAGGTGAGATTTAATTCAGACAATACCTCTGGGACAATAAAAAAAACTCCCTAATTTAGCACCAATGGGTAATTTCACTCAGAGCAGTGGGTGACTGTCGTGGGAAATGAAAACATGTGACTCTAGTGCAGTAGGGGGCATGGAGGTTGGAGCCAAGGACATTGTTCCCTCTAATTTTTTTTCAACGAGCCTTAAATTTGCACCGCATCTCTTCCAGCGACAGCAGCTGGTGAGCGGCCTGTGCGGGACCTCGCGATCGGTGCGCCACTGCACATCGGTGGTAACCATGCGATACCTGACTGGGAAGTGCTTACACTGACACTGGGTGCATAAAATGGGATTGTTGGTTCACTTACCCTGTTCTGAGCGAGTCCATGACCCTGGTTAGTCTGTGTTTAATTTGGACAGTTTATCTGTTCCCCTTAAGAATCTTTAAAGCTTTGATAAGTTCACCTCAGACTTTTCTTTGCTCCAGTTGAAACATTCCCAGATTCCTTCATCTGTCCTCCCAGTTCAGGTTCCGAATTCCCATTATCAGTTGAGCTGCATTCTGCTATCCCCTCTCCAAAGCTGGATGTCCCCACTGCGCTACAGCAACCAGAATTGTACACTACTCCTGGTGTACAGCACTGTTCCCACAAGCTTACTGCTTATCCCTGGGACTCGTGCTCTCTCTCGCACACTGCACTAACGCTTTCAATGAGCTGTCGTCCACCAGCACCCATAGCTGTGGCTCAGTTGGTAGCACCCTCGCCTCTGGTTCAGGAGGTTGTGGGTTCAGGTCCCACTCCAGAGACTGGAGCACAAAAATCTAGGCTGACACCCCACTGCAATACTGAGGGAGTGCTGTCTTTCGGATGAGACGCTAAACAGGTCCGCCCTCAGGTGGACATAAAAGATCCCATGGCACTATTTCAAAGAGCAGGGTTGTTCTCCCCGGTGTCCTGGCCAATATTATACCTCAATCAACATCACTAAAACAGGTTATCTCTGGTCATTATCACATTGCTGTTTGTGGGAGCTTGCTGTGCACAAATTGGCTGCCACGTTTCCCACATTACAACAGTGGCTACACTTCAAAAAAAATTCATTGGCTGTAAAGCACTTTGGGATGTCTGGTAGTTGCGAAAGGTGCTATATAAATGCAAGTCCTTCTTGTCTTTTTCACAGCATCCTGATAACTCTCCTGCATCAGGGCCAAGTAAAACAATCCCTGCACACCCACTGCACATTTAGCAGTGTCAGCACGAGTCATTTGGGTCATCCTTCTGCCGGAGTCAAAAAGTTGTGGGCTCAATCCCCACTTCAGGGCTCAAGCACAATCCAGTGCACTGTCGGAGACGCTACCTTTTGGATGAGATATTAAACAGGGAACCCGCCTGCCTGTTCATGTGAATGTCGAAGAGCAGCAGGGAGCTCTCCTGGTGTCTTGGCCAACACTTCTCACTTGTTCTTTGTGACACCTTGGCTGCTGTATTTCCTCCAAATCAACGGTGGACAGACACACTTCAAAAAGCAATTCGTTGGCCGCAAACTGTTTCAGAGCGTCCTGCAGAGAGGATAAGCTGCTATACAAGTGCAAGTTCTTCAGCAGATCAGGCAGTAAGAGAGTGTCTTCCAGTCTCTCCATGCGATAGAGCTGCTGGGGTCGACTGAACAAGCCACGGTTACAAAACAAATTTCAATGGGTTCCCATCAGCCAAGTCTCCCCTGCTTATTGTGGCTCAGTACATAATGCAGCAACTCTCGAGGTGACGCACTTTGGAATACTCTCGACCCCATCCCTCTTGATTTTCCCTGCTTAGACCAGCCCCACCCCCATCCACCCCCCGAAGGCTATGGCTCAGACTGTGGTACGATTCCACAGGTGCGACTGTGAGGAACAGTCAAGTGTTAACAGGCTATTTGACCATGGTGGCCACCATAGTACAGCATAATCCCATGCTCACCCGACATCCACAAACTTGCTATCTAGCAGGAGGTTGCTGATCCCCCCTGCCCCCGGGACCAGCAGACACAGCATAGGCCAGGGCTCACACCAGTGACCATCCTGCCTGTGTGGCTCAGTGCCATAGCGCCTGTTGCACTCACCCATGAGGAAGCTCTCCCCCAACAGGAGGGCAGGTATTGAACTGCTATGAGGCCCAAATTGGTCACCAAAAGCAGAGGCACAGACTCAAAGCTTAATTTGGGAAACAGGTCAGTGTACTGGGTATCCTGCCGGAGGAGCCTGCGAAATGACGTTTCAGAGGGGGTCAGTAACGACAAGCAGGCATACCTCCATCTTCTGCCCCCTCGCGGATTCACAAAGTGCCAATCTTACACTTATCCACCTTGGGAGTGATGATACCGCACCACAGCATCTCTATAACAGAGCAACTTCCAACCTGGCTACGAGTGATCCGATCGATCAGCCCACAAGTTGGGGAAAGGTCTGCTGATTCGTTCCACCCCAGGACCTTTGCGGAATGACTACTTACACTTCTGTACATGCGGGAGGGGTGGGGCAGCACAATCCTGTGCACGGTCTGGTTGGTGAGGATGAGGAGAGTCACACGGTCATGCGTCTCATGTACATGAACTCCACCCGGCAACACCTGACAGTTCAGGAACTTTAGGCGCACGGTGTTGTTGAGGAGGCTGGCATCCAAGGACTGTTCCATCAACTGCAGGGTGTCGCCAGAGCTGGTCCTAAGGGCAAAGGACACAACATTAGCACTTCCAATCCCTGCCACTGATAGTCAAATCAGGCAATAGGTGAAGGATAACAAATATCCAGAACATTTCACAGGTACCTGCTAAAACCAGCAGAGCAGTGGCTGATATCTACAGAGCTCAGCAGCGGCCCCAATCAGTTAGCATAGAACAGGGGCACCACCAGACCCCCGTCTATACCCTGCCCCAGAACAGGGGCACCACCAGACCCCCGTCTATACCCCCAGAACAGGGGCACAACCAAACCCCCGTCTATACCCCCCAGAACAGGGGCACCACCAGACCCCCGTCTATACCCCCAGAACAGGGGCACCACCAGACCCCCGTCTATACCCCGCCCCAGAACAGGGGCACAACCAGACCCCCGTCTATACCCTGCCCCAGAACAGGGGCACAACCAGACCCCCGTCTATACCCCCAGAACAGGGGCACCACCAGACCCCCGTCTATACCCCACCCCAGAACAGGGGCACAACCAGACCCCCATCTATACCCCCCAGAACAGGGGCACAACCAGACCCCCATCTATACCCCCCAGAATAGGGGCACAACCAAACCCCCGTCTATACCCCGCCCCAGAACAGGGGCACAACCAGACCCCCGTCTATACCCCACCCCAGAACAGGGGCACAACCAGACCCCCGTCTATACCCCCAGAACAGGGGCACCACCAGACCCCCGTCTATACCCTGCCCCAGAACGGGCACAACCAGACCCCCGTCTATACCCCCCAGAATAGGGGCACAACCAAACCCCCGTCTATACCCCCCAGAACAGGGGCACAACCAAACCCCCGTCTATACCCTGCCCCAGAACAGGGGCACAACCAAACCCCTGTCTATACCCCCCCAGAACAGCAGGGGCACAACCAGACCCCCGTCTATACCCCGCCCCAGAACAGGGGCACAACCAAACCCCCGTCTATACCCTGCCCCAGAACAGGGGCACAACCAAACCCCTGTCTATACCCCCAGAACAGGGGCACAACCAAACCCCCGTCTATACCACCCAGAACAGGGGCACAACCAAACCCCCGTCTATACCCCCAGAACAGCAGAGATACAACCAGACCCTCGTCTATACCCACCGAGAACAGCAGGGGCACAACCAGACCCCCGTCTATACCCCGCCCCAGAACAGGGGCACCACCAGACCCCCGTCTATACCCTGCCCCAGAACAGGGGCACAACCAGACCCTCGTCTATACCCCGCCCCAGAACAGGGGCACAACCAGACCCCCGTCTATACCCTGCCCCAGAACAGGGGCACAACCAGACCCCCGTCTATACCCCGCCCCAGAACAGGGGCACAACCAGACCCCCGTCTATACCCCGCCCCAGAACAGGGGCACAACCAGACCCCCGTCTATACCCCGCCCCAGAACAGCAGAGAAACAACCAGACCCCCGTCTATACCCCGCCCCAGAACAGGGGCACCACCAGACCCCCGTCTATACCCTGCCCCAGAACAGGGGCACCACCAGACCCCCGTCTATACCCCCCAGAACAGCAGCGGTACAACCAGACCCTCGTCTCCTCCCCTCATACACTGAACAGACAATCTTTATGGGATGAATTCAATGATGGGTATTAGGGGCAGCCTGTTAACCCACTCAACTGATGAGTTGTACTTTAAAGGAACACTATCTGTTTGAACACTATCCGATTAAACAGAGCCACTGTATTAACCACACTTTAAAACATAAAAAGCCAGAGTGGCCAAGGCCTCTTGCGACCAGTGGGCTCTGCTGGACACCAACTGCATCACCGATGAAGGAAACCTGATCGTGATTTAATTGCACACATTTTTGTCTGGTTGGGCCATTTCTATTAGTGCTGTTCTCCTCGAGGAGGGGACTTGGGAGTAATATTTTGTGCTGGTGCTACGCTACTGGCCCAACTCAATATAGTCCCAGAAAGGCCAGCTCATGCTGGAGCCACAGGTAACAGCCACTTCACCGTGACTTTATTAAACAGAATGGAAGTGAATAACTCTGGTTACAGATGGATGGGGAGCAGCCTGCCCATCCAGCACAGAGAGCAGAGTATGCTGCAGATCAGCTCAACCCGCACTTAACAATGACTGGTGTAATAGCCAGAACACATCTGGAAGTGCTGCGGTGTAGAGCTGGTCATTCAGCATTAGTGTACACGGACCTCTCTCTACTGCAATCCTGGCAAGAAAGTAGGCACGTCTTGTGTACAGACTGATGTGATATACCAAGAGGGATCAGAACATCAGTGTGCACTGAAGTGCTTCACACAGTTCAATTCAGCCACCTCTCCAAAGGGGAGGTCTGCTTCCCCAATCAGAGTCGCACACTCCCCAGCTCGCTGCTACAATACTGTTAATGCCCGCTGAAATCTGAACTTTTAAACTCTACTCAATCTTCATTAATCTGCCAACCAAACACTAATAGCTATGCTATTGGCCCAGAAATGCGGGTCTCCACGGGTGAGTACGCACGGGGTACTCACCCGTAAGCCCAATGGAAGTGCCGGTTTCCTGCATGCACTGCGCATGCGCGGGAAACCGGCACTTCCGTTCCCCTGAAAGCAGGGGTTCAGAGGTCGAACGCGTGCGCATCGAACTTGTTTTTTTTTTTTTTTTTTTAAAACAGGTTTTCCCGGGAGGGTAAGTCTGCAGAAGTTAGAAATGTAAAAAGCAGGCGTAAGGCCTGCTTTTTACAAGGTAAGTGGTGAATTAATTAAAATTAAAACATTTTTTACACAGGTTTATTATTTTTTAATACTTTAAAGCAAGGTAAGTTTATTTTTAGCCCCGTTAGCAAATAAAATTATTTTTTTCAAAAATTTAAATTAATGTTTAAAATAGTTATTTCATTTAATTTATAGTTTATTTTAAAAATGTGATTTAAAAAAAAATGTATTTGAAGATTTAGTGATGTTTTGTAAGAAGAAGGAGCCCGTGGTATTTCTAAGTTTGACAGCACTTCCTGTCAGACTTATGAATGGAGCATTCCCTGCTCCGATTGGCTGCCCATGGCCCACGTGATCCCAGGGGACGCATCGAACTAACTGCGCCCCTGGGATACGCAAGCACTGCGCGCCGGCAGCTGGAGCAGGCCCCGGATCGGAATCCCACGGGGGCCCACAGCTCAACGGCCGGCGCACTAGGTAAGTGCAGGTCGGGGGCTTACACCCGCGGGAACCTCCGACCCGAATTTCTGGGCCAATGATGCCTTCTTGAGCACCCTGATTATAATCACTCAACCGTTGGTGGCCGTGCCTTCTGTTGCCTAGACCCCAAGTTCTGGAATTCCCTCCCTAAACCTGTCCGCCTCGCTCCCTCTCTCTCCTCTTTTAAGACGCTCCTTAAAACCTACCTCTTTGACCAAGCTTTTGGTCACCTGCCCTAATTTATCCTTATGTGGATCGGTGTCAAATGTTTTTCTTAAAATACTCCTGTGCAGTGCCTTGGGACGTTTTACTACATTAAAGGCACTATATAAATACAAGTTGTTGTTGTTGTAGGCGAGATGTGCCCACTTGGCCCGATCCAATAAGACTGTGCCGAGGGAATAAAGTACAGCGAGACGAGTGTGGCACCAAGTACAGGGACACTCCATTACAGTGCACTGAATCACAGCAAATTATACCCAATACTGTAACACTGCAGGGACAGCACTGCTACTAAACAGCCAACACACTTCATACCTACAGCAACACCCAAAACATTTGGGATACGCTGGCGTCTTTCTTTACTACACCTATCCTCACTCCGGCCAAAGTCCTCAGAACTGATCAAAATAAGTTTAATCGTAGCAGTACTACACACAGCTCCCAACAGGTACAGACAGTGCCACTGGGCCCCACCCTGCAGTGTCAGCTGTGGCTCAGTGGTCGCACTCTCGCCGGACTCAGAAGGTTGTGGGTTCAAGTCCCACTTCAGTGACTCAAGCATAAAGATCTAGGCTGACACTCCAGTGCAGTGCTGAGGGAGTGCTGCACTGTCTGAGGTGCCGCCTTTCAGATGAGATGTTAAACCGAGGCCCTGTCTGCTCTCAGGTGGATGTAAAAGATCCCATGGCACTATTTCGAAGAAGAGCAGGGGAGTTATCCCTGGGGTCCTGGCCAATATTTATCCCTCAATCAACATCACTGAAACAGATTATCTGGTCATGATCACATTACTGTTTGTGGGAGCTTGCTGTGCGTAAATTGGTTGCGGAGTTTCCTACATTATAACTGTGACCACACTTCTAAGTACTTCATTGGCTGTGAAGCGCTTTGGGACGTTCGGAGGTCATGGAAGGCACTATATATTTTTCTTTCAAGCAGGGAATACCCACCAGTGTATGAACCGATTCCTGGTGACAGACTGTAGCTTTCCACTTTCTTCATAGAAAAATCCACCGGCACTATCGGAATACTTCACTCCTGGGACAGCGCTCACACCTGTGGAACAGACACGACATATGACACATGACTCGCTCCTCCATTCATCCATAGCTCAGACAGACAGGGAGCCTCAGGTAAAGGAAACAGACACCCTAAATGAATAATGTCACTCAGCAGCAAGGCAGCTGCACGACACAAGGCTGAAATATTGACACTATCAATAATCTCTATATACAGATCTATACTTCTTTAAAAGATCATCTTTCAAACTAATCTAACGGGATAAGGCACTGTCATGCTTTTACTTTCAATAAAAGTTTACTCGTTGTCTTTATTCCTTAATTTCCCCTCTTTTCCTGAAGGGACTGACTCATACTGGAGTACGGCTCCAAGATCCCTTTCATCATCCCTCAGAGGCCCTTGAGCTCTCCAGAGTTTCAATCCTCTGCCTTTTCCCCCATTCGATCTATCAGACCTGTGCCAGCTCTCTGAAGGAGCTCTCCCCTGGGGCTCTTTCCCCATTCGATCTATCAGGCCTGTGCCAGCTCTCTGAAGGAGCTCTCCCCTGGGGCTCTTTCCCCATTCGATCTATCAGGCCTGTGCCAGCTCTCTGAAGGAGCTCTCCCCTGGGTCTCTTTCCCCATTCGATCTATCAGACCTGTGCCAGCTCTCTGAAGGAGCTCTCCCCTGGGGCTCTTTCCCCATTCGATCTATCAGGCCTGTGCCAGCTCTCTGAAGGAGCTCTCCCCTGGGTCTCTTTCCCCATTCGATCTATCAGGCCTGTGCCAGCTCTCTGAAGGAGCTCTCCCCTGGGGCTCTTTCCCCATTCGATCTATCAGGCCTGTGCCAGCTCTCTGAAGGAACTCTCCCCTGGGGCTCTTTCCCCATTCGATCTATCAGGCCTGTGCCAGTTCTCTGAAGGAGCTCTCCCCTGGGTCTCTTTCCCCATTCGATCTATCAGGCCTGTGCCAGCTCTCTGAAGGAGCTCTCCCCTGGGTCTCTTTCCCCATTCGCTCTATCAGGCCTGTGCCAGTTCTCTGAAGGAGCTCTCCCCTGGGTCTCTTTCCCCATTCGATCTATCAGGCCTGTGCCAGTTCTCTGAAGCTCTCCCCTGGGTCTCTTTCCCCATTCGATCTATCAGGCCTATGCCAGTTCTCTGAAGGAGCTCTCCCCTGGGGCTCTTTCCCCATTCGATCTATCAGACCTGTGCCAGCTCTCTGAAGGAGCTCTCCCCTGGGGCTCTTTCCCCATTCGATCTATCAGGCCTGTGCCAGCTCTCTGAAGGAGCTCTCCCCTGGGGCTCTTTCCCCATTCGATCTATCAGGCCTGTGCCAGTTCTCTGAAGGAGCTCTCCCCTGGGGCTCTTTCCCCATTCGATCTATCAGGCCTGTGCCAGCTCTCTGAAGGAGCTCTCCCCTGGGTCTCTTTCCCCATTCGATCTATCAGGCCTATGCCAGCTCTCTGAAGGAACTCTCCCCTGGGGCGCTTTCCCCATTCGATCTACCAGGCCTGTGCCAGCTCTCTGAAGGAGCTCCCCCCGGGGCTCTTTCCCCATTCGATCTACCAGGCCTGTGCCAGTTCTCTGAAGGAGCTCTCCCCTGGGGCTCTTTCCCCATTCGATCTATCAGGCCTGTGCCAGCTCTCTGAAGGAGCTCCCCCCTGGGGCTCTTTCCCCATTCGATCTACCAGGCCTGTGCCAGTTCTCTGAAGGAGCTCTCCCCTGGGGCTCTTTCCCCATTCGATCTACCAGGCCTGTGCCAGTTCTCTGAAGGAGCTCCCCCCTGGGGCTCTTTCCCCATTCGATCTATCAGGCCTGTGCCAGCTCTCTGAAGGAGCTCTCCCCTGGGGCTCTTTCCCCATTCGATCTATCAGGCCTGTGCCAGTTCTCTGAAGGAGCTCTCCCCTGGGGCTCTTTCCCCATTCGATCTATCAGGCCTGTGCCAGCTCTCTGAAGGAGCTCTCCCCTGGGGCTCTTTCCCCATTCGCTCTATCAGGCCTGTGCCAGCTCTCTGAAGGAGCTCCCCCTTGGAGCTCTTTCCCCATTCGATCTACCAGGCCTGTGCCAGTTCTCTGAAGGAGCTCTCCCCTGGGGCTCTTTCCCCATTCGATCTACCAGGCCTGTGCCAGTTCTCTGAAGGAGCTCTCCCCTGGGGCTCTTTCCCCATTCGATCTACCAGGCCTGTGCCAGTTCTCTGAAGGAGCTCCCCCCTGGGGCTCTTTCCCCATTCGATCTATCAGGCCTGTGCCAGCTCTCTGAAGGAGCTCTCCCCTGGGGCTCTTTCCCCATTCGATCTATCAGGCCTGTGCCAGTTCTCTGAAGGAGCTCTCCCCTGGGGCTCTTTCCCCATTCGATCTATCAGGCCTGTGCCAGCTCTCTGAAGGAGCTCTCCCCTGGGGCTCTTTCCCCATTCGCTCTATCAGGCCTGTGCCAGCTCTCTGAAGGAGCTCCCCCTTGGGGCTCTTTCCCCATTCGATCTACCAGGCCTGTGCCAGTTCTCTGAAGGAGCTCCCCCCTGGGGCTCTTTCCCCATTCGATCTATCAGGCCTGTGCCAGCTCTCTGAAGGAGCTCTCCCCTGGGGCTCTTTCCCCATTCGATCTATCAGGCCTGTGCCAGTTCTCTGAAGGAGCTCTCCCCTGGGGCTCTTTCCCCATTCGATCTATCAGGCCTGTGCCAGCTCTCTGAAGGAGCTCTCCCCTGGGGCTCTTTCTCCATTCGATCTACCAGGCCTGTGCCAGCTCTCTGAAGGAGCTCTCCCCTGGGGCTCTTTCCCCATTCGATCTACCAGGCCTGTGCCAGTTCTCTGAAGGAGCTCCCCCCTGGGGCTCTTTCCCCATTCGATCTATCAGGCCTGTGCCAGTTCTCTGAAGGAGCTCTCCCCTGGGGCTCTTTCCCCATTCGATCTACCAGGCCTGTGCCAGCTCTCTGAAGGAGCTCTCCCCTGGGGCTCTTTCCCCATTCGATCTATCAGGCTGCACTGGGGAAGAAAAAATAGATAACACAGGTATCCCATGAACAGTTAAAAATAACTACGGGTGAAGTTCAGGGATCTGGGACTCTTGGACCAAAGGTCTAAGATCATGGCTGACTGAATGGCAGAGCAGGCTCCAAGGCCGACTTCTGCTCTTAATTCTTCTCTTATGATCTTGTGAGTGTGTGACCTGACCAGAACCCACCAGGGGGGTGCAGTCTACAGGCACCTTGGGGGGTGGGTGCAGGCCGCTCGGGCACCGGGGGAGGGGGTGCAGATCGCGGGCACCGGGAGAGGGGGCGCAGACCTCGGGCACCGGGCGGAGGGGGCGCAGACCTCGGGCACCGGGCGGAGGGGGCGCAGACCTCGGGCACCGGGCGCGCAGACCTCGGGCACCGGGCGCGCAGACCTCGGGCACCGGGCGCGCAGACCTCGGGCACCGGGCGCGCAGACCTCGGGCACCGGGCGCGCAGACCTCGGGCACCGGGCGCGCAGACCTCGGGCACCGGGCGCGCAGACCTCGGGCACCGGGCGCGCAGACCTCGGGCACCGGGCGCGCAGACCTCGGGCACCGGGCGCGCAGACCTCGGGCACCGGGCGCGCAGACCTCGGGCACCGGGCGCGCAGACCTCGGGCACCGGGCGCGCAGACCTCGGGCACCGGGCGCGCAGACCTCGGGCACCGGGCGCGCAGACCTCGGGCACCGGGCGCGCAGACCTCGGGCACCGGGCGCGCAGACCTCGGGCACGCAGACCTCGGGCACCGGGCGCGCAGACCTCGGGCACCGGGGGCGCAGACCTCGGGCACCGGGGGCGCAGACCTCGGGCACCGGGGGCGCAGACCTCGGGCACCGGGCGGAGGGGGCGCAGACCTCGGGCACCGGGCGGAGGGGGCGCAGACCTCGGGCACCGGGCGGAGGGGGCGCAGACCTCGGGCACCGGGCGGAGGGGGCGCAGACCTCGGGCACCGGGCGGAGGGGGCGCAGACCTCGGGCACCGGGCGGAGGGGGCGCAGACCTCGGGCACCGGGCGGAGGGGGCGCAGACCACGGGCACCAGGCGGACGCAAATTGTGGGCACCGGGGGCGCAGACCGCGGGCGGAGGGGGCGCACACCGCGGGCACCGGGGTGCAGGCCGCGGGCACCAAGGGCGCAGACCGTGGGCACTGGGCGGAGGGGGCGCAGACCGCGGGCACCAGGCGGAGGGGGCGCAGACGGCGGGCACCGGGCGCACAGACCGCGGGCACCGGGGGCGCAGACCGCGGGCACAGACCGCGGGCATCAGAGGCGCAGACCGCGGGCACCGGGCGGAGGGGGCGCAGACCGTGGGCACCGGGCAGGGGGCGCAGACCGCGGGCACCAGGCGCAGACCGCGGGCAGAGACCACGGGCACCAGGTGGAGGGGGCGCAGACCGCGGGCACCGGGCAGAGGGGGTGCAGACCGCGGGCACCTGGGGTGCAGACAGCAGGCACCGGGGGCGCAGACGGCGGGCACCGGGCGGAGGGGGCGCAGACGGTGGGCACCGGGCGCACCGACCGCGGGCACCGGGGGCGCAGACCGCGGGCACCGGGGGCGCAGACCGCGGGCACCGGGGGCGCAGACCGCGGGCACCAGGCGCAGACCGCGGGCAGAGACCACGGGCACCAGGTGGAGGGGGCGCAGACCGCGGGCAGAGACCGCGGGCACCGGGCAGAGGGGGTGCAGACCGCGGGCACCTGGGGTGCAGACAGCAGGCTCCGGGGGCGCAGACCGCGGGCACCGGGCGGAGGGGGTGCAGACCGCGGGCACAGACCGCGGGCACCGGGCGGAGGGGGTGCAGACCGCGGGCACCGGGCGGAGGGGGTGCAGACCGCGGGCGGGAGCTGCACTGGGGCCGGGCCTTCACCGCACGCGGGCCGCACTCACCAACCCCGGGCCCGCTCCCCGCTCGGCCCCTGTCCGTGTCCCTATCCCCCGGCCCCCGCCTCTCTCCTCACCCAGGTCGGCCCACACCTCCCTCCAGGCCGGGAGGTCGCGCTCGGCGCCGCTGATCTCCAGCAGACTCCGCTCCCACCCCGCCGCCATCTTGCCGCGCAGCACTCTGGGAGGCGCTTCCCGCCGGCGCCGTTTGATTCAAACTCCTTAAAGGGGAACCGGCCCGACCATTTACAGCTGCACAACGACAATTTCCTTAAAGCAACACCTGCTCACATAGTCTCACCGCAAAACACATGCGCTCGGATTTTCCGCTGGAATAACAGTGAGACGATTAATCATCGACTATCAGAGCCTGAGGACAGGTTAGGCTGTGTGGCCCAAATAAGTGTTTTTTATACAAATGCATGGAGTATATACGGAATAAATTGAATGAATTACAGCCGCAAATTCAACTTAGAGGATAAGACCTGGTATCCATTACTGAGACATGGCTGCAAGACAGTCAGGACTGGGAACTAAATATACCAGGTTATAAGGTCTACAGGAAAGATAGGGAAAATGGTAGAGCGGGAGGTTGGTGATTAATGATAAGAGGACATAACGAAAGGTAAGCCGGCAGTGGAGACTTTATGGGTAGAATTAAGAAATAGGAAAGGACTTAAGACTGTAGTGGGAGTTGTGTATAGGCCCCCGGCAGCAGCTGTGCAGTGCTAGAATGTATAAATGCAAAGATTAGACAAGCATGTAGTAAAGGCAGAGTGGTTTTAATGGGGGATTTTAACTTTCATGTAGATTGGGATAAGCAGACAAGCACCTGTCAGAAAGGTCATGAATTTCTTGAGAGCGCCTGGGATAGTTTTCTACAACAATGGGCCAGAAATTCGGGTCCCCACAGGTGAGTACGTGCTGGGTACACACGTGTAGGGCCAACGAAAGTGCCGGTTTCGTGCATGCGCGGGAAACCGGAACTTCCGTTCCCTTGAAAGAAGGGGTTTGTTGAGTCTGTGTTTACAAGTGCAGTTATACTGAATAACAGGACACAGACTACAGAAGTAAGTAAACAGGTCTTTAGTGATTGAGGGTCAGGGCGGAACTGAGGTACACTTTGCTCCGCAGGGTTTATATACCGGTGTGGTCACCACCGGTACTACAATGTACAGGAGCCGGTAAAAAGTAGTCCATCACCTTAAGGTATCCTCTTAAGGTAGTACAGGTTACATACACTACAATTCCTCCCCTTTTAGCTTAACAGTGGACACCCCCAATTAATACACTACATGGATAACATATATACAATTTACACACAAGAACTGTTCAAAGATTCAGTCTCTGAGGAGGCCTCCTGATTCAGCCCGGATAACGCCTTTCAGGGATCACTGGTTCCCGTTGCTGGGGTGACTCATCCACTTGATCTCCTATGGATTCAACATCATCCAATACGTTCGAGTCTGAGGTAGATGCTACAGGCTCAATAAGTTCTTCAACTGGTGTCTCTGCCGTAGACATGGGGTCGACCCTTGTTCTCGATTCCACAAGTTGGTCAGCATGACGTCGTATTACGTTCTCTCCAACGTCTACCGTGTACATCAAGGGTCCCTGTCATGCACGAATTGTCCCAGGTTGCCATTTATCATCCCTATAGTCCCTGGCCAACACTGGTTATCCTATTTCAAAACTACGAGTGGCCTTTTTATTTACATGCTGGAATTGCTTGTTTTCGACTTCCCGTCGCACATTGGGTTTTAACAAATCCAACCGGGACCGCAACCTTCTGTTATAGAACATTATGGCAGGGCTTTGATTTGTCACTGCATGCGTGGCGTTTCGATACGCCATTAGGAAATTGTCCACCTTGTGTTGTAGTGGAATATGATCTTCACTCATGGCCTTTATCGCCTTTTTGAACGTCTGTACAAATCTCTCGGCCAACCCATTTGTAGCCGGATGATATGGGGCAGATGTATAGTGTTTCACCCCATTCTTTTTCATGAATTTCTGGAATTCTTCTGACACGAACTGTGGTCCATTGTCTGAACATATTTGCTCCGGCAATCCATTCCTTGCAAATATGGTTCTTAGAACTGCAATCGTCTACTCAGAGGTAGTGGTCGACATCTTAATCACTTCTGGCCATTTAGAATGTGCGTCTACTGCTATCAAAAACATGGAATCCATGAATGGACCTGCAAAGTCGATATGCACACGTTGCCATGGGGCTGAAGGCCATTCCCACGGATGCAGCGGTGCAATTGGAGGTGCGTTCTGAACTTTTTGGCACCCTGAGCAGCTTTTAGTCAGATCCTCTACTTGTTTGTCGATACCTGGCCACCACACATAAGCCCTAGCAAGGCTTTTCATCTTGACTCCCCCCAGATGACCTTCGTGCAATTCTTTTAGAACTCTCTCCCTTAATTTAGGAGGAATAATCACCCTTGTTCCATACATCAATGTTCCTTGACATACGGACAGCTGTTCTCGTCTGGCTGAGAATGCTGGTAACAGTGGTTCGCCATGTGCTGGCCATCCCTTCACTGTCAAGTCGTAGACCCGAGACAGTGTCGGGTCATTTCGGGTCTCTCTCTCAATACCCGCATTGGTGACTGGCAAGCATTCGATGATGGTCGAGTGAAATATCTTGACAGGGTCAACTGCCGGTGCCTCTTCCGCTGTAGGTAGTGGCAGGCGCGACAGCCCATCAGCATTTCCATGTTGCTTTGTACCTTTGAATTCAATATCATATTGATGTGCCCCTAGGAAAAGGGACCATCTCTGAAGCCTCTGCGCCGTCATTACCGGAACACCCTTCTTAGGGTTGAAAATGGAAACCAACGGCTGGTGATCTGTCAGCAGCGTAAACTTTTGGCCTTGCAGGTAATGGTTAAATTTCTTAACTCCCCACACGAGGCTGAGAGCCTCCCTATCTATCTGAGCATAGCTCCGCTCAGCGGAGGTCAATGATCTGGATGCGAAAGCGACTGGCCTTTCTGAGCCATCTGGAAACTTATGTGAGAGCACTGCCCCGATACCATATGGAGAAGCATCACAAGCTAAGCGAATAGGCAGCATTGGGTTAAAGTGAGCCAACACTTCCTTAGAGGTGATCAGTGCCTTGCTCTTTCGAAAAGCCCGCTTACAATCATCGCTCCACTTCCATGGTATTCCCGTTTGCAAAAGAGTGTTTAGCGGGTGTAACACCGTGGATAAATTTGGAAGAAACTTGTGGTAATAGTTAACCAACCCGAGGAACGACCTCAACTGGGATACATTTTCCGGTGCTGGAGCTTTGACAACAGCTTCGATCTTGTCAGGTGACTTATGGAGCCCCTCCTGGTCAATGACGTGGCCGCAGTACGAGATTCGCTTTTGAAAGAACTCGCATTTCTGGCGATTAGCTCTTAGCCCATATTCTTTCAATCTGATGAGCACCTGCTCCAAATTCGCGAGTTGATCATTATCGTTATCTCCTGTAATCAGGATGTCATCCAGGTAGCATTGTGTGCCTGGGATTCCCTGCAATACCTGCTCCATGGCCCTTTGCCAAATCGCTGGAGCCGATGCCACTCCAAAAACCAGCCTATTATACCGATATAAGCCCTTATGTGTGTTGATCGTGAGATACTGTCGTGACGCTTCATCAACTTCCATCTGTAGGTATGCCTGCGCCAGGTCTATCTTGGTGAAGTGCTTCCCGCCAGACAGCGAAGCGAAGATATCTTCAATCCGCGGAAGCGGATATTGCACCGTGTGAAGAACTGGATTAACAGTGATCTTGAAATCGCCACAGATGCGAACCTTCCCAGGTTCCCCTGGCTTGTTGCTCAACGAACGCTTCATGACAGGAACAATGGGTGTAGCCCATTCACTCCAGTCCACCTTGGACAGTACCCCTGAACGTTCTAGCCCTTCCAGCTCTGCTTCCACAGCAGGTCATATCGCATAAGGCACCGGTCTGGCTTTGAAAAATTTTGGGTTTGCATGTTCTTCAACCTTGATGGTTGCCGTAATTCCTTTCAGTGTTCCAAGTCCCTGTTGGAACACCTCCTTAGCATCGTCTAAGATTTTGGACAGTCGTTTAGGTTTGACGTCGTCCTCCTTACAGGCATCCACAGTCAGTGCTTGTATGGAATGCCAGTCCAAATTTATTCTCCGGATCCATTCCCGTCCCAGTAGTGGCGGACCTCCATCAGGTAACACATACAAGTCCATTTTCCGACTTTCTTTATCATTGTAGACCACATTTACTTTTATCTTTCCTTTGGGGTATACTATTTGCCCCGTGTATGTTTTCAATACAATCTCCGTATCCCTCAGGGGAATGTGCGAGAATAACCTTTTGTAATCTTGCTTATTCATGACCGTTAATGCCGACCCTGTGTCCAATTCCATCTTCACTTGAACTCCTGCTATCCGGAGCATGACCCAGATAGTTTGGTGGTCTGCTGTGTTACCCACATTATGTATTTTCAGACAACCTAGTTCCTTACTGCTGGAGTCTGAATCCGTCTTCTGTTCATCCGAACTGTTCTCTGTCACCTTGTGTACTTTTTTGTACTTCTCCTTCGGTGACTTTTTGCTGCTGGTCTTCTTTCCTGACCGGCATACTCTTGCTATGTGACCAAGTTTGCCACATTGCCTGCATTCTTTGTCTTTGAACCAGCACTGGTTCTGGTCATGCGTTGTCCTTCCGCAACGATAGCACTTTACTGCGTCCAATGCCATTTCATTGGTGCTGAATTCCAGTGGCCTTTGCTGTATCTCTGCAGCGCCCCGTGCTGCTGCCTCGTGGGATGCTGCAATGCTGAAAGCTTTGTCCAGCGTAAGATCCTTTTCCTCTAGCAGTCGCTTCTGGGTTCCTTCCCTTAGGAGCCCACACACAAACTTATCTCTCAGTGCGTCTGCTAGTCCTGTTCCGAACTGGCTGTACTTTGATAACTTGCGCAGTTCTGTTAGGAATTCAGCGTTGCTTTCTTCTTTAAGTTGAATTCTTTTGTAGAATTTAAATCGTTCCGCTATCAACAGCGGCGTGGGGTTTAAATGCTCTTGCAGGATAGTAACAATATCCGCGAAACTCTTCCCTACCGGTTTGTCTGGGGTTACCAGGTTCCTTAATAACCCGTACGTCTTCGCACCCATCAAGTTTAATAGGGTTAGTGCTTTCTTATCATCCGGTACATCATTCGTTGTACAGTAAACTTCGATGCGTTCCACATAAGTAGCCCAATCTTCCACATCGTTATCAAAAGCAGTGATGTTACCCGTTTTTGGCATCCTTGCTGAGTTTCTCCTTTCCCTTCGGATATTATTTAATATGATGACTTTTAAAAAAAAAATTAAATTTAAGATGGCGGCTTTTCCCGCGCTTGGCGGCTTTTCCCGCGCTTGTCTTCTTCCCCCGCCGACTCAAGATGGCGATTCCCGCGCTGTTGCCGTCCACGCCTCCCAGCGGTCCTTCCTGCCCTTATTTTCCTTGCGCTGCTGCTCTTGTTGCCCCGCCGCTCCCGCGGTCCTTGTGGCCATAAAACGCTTCTCTGGCTGCTGCGCGTCTCTGCCCTGATTGCAGTCCGGCCCCTGACACCGGCTGCGGTCGTGTTCTCCGCCCTTTTCTTCGTTTTCCCTCCCCTTCTCCCACTGACAACTCGGCCGACTTCCCCCCCGTGCCGCTCGATCGGGCTTACCCGCTGCTGTCATAGAAGGGATGATCACTGCCTGTTGCTGATGTTGGACTTCGTGGCCAGAAAACCAACCCGGGTTCCCGATGGCCTCCCGTGCGATGCAGTGCTCAGCAGGATGTTGAGGGCGGATGCCCTTTTTCGACGCCCGTTTCTGAGGACGAAGCTTCCTTGGATGCAAAACTGCCGTTAGGTACGATCAGACTCGTCGCCACTGTTGAGTCTGTGTTTACAAGTGCAGTTATACTGAATAACAGGACACAGACTACAGAAGTAAGTAAACAGGTCTTTAGTGATTGAGGGTCAGGGCGGAACTGAGGTACACTTTGCTCCGCAGGGTTTATATACCGGTGTGGTCACCACCGGTACTACAATGTACAGGAGCCGTTAAAAAGTAGTCCATCACCTTAAGGTATCCTCTTAAGGTAGTACAGGTTACATACACTACAGGGTTCACAGGTCGAACGCGTGCGCCGGAGAGGCAGCGCATACGCCTGGAACTTCCATTTTTTTTACAGGTTTCTCCGGAAGGGTAAGTCTCCAGCAGCTACGCGTTTAAAAAGTAGTCGCAAGGCCTGCTTTTAACAAGGCAAGTGGTGAATTAAGTAAAATTAAAACATTTTTCCCACAGGTTTATTATTTTTAAATACTTTAAAGAAAGGAACGTTTATTTTTAGCCCCTCTAAAAACTGTAATTAATTTTTTCAAAAATTTAAATTATTGTTTAAAATAGTTATTTTATGTAATTTATAGTTATTTTAAAACTGTGATTTTTTAAATAATTGATTTGAAGTTTTAGTTAGGTTTTGGTGCCGATTTCTATTCATAGATTTGAAAGGTCTTCCTGTCAAATCTATGAATAGAGAGTCCCTGCTACGATTGGCTCTCCATGGCCCACGTGATCCCAGGGGACACATCGAACTAACTGCACCCCTGGGATACGCAAGCACTGCACGCCGGCAGCTGGAGCAGGCCCAGGATCGGAATCCCACGCGGGCCCACAGTACAACAGCCGGCGCACTAGGTAAGTGCAGGTCGGGGGCTTGCACCCGCGGGAAGCCTCCGACCCGAATTTCTGGCCCAATATGTCCTAAAGGCAACAAGAAGGCATGCCATACTAGATTTAGTAGCGAGTAATGAGCCAGATTTAGTTAACAGCCTAACTGTACATGAACATTTATCCAGTAGCGATAATAACATGATTGAGTTCAATGTTGTTTTTGAAAGGCAGAAATGCGAAACAGTTCCTAAGATTCTAGATTTAGGCAAGGCTGACTTTAACGGGATGAGACAGAGACTGCCCACAGTAAACAGGGCAAATCTGTTAATGGGTAAAACAACAGAAGATCAGTGGGAAATGTTCAAAAAAAATAATGTAATGTGATACAGAACCAGTTTATACCCCTGAGGGGCAAGAGCTCGACTTGCCAAAATAAAAGCCATGGACGTCTAAAGAGGTGAGGGAGAGCATAAAACTAAAGGAAAAAGCATACAGAAATACAAAAAATAGCACAGATCCTGGCGAATGGGAAAGATAGAAGGAACAGCAAAGGGTCACAAAACAGATAGTAAGAGCTACAAAAAGGGAGTATGAAAGGAAACTTGCAAGGGATATCAAAATCAATATGAAGAATTTTTACAATTACGTTAAGAAAAAGAGGGTGGTCAGGAGCAATGTTGGCCCCTTAAAAACTGAAAGCGGTGATATTGTCAATGATAATAAGGAAATGGCGGACATGTTGAATAATTACTTTGCATCAGTATTTACAGTAGAAAAAGAGGATAGCATGCCGGAAATCCCAAGGAAACTAATATTTAATCAGGGACAGGGACTCAATCAAATTAACGCAAGTAAAATAACATTAATGAAGAAAGTAATGGCACTCAAGAGTGACAAATCCCCAGGACCAGATGGTTTCCATCCCAGGGTTTTAAAGGAAGTGGGTGAGCACATTGCAGATGCCCTAACTATAATCTTCCAAAGTTCTCTCGATTCAGGAACTGTTCATTTAGATTGGGAAATTGTGCATGTCACTCCGCTATAAAAAAAATTGTGAGAGAGGGAAACCAGGGACTTATAGACCAGTTAGCCTAACATCTGTTGTCGGGAAATTGCTAGAGACTATAATTAAGGATAGGGTGACTGAACACCTTGAAAATTTTCAGCTGATCAGAGAGAGCCAGCATGGATTTGTAAAAGGTAGGTCATGCCTGACAAACCTGATTGAATTGTTGAAGAGTCATGGGGGAGAAATTCGGTATCGTCCCGTTTGGGGTGCAATTATCGGCCGGGCATAAAGTTTAGCACCTGGCGCAAATTATCGCCTCCAACTGCAAACTTGGATTCTATCGCTCCTGGAGGTGATTGGAACGCTAAATCAGGCTCTACACACCTGTCTTAAGGCGCAAAGGCCGAGGAGCGAGGCGCTAACTCAGAGCGCGGGCGCAGCGCAGGTGATGTCAGTTAGCAATGGAACACTGGTGCCGGCCAGTTCTTAAAGGGGCGGGTCGATCTTGCTGTCCAGCCACACCCTGCTCATTGCAGGCTTGAATCTCGGCCTGGACAGACCTGTGGATGAAATCTTCAGCAAAGGACTGGAGAGGGTCAGGGAACGAGCTCAGCGCTTCAGCGACCGGGTCTTGGAGGCTCTGGTTGGCGCAGTGGAGCACCGAAGAGCAATACTGTACCTAGAAAGTGGCAGGAGGTCATTGCCACGCGACTACAGAAGAGTGTGGAGGGAGGTGGCTCATCACGTCTCCTCCAGGAGCATGGTGCCCAGGACCCATATGCAATGTAGGAAAAAGTTCAACGACCGCACTCGGGTGGTCAGGGTGAGTGGCTGTTTTTCAATACCTCTCCATCCCTCCATCTCAAACTCACTCTATGGCCAGAGGGTGTTAAAACCCCAATGCCCAACACTCATACAAGACCTATGGCCATCTCATAAAACACACATGCACATTCCACACCTTGCATACATTAAGGGCTATTCAACTATGGGATGCACATTAGGCACCTCAAAGCACTGGAGAGGTACCACCAACGCTGCCTCCGCAAGATCCTGCAAATCCATTGGCAGGATAGGCGCACCAACGTCAGTGTTCTTGCTTAGGCCAACATCCCCAACATCGAAGCTTTGACCACGCTCAATCAGCTCCGATGGACGGGTCACATTGTCCGCATGCCCGATACGAGACTCCCAAAACAAGTGCTCTACTCGGAACTCCGACACGGCAAGAGAGCCCCAGGTGGGCAGAGAAAACGCTTCAAGGACACCCTCAAAGCCTCCTTGAAAAAGTGTAACATCCCCACCGACACCTGGGAATCCCTGGCCCAAGACCGCACAAAGTGGAGGAGAAGCATCCGGGAAGGCGCCGAACACCTCGAGTCTCTTCGCCGGGAGCAAGCGGAAGCCAAGCGCAAGCAGCGCAAGGAACGCACGTCAACCCAAGCACCCCACCCACCCGCCCCTTCAACCACCGTCTGCCCCACCTGTGACAGAGACTGTAGGTCCCACATTGGACTAATCAGTCACCTGCAAACTCATTTTTAATGTGGAAGCAAGTCATCCTCGGCTCCAAGGGACTGCCTAAGAGAAGAGAGAGCACATTAGGCAAGTCCATGGCTGCATACCTTAAGGGCCATTCAACTATGGGAGACACATCAGGCAAGACCATGGCTGCATACCTTAAGAGCTATTCAACTATGGGAGGCACATCAGGCAAGCACATGGCTGCATATTTACTCAGACGCCGTCCTTTTCTTGCAGGCCAAGCTATCTCACAACAGGAGACAGCAGCAATGGACGAGTGGAGGGCCGCCTCAGCTGAAAACCCTCAGCGATCTGGAGGCGCGCGTCCACAGGATTGTGGCAAGCCAGGCGATCGGTCCCGTTGCCGCTGGAGAGGTCGACCCCATTCGGGACAGCAATGGTAAGGTCATCAGCTTTCTCTCCTCTCTCATTACACTTGTCCCTCACAACACCAGCCTTTTACACTTTCAATCCAACTTACTAAATCGCTCCACTCCTTGCTCCCTTACTGCCCCCCTGTCCTTACGCTAAAGCCACTCTTGTACCTCGCTGCTTTCAGATGGTGATTCACCAGCTGAGGAGACGGGTCCTCAAGCAGCCAGTGGGAGCGATGCTGCAGGCGAGGAGGAAGAGGAAGCCGGAGCCTCACCGCCTGCGTCTCCCGAGGAAGCCCATGCCCACACTGGGACCACGCCTTCCCTGGAGGGAAGCAGGGGGGACGGGTCTGATGAGGGTGAAGCTCCGGGACCCAGCGGGCTGCAGCAACGCGATGGAAGTAGGGAAGCTTGGGAGGGAGAGTAGGCCAGCGAGTCCTGCTGCACTGGACGCAGAGGAGGAGCGGCTCATCGCTGAAATGAACACCCATGCACACTCAGCTCATGGGTGCAGTGGGAAGGGTGCCCGAAAGCACTGATTCACTGTCAAGGATTGTGGAGCACTACGTTGTAGCACAGGTGGATGCCATGCAGATGCTTAGTGCTGCAATTCAGTCACTGGCTGCTGTGATCCAATCTCAGACTGCTCTCATGCAGTCTCAGATTGATGTAACGCAAGCACTGACTGCTGCCATTGTCGCTGGTTCGGCCACATTGCCCCGGGGCTCTCACGGCACCGCAGCAGACCAGCATTCTGTGCTCCAGCAGATTGCTCTGGATGCTGAAGTGCTGTCCCGTGGGAGTGCCAGTGTGTCGGTTGAGCAGGGAGGTGCTGTCCTCTCTCAGGATGACAGCATTCCTGCTCCCACCACTGCAACTTCCCCATTGCACTTGCCACCGCCTGTAGCCCAGGCTGCTGCCACCCATGCAGAGTTGGTGCAGTCTGCAGCCGGGCCCTCCAGGCCCAGAGCTGGTCCTGGCCCAGAGGTGGTCCTTCAAGGGCATCTGCAGTCTCAGGTTCTGACATTCAGCAGCCTTCCACCAGCCTTGCTGCAGCCACTGGGGCCCCATTACGGCGGAGCAGTAGGGTGGGAAGGGGGGAAGTGCGCAGGGGATGGAGATCACCCTCAAAGGGCAAAAAGTAGGAGGTCTCAGGAAATGTTGGGAATGTCTTTATTAAAGGGCAACGTTCGTCTGATAACTTTTGTTTACTGTTTTTGCCATTATCTCCAGGTTGTGAGAACTGGTTAAGTTAATTTATGATTGGTTGTGTTTGCTTCCGAAAATCCATGTAGACAACATCCATTGCATTCCCTTCATCACTCCTCCCTGTTACTTCATCAAAAAATCCAATTAGATTATCAAACACGATCTGCCTTTTACAAATCCGTGTTGGCTCTCCTTAATTAGCTTAAACCTCTCCAAGTGCACGTTAATTTTTTCCTTGATTATTGTTTCTAAAACTTTACCCACCACTGATGTTAAACTGACCGGCCTGTAGTTACTAGATTGCCCTTACACCCTTTCTTGAACAATGGTGTCACATTTGCCACTTTCCAATCCTCAGGCACCTCCCCCGCATCTAAGGAAGATTGGAAAAATTATGGCAAGCCCTTCTGCTATTTCCTCCCCCAATTCCCTTAGCAACCTGTGATGCAAGCCACCTGGACCAGGTGACTTATCCACTCTAAGCATACCCAGCCTTTCTAGTACACCCGTCTATCAATTTTTACCCCTTCCGTTCTGCAGCCGCAGAAACTCCTGTCTGCTCCGCTAACTATCGAATCCCCTACCATTATTGCTCTTCCACTCTTTCCCCGCCCCCCCACCCCCGTACAACTGAGCCACCCGTGGTGCCGTGGACTTGACTCTGGCTGCACTCGCCAGAGGAACCATTGCCCTCACCAGTAGTCAGCACAGAATACTGGTTGGAGAGCGCGATGCACTCCGGTGACTCCTGTACTATCTGCCTGGTCTTCCTCTTCTGTCTGGCGGTCACCCATTCCCTCTCTGCCTGCATACTCTTAAACTGCAGGGTGACCACCTCCAGAAATGTGTTATCCACGTAACTCTCAGCCTCGCGGATGCACCGCAGTGACTCCAGCCGGAGCTCGAGTTGCTGTAGCTTCCTGCACATGTGGTCGTCCAGGCTACGTGAAGAGTCCAGGACATCCCACATGGCGATGTGTACTCCGCAGGACTGAGCTGCCCTGCCATGCCTCTAGTTACTAGACTAAGAATTAACCCAGCAGAAATAAACTTGAAACTTAACAAAAAACACTCCCCAGCTACTCACCACTCAGGTCTTTCCCTCTATTTTATAGGCCATTAATTAACTAACTTAGCAGAAATAAACTTATAAACTTAAAAAAAATGTAAAAAAATATTTTTTAAAAATAATTAAAATTTAAAAAAAAGTACACTCACCAGCTACTCACCAATCAGCTCCTTCCCTTGTGCCGACGTTACTTTTTTTACTCTGACGTCACTTTTTCAAAAACTGCCTCTGTTGAGTTGCTGCTGCCCCTTTTAATTGCTCCGCTCTCGCTGTGCTCGCTCCAGGTCCGCTCCTTCCGGTCTCGGGCTCCTGCCGCTCGGGACTGCTCCGCTCTCGCTGTGCTCCCTCCAGGTCCGCTCCTTCCGGTCTCGGGCTCCTGCCGCTCGGGACTGCTCCCGTTAACTGCTCCGCTCTCGCTGTGCTCGCTCCAGGTCCGCTCCTTCCGGTCTCGGGCTCCTGCCACTCGGGAATGCTCCCGTTAACTGCTCCGCTCTCGCTGTGCTCCCTCCAGGTCTGCTCCTTCCGGTCTCGGGCTCCTGCCGCTCGGGAGTGCTCCCGTTAACTGCTCCGCTCTCGCTGTGCTCGCTCCAGGTCTGCTCCTTCCGGTCTCGGGCTCCTGCCGCTCGGGACTGCTCCGCTCTCGCTGTGCTCGCTCCAGGTCTGCTCCTTCCGGTCTCGGGCTCCTGCCGCTCGGGACTGCTCCGCTCTCGCTGTGCTCGCTCCAGGTCTGCTCCTTCCGGTCTCGGGCTCCTGCCACTCGGGACTGCTCCGCTCTCGCTGTGCTCCCTCCAGCTCCGCTCCTTCCGGTCTCGGGCTCCTGCCGCTCGGGACTGCTCCCGTTAACTGCTCCGCTCTCGCTGTGCTCGCTCCAGGTCCGCTCCTTCCGGTCTCGGGCTCCTGCCACTCGGGAATGCTCCCGTTAACTGCTCCGCTCTCGCTGTGCTCCCTCCAGGTCTGCTCCTTCTGGTCTCGGGCTCCTGTCGCTCGGGAGTGCTCCCGTTAACTGCTCCGCTCTCGCTGTGCTCGCTCCAGGTCTGCTCCTTCTGGTCTCGGGCTCCTGCCGCTCGGGACTGCTCCGCTCTCGCTGTGCTCGCTCCAGGTCTGCTCCTTCCGGTCTCGGGCTCCTGCCGCTCGGGACTGCTCCGCTCTCGCTGTGCTCGCTCCAGGTCTGCTCCTTCCGGTCTCGGGCTCCTGCCACTCGGGACTGCTCCGCTCTCGCTGTGCTCGCTCCAGGTCTGCTCCTTCCGGTCTCGGGCTTCTGCCGCTCGGGACTGCTCCGCTCTCGCTGTGCTCGCTCCAGGTCTGCTCCTTCCGGTCTCGGGCTCCTGCCGCTCGGGACTGCTCCGCTCTCGCTGTGCTCGCTCCAGGTCCGCTCCTTCCGGTCTCGGGCTCCTGCCGCTCGGGACTGCTCCGCTCTCGCTGTGCTCCCTCCAGGTCCACTCCTTCCGGTCTCAGGCTCCTGCCGCTCGGGAGTGCCCCTTTTAACTGCTCCGCTCTCGCTGTGCTCCCTCCAGGTCCGCTCCTTCCGGTCTCGGGCTCCTGCCGCTCGGGACTGCTCCGCTCTCGCTGTGCTCCCTCCAGGTCCGCTCCTTCCGGTCTCGGGCTCCTGCCGCTCGGGAGTGCTCCCGTTAACTGCTCCGCTCTCGCTGTGCTCGCTCCAGGTCCGCTCCTTCCGGTCTCGGGCTCCTGCCGCTTGGGACTGCTCCGCTCTCGCTGTGCTCGCTCCAGGTCCGCTCCTTCCGGTCTCGGGCTCCTGCCGCTCGGGACTGCTCCGCTCTCGCTGTGCTCCCTCCAGGTCCGCTCCTTCCGGTCTCAGGCCTTCCTGATGTAACTGTTCTTAAACCCTTTGGAAAACAGGCTTTATCAACTGTCATCTTTCTATACTATAGCTAATGGATACCTCTACCCAGGTTTATTAAACTAGACCCTAAAGTTACACTTTAATTACTTATGGCTAATGTCATTACTGTCATGTATTTCCTTACACAAGCACTTTTGGTGTGCAGAGGGACCTGGGTGCCCTTGTACACAAATCACTGAAAGATGCAGGTACAGCAAGCAATTAGGAAAGCAAATGGTACATTGGCCTTTATTACAAGAGGATTTGAGTATAAGAGCAAAGCTGTCTTGCTGCAATTATATAGGGCCCTGGTGAGACCACATCTGGAGTATTGTGTACAGTTTTGGTCTCCTTACCTAAGGAAGGTTATAGAGGGAGTGCAATGAAGGTTCACCAGACTAGTTCCTGGGATGGGGGGATTGTCCTATGAGGAGAGATTGAGTAGACTAGGCCTATATTCTCTCGAGTTTAGAAGAATGAGAGGTGATCTCATTGAAACATACAAAATTCTTGCAGCGCTTGACAGGATAGATGCAGGGACGATGTTTCCCCTGGCGGGGTGTCTAGAACCAGGGGTCACAGTCTCAGAATAAGGGGTCGGCCATTTAGGACTGAGATGAGGAGAAATTTCTTCACTCAGAGGGTGGTGAATTTTTGGAATTCTCTACCCCAGAGGGCTGTGGAGGCTCAGTCGTTGAGTATATTCAAGACAGAGACCAATAGATTTTTGGATATTAAGGGAATCGAGGGATATGGGGATAGTGCAGGAAAGTGGAGTTGAGGTAAAAGATCAGCCATGATCTTAATGCATGGCGGAGCAGGCTCGAGGGGCCGAATGGCCTACTCCTGCTCCTATTTCATATGTTTTTATGTTTCTCATCAGATACAGAAAGAGAACTAAAGAGAGGGAAAGAAAGATTGGATTAAGAGAAAGAGAAAAAAGAGACAGAAAGGAAAAGTTAGAAAAAAAATTTGAGCTTTTAAAATCTCTAACGAGAATTTACGACATGCAGGAATGAGACTCCACAGTTTAAATTGTGCCCTTTCTGGGCTGGTGAAGTTAATTGGCATTGCATTAACAACTAGCATGTCTTTAGAAAGATTCTTACGCTGTTAATTACGAGCTCGAACTTTCTGCGGCGAGATTAATAGGTAATTAATATGCAAATGCAGCAAGTTCTTCACAATAACGGGGAGGCTAAGGGCAAGATGTCATTTGTGCGAGGCAAAACGGTGGAGCAGCGTAAATCGACCAGCAAGTTCTGGTGATTCACAACTCACGCCTTATATCTCCTAATCCACTGAACTAGCTGGCTGATTTCCACATTGATAAGTGCAAAAGACAAGGCTGAAGCATTTGCAACCATCTTCAGCCAGAAATGCCAAGTGGATGATCCATCTCGGCCTCCTCCTGAGGTCCCCACCATCACGGAAGCCAGTCTTCAGCCAATTCGACTCACTCCACAAGAAACGGCTGAGTGCACTTGATACAGCAAAGGCTATGGGCCCTGACAACATCCCGGCTGTAGTGTTGAAGACTTGTGCTCCAGAACTAGCCGCACCTCTAGCCAAGCTCAATCATCAGCAAAATTATGGAAGGTGTCAGCGACAGTGCCATCAAGCAGCATTTACTCACCAATAACCTGCTCACCAATGCTTAGTTTGGGTTCTGCCAGGATGACTCGGCTCCAGACCTCATTACAGCCTTGGTCCAAACATGGACAAAAGAATTCCAGAGGTAAGGTGGGAGTGACTGCCCTTGACATCAAGGCAGTATTTGATCGAGCGTGGCACTAAGGAACCCTAGTAAAACTGAAGTTAATGGGGATCAGGGGAAAACTCTCCACTGGCTGGAGTTATACCTAGCACAAAGAAAGGTGGTTGTGGTTGTTGGAGGCCAATCATCTCAGCCCCAGGACATCATAGAAGGAGTTCCTCAGGGCAGTGTCCTTGGCCCAACCAGCTTCAACTGCTTCATCAATGACCTTTCCTCTAGCATAAGGTCAGACGTGGGGATGTTCGCTGATGCTGGCAGTGTTCAGTTCTATTTGTAATTCCTCAAATAATGAAACAGTCCATGCCCACATGAAGAAAAACCTGGACGACATTCAGGCTTGGGCTGGTAAGTGGCAGGTAACATTCGCACCACTCAAGCGCCAGGCAATGACCATCTCCAACAAGAGAGAGTCTAACCACCTCCCCTTGACATTCAACGGTATTACCATCGTCAATTTCCCCACCATCAACATCCTGGGGGTCACCATTGACAAGAACCGTACTGGACCAGCCACATTAACACTGTGGCTACCAGAGGAGGTGAGAGATTGGGTATTCTGCGGTGAGTGACTCACCTCCTGACTCCCCAAAGCCTTTCCAGCAACTACAAGGCACAAATCAGGAGTGTGATGGAATACTCCACACTTGCCTGGATGAGTGCAGCTCCAACAACACTCAAGAAGCTCAACACTACCTAGGTCAAAGCAGCCTGCTTGATTGGCACCCCATCTACCACCTTAAACATTCACTCCCTCCACCACAGGTGTACCGTGGCTGCAGTGTGTACCATCTACAAGATGCACTGCAGCAACTTGCCAAGGCTTCTTTGACAACACCTCCCAAACCCACGACCTCTACCAGCTAGAAGGACAAGGGCAGCAGGCGCATGGGAACGCCACCACCTCCAAGTTTCCCTACAAGTGCCCCTCCAAGTTACACACCATCCTGACTTGGAAGTATATCGCCGTTCCTTCATCGTCGCTGGGTCAAAATCGTGGAATTCCCTCCCTAACAGCACTGTGGGAGTACCTTCACCACACGGACTGCAGTGGTTCAAGAAGGCAGCTCATCACCACCTTCTCAGGGGCAAATAGGGATGGGCAATTGCCAGCCAGCGACGCCCACATCCCATGAATGAATAAATAGATCTTTTAGAAGAGAATAATAACAGCGAGTGTCGTTAACAGACTGTTATTATTCCAGGAAGATTTAGCCCATCGTATAGATGTTGGGTAAGGGTTGGACTAGGCTTGGCTGTCATGTCCCACGATAAATCATCTGCTGACAATCCCTCTTCAGGCTCACACGTGAAGAAAGACCCTCCCCCGAGTATGGAGCACCCATTGACCCAGAGTCCCTGCAGTTGGACAGGAAACAGAATCAAATCAAAAACCCATCAGAAGCAGGAGTTCGGTGGTCGGGAATGTCCATTAATTATCTCGAACAGGACACTCCCACAGTGGTTACTAAGGGATTGTATCTGTTTACTTTGCTCCTGGTTAATGACAACAGAGAACAATGTCCAATGAGTTGGTTTCAGTGAGATTGCTGCGAGTTACCACGAGCTGGCGCCATGACAACACAAAATACCCCTGATAGTGGGAATGAATAGAGACAAGGCCACTTTAACATCAGACTCCATCCCCCAGCCCAGTATATCCCACCCACTCTCCGGGGCTGTTACTAACAGCTCAGCTTCTGCCAGACTGAAGCACGAGCCATGGAATTACCAGACAGCAGATCCCGGCACTGCTACTCTCAGCCTGCACTAGACACATCTTAACACATAAAACTGCACTCACAGCCCCCCCCACTGACCGGTTACTGACAGACTCCCCCCCTGGTCACTCACCCCCCCACACTGACCGGTTACTGAGGGTCAGACTCCCCCCCGGGTCACTCTCACCCCCCCCACTGACCGGTTACTGAGGGTCAGACTCCCCCCCAGGTCACTCTCACCCCCCCCCACTGACCGGTTACTGAGAGACTCCCCCCCCGGGTCACTCTCACCCCCCTCACTGACCGGTTACTGAGAGACTCCCCCCCGGGTCACTGTCACCCCCCCCACTGACCGGTTACTGAGAGACTCCCCCCCCCCGCCGGGTCACTCTCACCACCCCCCCCACTGACCGGTTACTGAGAGACTCCCCCCCGGGTCACTGTCACCACCCCCCCCACTGACCGGTTACTGAGAGACTCCCCCCTCCCGGGTCACTCTCACCTGCCCCCCCACTGACCGGTTACTGAGAGACTCACCCCTCTCGGGTCACTCTCACCCCCGCCCCCCCACTGACCGGTTACTGAGAGACTCCCCCCCACCCCCCGGGTCACACTCACCCCCCCCACTGACCGGTTACTGAGAGACTCCCCCCCCCACCCCCCCTGGGTCACTCTCACCCCACCTCCCCGGGTCACTCCCCCCCGCCCCCCCCCCCCCGCCACTGACTGGTTACTGAGCGACTCCCCCCCCCCCCCGGGTCACTCTCCCCCCCTCCCCCCCCACTGACTGGTTACTGAGAGACTCCCCCCGGGTCACTCCCCCACCCCCCACTGACCGGTTACTGAGAGACTCCCCCCCCCCCCCGGGTCACTCTCACCCCCCCCCCCACTGACCGGTTACTGAGAGACTCCCCCCCCCCCCCGTCCGGGTCACTCCCCCCCGGGTCACTCTCACCACCCCCCCCGGGTTACTCCCCCCCCCCCCACTGGCCGGTTACTGAGCAACTCCCCCCCCCCCCCGGGTCACTCCCCCCCCCCCCCCCCCCCACTGACCGGTTACTGAGAGACTCCCCCCGGGTCACTCCCCCACCCCCCACTGACCGGTTACTGAGAGACTCCCCCCCCCCCCCCTTCCGGGTCACTCCCCCCCGGGTCACTCTCCCCCCCCCCACTGGCCGGTTACTGAGCAACCCCCCCACTGACCGGTTACTGAGAGACTCCCCCCGGGTCACTCCTCCCCCCCCACTGACTCATTCCATCAGAATTTAATTATTGTTGGAGATTTTAAATAAATTAAAATGTATTGGGGGAGAAATTGGGTATCTTTGCGCCTCCCATTAGTGCCTCCGGCTTAACGACCAGGCGCGGTGATAGTACCGACGCCCACGAAATTGACATGGAGGTTTATGGCGGCGGTGGTAACCATTAGCGCCACGCTCTCCTTCGCCCGGAGATCGTGACGTCATCCGGCTGCGCAGTGCCCCGGCTCAGAAATTCACTCTCACTCTCTGCCTGTGTGTCTGTTGTTAGCAACAATAGGTAGAGGACGCAGTATGCAATCAGATGAGTGCTGGAGGCGCGCTATATAAAGGCATTGACATCCGGTTTATTTTTAGTCGGCAAAGACTGCTGCCTTGTCAGTTTGAGATAGGCAGGCGTTTTGAGCGATTTCAGCGTTTTCCACTTGAAGGAGTCTTCTGCCTCAGAAAAGTTAATGACTTTCATTTAGGTGAGATTTTAAAGTGCAACATTTCCATACTTTAATGGGGGCTATACTGGTACTGGACCTCGCCCTCCAGCGTCAACGGTGGAGACAGCGGAGGCAGAGAGAAAGATTGCAAAATGTGGCCAGAGGAAGAAGGGCCAACGGGGCTCTCAACGGGAGGCCTTACCCTCCCAGGGTATTCCAGCAGCATTTCTCCTACATCAATCTCACTGAGGAGCAGTGTCTTAAAAGGCTGCGCTTCACCACGGACGTGGCCACAGAGCTCTGCCACCTCCTGCAGCCAGACCTCGAGCCTCACATCAGGAGCACCACGGCTCTCTCAGTGGCAGTCAAGGTGACTGTCGCCCTCAATTTTTACGCCAGCGGATCCTTCCAGTGTGCAACAGGAGACATATTGAACATATCACAATTCGCTGTCCATTGCTGCATCCGTGAGGTCACAGATGCTCTCTACAGAAGGAGAAGGGACTACATTTCCTTCCCCATGACCAGAGAGAAGCGGCGCGAGTGTGCATGTGGCTTTGCCTGGATAGCGGGCTTCCCCATGGTACAGGGCGCTATTGACTGAACCACGTTACTTTGCAGGCACCTCATAACAATCCTGAGGTATTCCGTAACCGCAAAGGCTACCACTCACTTAATGTGCAATTGGTGTGCGACCACACACAGCGAGTCCTCACCGCCAATGCCCGCTATCCTGGCAGCAGCCACGATGCCTTCATCCTGCACCAGACCGGTGGCCTGCTGCGACACCATGAGATCCCCGGTGGACTGTGGTGGTACACCCACCACATCAAGCTCGAGGGTGGCAGCTGGGAGACAAGGGCTATCCGCTCTCCACCTGGCACATGACTCCCCTCCGCAACCCCAACACCCCTGGCCAGCATTCATATAATGAGAGCCAAGCTGCCACCAGGAACATCATTGAGCAGACCATCGGAGTGCTCAAGCAGTGGTTCCACTGCTTTGACTGCTCGGGAGGAGTCCTCCAGTACTCGGCTGACCGGGTGTTCCTTTTCGTTGTGGTGTGCTGCATGCTGCACAACGTGGCCATCATGAGGGCCCAGCCATTGCCACCAGGGATTGTGGGACCACCTCAGGAGGAGGAAGAGGGAGAGGAGGAGGACGAGGAGGAGGAGGAGGAACAGGAGCATGAACAGTAACGACGGAGGAACCTGCCACTCAAACGGCCTGTGGAAGGACGGTCCATGACCACCTCATCAGACTTCGGTTCCAATGAATTCGAGGCCACTTCCTGGTTCCTCAGCCAGTCCCCATCATTCCATCAATTTCTCATTCCATACCACACCCCAAAGCTGAAATGAGACACAACACCAAATCTGCAACATTCCAATAATAAATGTATCCAAATTCAGCAACTACATATATACAGCAACGATATTAACTAATCACACTTGTGCAAACCCTTACTTCCCCTCTTTACAGTGACTTTCCCTAATCTGGGTTAGTGGAAGACTGCTGAGTGTCAGTGCCAGAGACTACAGATGGCCTTGCAGGAGCCCTTGACCAGCTCTGAGCATGCAAGATCCGGCTGTTACTGCGCCACCTCAAGCTGGGCGGCAGCAGTCTGGGCTGGCTGGATGACAGGCAGTGACAAGTGCAATGGCGGAGTGGCAGTGGTGGGATCAGGAATGCTGTTTTCCTGAGAGAGCACAGCAGGTTCCTGCTCGACTGACCCACTGCCACTCTCCCAGGGCAGCACCTCAGCATCCCTACCAATCTGCTGGAGCACAGATTGCTGGCCTGCTGCGACACCGTGAGATCCCCGTTGGACTGTGGTGGACCCAGCGATGATGGCAGCAGTCAGAGCTTGCGGGGCATCAAGCTGAGACTGCACGAAATCAGTCTGAGACTCGATGGCAGCAACCATTGACTGCATTACAGCACTAAGACGTTGTGTCGCTTCCGCCTGTGCTGCAATGGAAGCTGCCACATCGCCCATGACACGCGTCATGGGGTCTGGATCTGCACAGTCTCTCTGGGAGTCATAGAGTCGTAACGGCACAGAAGGAGGCCATTCCACCCATCGAGTCCGTGTCGGCTCTCTGTAGAGCAATCCAGTCAGTCACATTCCACGCTCTATCCCCGTAGCCCTGCAAGTTTATTTCCCTCAAGTGCCTATCCAGTCTCCCCTTGAAAACATTGAGTGTCTCCGTTTCCACCACTTCCGTCAACAGCGAGTTCCAAGTCCTCACCACTTGCTGCGTGAAAAGGTTTTTCCTCACATCCCCCCTGTATCTCTTGCCCAAAACCTTAAATCTGTGTCCCCTAGTCCTTGTACCATCAACTAGTGGGAACAGCCTTTCCCCGTCTAGCCTATCCAAACCCGCCATAATCTTGTACACCTCTATCAAATCACCCCGCAACCTCCTTTGCTCTAATGAAAACAAATCCAGCTTCTCCAACCTGTCCTTGTAGCTAAGATCCCCCATCCCCGGAACCATTCTGGTAAATCTCCTCTGCACCCTCTCAAGGGCCTTCACATCCTTCCTAAAGTATGGTGACCAGAACTGGATGCAATAATCCAGTTGTGGCCTAACCAGCGCTTTATAAAGGTTCAGCATAACTTCTCTACTTTTGTACTCAATACCTCTATTTATGAAGCCCAAGATCCCATATGCTTTGCTAAACACTCTCTCAATATGTCCCGCCACCTTCAGGGACCTATGCACATTAACTCCCAGGTCCCTCTGTCCCAGCACACTATTTAAAACTGTGCCATTAAGTGTATATTGCCTCTCCCTGTTCCTTCTGCCAAAATGCATCACCTCACACTTCTCTGTATTAAATTCCATCTGCCACTTGTCTGCTAGCCTTTCTATGTCCTGTTGCAGTCGATTGGTATCATCCTCACTGTTTGCCACACCCTCAAGTTTGGTGTCATCGGCAAATTTAGAAATTCTACTCTGTATTCCAATATCCAGGTCATTCAAATATATCAAAAAAAGCAGTGTCCCCAGCACTGGCCCTTTACCACAACTCGCTGTTTTCTGTCCTTAAGCCAATTCCTTATCCAAGCTGCCACTGACCCACCGATTCCATGAGCCTCAATTTTGTTAACCAGCCTTCCATGTGGTACTTTGTCAAACGCCTTCCTAAAATCCATGTAGACAACATCCATTGCATTCCCTTCATCAATCCTCCCTGTTACTTTATTAAAAATTCAATTAGATTAGTCAAACACGATCTGCCTTTTACAAATCCGTGTTGGCTCTCCTTAATGAGCTTAAATCTCTCCGAGTGCCCATTAATTTTTTCTTTGATTATTGTTTCTAAAACTTTACCCACCACTAACGTTAAATTGACCGGCCTGTAGTTACTAGGATTGTCCTTACACCCTTTCTTGAACAATGGTGTCACATTTGCCACTTTCCAATCCTCAGGCACCTCCCCAGCATCTAGGGAAGATTGGAAAATTATGGCAAGCCCTTCCGCTATCTCCTCCCCCAATTCCCTTAGCAACCCAGGATGCAAGCCATCTGGACCAGGCAACTTATCCACTCTGAACATACCCAGCTTTTCTAGTACATCCTGTCTGTCAATTTTCACCCCTTCCATTACTTCTACCTTTTCCACTTGTACCAATATTTTGTCAGCATCCACCTCCTTAGTAAACACTGATACAAAGTACTCATTAAGTATTCTAGCCTTGCCCTGCGCCTCTAAGCATATAGCACCTTCTTTGCCGCTAATAGGCCTCACCCCGCCTCTTACTACCTGCTTACTGTTTACATGCCGGTAGAAGATTTTTGGGTTCCCTTTTACGTTAACCGCCATTCTACTCTCATATTCTCTCTTTGCCAATTTTATTTTCATCTTCACTTCCCCTCTCAACTTATTGTATTTGGTCCGCTTCTCCCTTGAAGAATTCACCTGACATGCATCATACACCCTCTTTTTTTGTTTCATCATCTTCTCTATCTCCCTCGTCATCCAAGGAGTCCATGCTTTGGTTCCCTTACCCTTCCCTCTTGTTGGAATGTACCTAGCCTGTACTTGGAACATCTCCTTAAAGATCACCCATTGTTCCATTACAGTTTTTCCTGCCAGTCTTTGGTTCCATTTTACCCTGGCTAGATCCTTTTGCATCCCATTGAATTTAGCCTTATTCCAGTTTAGAAGCTCCACTCTAGATTGTTCCTTGCACCTCTCCATTGCTAATCTAAATCTTATGATACGATGATCACTCGTACCCAAGTGTTCTCCCACAGACCCTTGGTCGACCTGGCCCACCTCATTCCCCAGATCCAGCAATGCCTCCTTCCTAGTTGGGCCAAGAACATATTGGTCAAGAAAATTCTCCTGAACACATTTCAGAAATTCCTCCCCCTCCTTTCCCTTTACCTTACCATTATCCCAATCGACATTTGGGTAATTAAAGTCCCCCAGTACCACCACTCTATAGCTCTTGCATATCTCTGCGATTTCCCTGCAGATTTGCTCCTCTACCTCCCTCTCACTATTTGGAGGCCTATAGAATACCCCCAATAGTGTGATCATACCCTTTTTGCTCCTCAACTCTAACCAAATGGATTCTGTCCTTGCCCCCTCAAGAACATCCTCCCTTTCCAACACAACAATGTCTTCCTTAATCAGCACTGCCACCCCACCTTACTTTTTTCCTTCCCTATCTTTTCTGAACACCTTGTACCCTTGAATACCCTCACCGTTTTTAAGCCACGTTTCCGTTATTGCCACAACATCATATTGCCACACAGCTAATTGTGCTTGTAGCTCACCACCCTTATTCACCACACTTTGTGCATTTAAGTACATGCATTCTAAACCCATTTTTGGATTTTTCGTAGTATTTCTTAGTCTGCTCCTATCTAATTCCGCCTCCAGTACTACTTTCTTCTCTAGTACTATCCAACACACTCATTTATGCACCTTATTCCTCTTTTCTACTCCTATATGCTGGTGCCCATCCACCTGTCAAGCTAGCTTAAACCCTCCCCAACAGCACTAGCAAACCTCCCCACAAGAATATTGGTCCTGGCTCTGTTGAGCTGTAACCTGTCCGGCTTGTACAGGTCCCACCTTCCCCAGAAATGGTCCCAATGCCTCAGAAATCTAAAGCCCTCCCTCCTGCACCATCTCTCCAGCCACACATTTATCTGTTCTATCCTCCTATTCCTGTACTCACTAGCACGTGGCACTAGGAGTAATCCGGAGATTACTACCTTTGAGGTCCTGCTTTTTAATCTCTTTCATAGCTCCCTATAGTCTGCCTGTAGGACCTCATCCTTCTTTCTGCCTGTGTCATTGGTACCGATATTAACAACGACCTCTGGCTGTTCACCCTCCCCCCTCAGAATGCCCTGCAGCTGCTCAGTGACATCCTTGACCCTGGCACCAGGGAGGCAACATACCATCCTAGAGTCACATCTGCGGCCACAGAAACGCCTGTCTGTTGCCCTAACTATAGAATCCCCTTTCACTATTGCTTTCCCACTCTTCTTCCTCCCCCGCCCCGTGCAGCTGAGCCACCCGTGGTGCCTTGGCTCTGGCTGCTCTCCCCAGAGGAGCCATCACTCCCACCAGTTTCCAGAACTGGGAACCGGTTAGCGAGCGAGATGCACTCTGGGGATTCCTGCCCTATCTGCCTGGTCCTCCTTCTCTGTCTGGTGGTCACCCATTCCCTCTGTGCCTGCACATTCTGAGGCTGCGGGGTGACCACTTCCAGCAACGTGCTTTCCAAGTATTTCTCCGCCTCGCGGATGCACTGTAGTGACACCAGCTGCTGCTCAAGCTCCGAAACCCGGAACTCGAGTTGCTGCAGTTGGCGACATTTCCTGCACACGTGGTCGTCCAGGCCGCAAGAAGCATCCAGGATATCCCACATGGTACAGGATGTGCAAATCACGGGACTGAGCTGCTCTGCCATGCCTCTATTTACCAGACTACGGAGGTCATTTAGCAGAAATAAACTTAAAACTTAACAAGAAACACTCAACAGCTACCCACCAATCAGCACGTCCCTCTATTAGATAGGCTATGAAATACTTAGCAGAAATATACTCAAAACAGAACAAAAAAAACTTACCGCAAATACTCACCCAATACTCACCTCTCAGCGACACCTTTGAATTCTGACGTCACTCCTTCGTTGTGTCGCTTGCTGACTGTCTCCCTCGCAGGTAGTCTGCTCACTCAGACTCCCAGGCCTCTGCTCCATGCTGCCTTTATCCCCGGTCTCCGACTCCGTTCCTTCTGCAGATCTGCTCACTATCCTCTGCACAGTGGAAATGATGGTGTGCGCAGAGCTCTGTGCAATGTTGGAGGTAGACTCCTCCACGTTCCTTACCATTGCCGACAGGCTCTCGGGCACCCTTGCCATTGCACCTATCGACCTAGTGTGGTAAACCACTTTTATCGTTCACTATCGTTACACTATAGTTATCACTGTTATATCGTTACTCTATGGTTATCACTGTTCACACTGTTGTATCACTATACGAGGTCGCCTCTTGTCACGCTGTTATACCTGGGCTGACCACTGCTGACTCCGCCCACGGCTCCACCTACCTGCCCAGGTATAAAGGTGGTCGACTGGCTGGTATTCCTCCTTGTTGGATCCGATCACCCACGAGGGTGGGCTCTGTTATTTAGCCAATAAAAACCTATAGTTACTTTCTTAACTCGTCGCTTTTCATTGGATAAATTGATAGGTATATCAATTTTATTGGCTAAATTTTAAAATGTCGTTACTTGAGCAGCCAAACGAGCAGCCAGACGAGCAGCCAAACGACCAGCCAGACGCCCAGCTACAACAGCCACAGCAGCCGGCTTGGCTGCGAGCCCTCCGACCACCGTACCTGGATCTAAACCCACAGGCAGCAAACTCAGCCCTCGACTTCGAACACTGGCTGAGCTGTTTCGAGTCCTACCTGGGAGAATCCGGCGTGCCTCAGAAATCCAAGCTAAGAGTTCTGACCGCCCAAGTGAGCCCTAAAGTATTCGCACTCATCCGGGACCTTAAAACATACGAGGATGCCATCAACCGGCTGAAACGACAGTACCAGAGCCCGGTAAATTCCATGTATGCCAGACACCTCCTAAGATCCCGCCCGCAACAGCCAGGAGAGTCTGTAGATGAATTTTTACAGGCGCTACAAGCACTCGGCAGGGACTGTAACTTTAAAGCGGTAACGGCGGCAGAAAATACTGAAGACAATGTCCGCGATGCCTTCGTGAAAGGCCTGCGGTCCGACTACTCACGGCAAAGACTGCTTGAAGCAAAGGACCTCGACCTGGACAAAGCTGCAGCCCTCGCTCGCTCCCTAGAAGTGGCCCATCGGGACCTCGAGGCATATTCCAGGTACTGTAATTTGCGACCCTGGGACTCGGGACCGACCCCGACCGCAATACCCCCCGCAGCACCCCCCCTGGGACCTACCTCAGCGTCGGCGTCCCGGACCCGATCGGGGCCGCCACCCCCGGTACTGGCTGCGACATCGGACCCCCGCGATCGGGCCACTGGCTGCTTCTTCTGCGGCCAGGCGAAACACCCGAGGGCGCGCTGCCCAGCCAGAAACGCGACCTGCTCGAGCTGCCTGAAGAAAGGCCACTTTGCAAAGGCCTGCAGAGGGAGATCAACAGAGGCCAGCAGTGCCTCATGCGAGCTGTGGGGGTGGCCATCTTCCATCAAGGCCACAGAGGCCAGCATCCCCACATGTGAGTCATGGGGTGGCCATCTTTGATCCAGGCAACCGACACCAGCAGTGCCTCATGTGAGTTGTGGGGGCAGCCATCTTCTCCGCCATTTTGTCCAACCTCGTGGGCGCCGCCATTTTACCCACCACGCTCGACTGCCACCGTGCCTCCAGACCCGACCACCGCCTCACCCGCAGACGACAGCAACTCGCTCAGCTATACACTAGCCTCCGTCACACTGGACCAAGCCCGCCCGCACCACCTGTCCAAGTCCATGATGGACATCAAAGTAAACGGCCACGCCACGACCTGCCTGTTCGACAGCGGAAGCACGGAGAGTTCCATCCACCCAGACATGGTGAGCCACTACTCCCTCACTGTCCGGCCAACGCGCAACCGGATCTCGATGGCATCGAGGTCCCACGCCACAGACATCAGCGGCTACTGTGTTGTGACCCTGTCGGTTAAGGGCACGGAGCATAAAAATTTTAAACTCCTCGTCCTGCCCCAGCTATGCGCTGCCGTCCTACTAGGTCTAGACTTCCAATCCCACCTCCAAAGCGTCACGCTAGCATACGGCGGACCCCTCCCCCCACTCACAGTCGACAACCAACAGATTTTAAACCGCCCACCGCGTAACACCTGCGGCCTATCCACCCTCAAGGTCCCGCCACCTTCCCTGTTCGCTAACCTCACCCCCGACTGCAAACCCGTCGCTACCAAGAGCAGGCGGTACAGCGCCGGGGACAGAGCTTTCATTAGCTCCGAGGTGCAGCGTCTCCTGAAGGAGGGCATCATCGAGGGGAGCACCAGCACCTGGCGTGCCCAGGTCGTGGTCGTTAAGACCGGCAATAAAAACCGCCTGGTCATCGACTACAGCCAGACCATAAACAGGTACACCCAGCTGGACGCATACCCCCTTCCCCGCATATCTGATATGGTCAATCAGATCGCACAATACCAAGTATTCTCGACCATCGACCTTAAGTCGGCCTACCACCAACTCCCTATCCGCCCTGAGGACCGCCAGTATACCGCCTTCGAGGCGAATGGCCGCCTCTACCACTTCCTTAGGGTTCCCTTCGGCGTCACCAACGGGGTTTCGGTCTTCCAAAGGGAGATGGACCGGATGGTTGACCAGAACGGGCTGCACGCCACGTTCCCCTACCTAGATAACGTCACCATCTGCAGCCGCGACCGGCAGGACCATGATGTTAATCTGGAGAGATTCCTCCGTACGGCCCAATGGCTGAACCTCACCTACAATAAGGAGAAATGTGTGTTTAACACCTCGCGCCTTGCCATCCTCGGCTGTGTAGTAGAGAACGGAGTCATCGGCCCCGACCCCGAAAGAATGCGCCCCCTCATGGAGCTACCCCTCCCCCACTGTCCAAAGGCACTAAAGAGAACCCTGGGGCTCTTCGCCTACTATGCCCAATGGGTGCCCAATTATGCGGACAAAGCCAGACCCCTCATGAAGTCCACATCCTTCCCCCTTACGGAGGAAGCGTGCGCAGCCTTCTCCCTCATTAAGGGAGACATTGCCAAGGCCACAATGCACGCAGTGGATGAGTCCATCCCCTTCCAAGTGGAGAGCGATGCATCCGACTTCGCCCTAGCCGCTACCCTTAACCAGGAGGGGAGACCGGTGGCCTTCTTCTCAAGGACCCTACAGGGCCCTGAGATCCGACACTCGTCGGTCGAGAAGGAGGCCCAGGCGATTGTGGAGGCGGTACGACGCTGGAGGCATTACCTGGCAGGCAAACGATTTACCCTCCTCACCGACCAGCGTTCGGTCGCTTTTATGTTTAATAACAAGCTGAGGGGCAAAATCAAGAATGACAAGATCTTGAGGTGGAGAATCGAGCTCTCCACCTATGATTATGATATCTTGTACCAGCCAGGTAAGCTGAACGAACCCCCTGATGCTCTTTCACGAATTACATGCGCCAGCGCGCAAATTGATAGACTTCAGACCCTCCACAACGACCTCTGCCACCCCGGAGTCACCAGACTTTACCACTTCATTACGGCCCGCAACCTGCCCTACTCCATCGAGGAGGTCAGGACCATGACCAGGAACTGCCAGACCTGTGCCGAGTGCAAACCGCACTTCTTTAGGCTGGACAGAGCAAGCCTGATCAAGGCCACCCGCCCCTTCGAGCGCCTGAGCATCGACTTTAAGGGGCCCCTCCCGTCCTCTGACCGCAATGTGTACTTCCTCAACATTGTTGATGAGTACTCCCGTTTCCCCTTTGCCTTCCCCTGCCCAGACATGACCAGTACCACGGTCATTAAATGCCTGAATGACCTCTTCGCCTTGTTCGGGTTCCCAAACTATATACATAGTGACCGGGGCTCCTCCTTCATGAGCGAGGAACTCCGTCAGTTCCTACTAGCGAGAGGTATCGCTGCAAGCAGGACCACCAGCTACAACCCCCGAGGGAACGGGCAGGTGGAAAGAGAGAACGCGACGGTATGGAAGGCCGTCCTCTTAGCCTTAAAGTCTAAGGGCCTCCCAACTTCCCGCTGGCAGGAAGTCCTCCCGGCAGCGCTGCATTCCATCCGGTCACTACTGTGCACTGCCATTAACGCCACCCCCCATGAACGAATGTTTGTTTTCCCCAGGAAGTCGACTACAGGAACCACGCTACCAACCTGGCTGACCTCTCCGGGGCCCGTCCTGCTGCGAAAGCACGTGAGGGCCCATAAAACGGACTCCCTGGTCGAGAGGGTGAACCTCCTGCACGCCAACCCCCGGTACGCCTATGTGGCATACCCAGACGGGCGGGAGGACACAGTCTCCTTACGAGACCTCGCACCCTCGGGCACTCCTGAGACACCACCGTTACCCCCCCCCAACCACCCCCCCAATGCCACCCGAGGTGGACGGCATGCCGGAACCCCATGAGCCTTCGCCGACCACGCAGACACCAGCATTAACACCGGATAATGCAACACCGCTGCTGCGACGATCAGAAAGGCTTACGAGGCCTCCGGACAGACTGACATACCAGAACTGGTAGTACACTTCACCCCGCCGGACTCAAATCTAAACAAGGGGTGAATGTGGTAAACCACTTTTATCGTTCACTATCGTTACACTATAGTTATCACTGTTATATCGTTACTCTATGGTTATCACTGTTCACACTGTTGTATCACTATACGAGGTCACCTCTTGTCACGCTGTTATACCTGGGCTGACCACTGCTGACTCCGCCCACGGCTCCACCTACCTGCCCAGGTATAAAGGTGGTCGACTGGCTGGTATTCCTCCTTGTTGGATCCGATCACCCACGAGGGTGGGCTCTGTTATTTAGCCAATAAAAACCTATAGTTACTTTCTTAACTCGTCGCTTTTCATTGGATAAATTGATAGGCATATCACCTAGAAATTCAGTTGCGTTCGCCAGCCGTTAACGCCATAAGTGGGGTAGATTTCCAGCGCTAGGCACTTAGCGCCTGGGCGCCGGTCGATCTGCGCCTACGCCCAACTTCAGTTGACATTTAGCGCCGGCGCAAAGTGTTTGCGCCCGCTCAGCTGCGCGCGCAGCTTTTGACGTCATTTCGTCGTGCAACGCTGTTTGTGCGCCCCAAACCGGAAATTCAGTGGCGCCCGCCCAATGTGGGAGTGGCGCTGTTAAGAACTGTGAAGTGGAACGCAGCAGAGGCCCTGCGGGCCTCGGGGAGCGCTAATTAAAGGGCACTTACACTGAACTATAAAGGCCAGCCATTTTGCTGCAATGACTTCAGTGCTTTGGATTTCTGTACAGAGACCAAGGAACAGACCTTACTGATTTGGGACAACATAGGAGAGGTATTTTTGGCTTCTGGCCAGAGCTTGGAAATTTGACTCTTGTGATTTCACTGTTTGCAAGTTTATTATGGGGGCTGCATGGGGTTCCAACCCTCAGTTCCAGCATTATGTGTGAAGGGCTCGCAGACGCTGTGTGAGAGGGCCAGCCATGCCTAGACGCAGAGGGGCCATCAGGCGTCGGCAACGTAGGCCTTACCCGCTCAGGGAATACCGCCAGCAGGTGTCCTATCTCACCATGACTGCCGCGCATTGTGTTAGGAGGCTGCGCTTCAGAAGGGAGGTGGTTGCAGAGATCTGCCAGCTGCTTCACAGAGATCTGCGTCCACAGCTGATGTGCAGGACCTCTCTGTCGGTGGAAGTGAAGGTCACGGTGGCTCTGAACTTTTATGCAAGCGGCTCCTTCCAAGCCGCTGCTGGGGACATAGCAAACATCTCCCAGTTTGCCGTGCATCGCTGCATCCGGCAGGTGACCGATGCCCTTTTCGCAAGGAGACACCAATTCATCTCCTTCCCCATGACCCTAGAGAGGCAGGAGCAGCGTGCAGTCGGATTTGCCAGGATCGCTGACTTCCCCATGGTGCAGGGCGCCATTGACTGCACGCATGTGGCTATGCGGGCACCTATCGACAATGCCGAGGATTACCGCAACCGGAAGGGCTACCATTCCCTCAATGTACAGCTGGTGTGTGACCACAGGCAGCGCATCCTAGCTGTCAATGCCCGCTTTCCAGGAAGCAGCCACGATGCATTTATCCTGCGCCAGACTACTGTGGCTGACATGTTCGAGGCACAGCCTCCACCAAGGGGATGGCTTATTGGGGACAAGGGCTACCCTTTGTGTACATGGCTCATGACCCCGCTCCGCGCGCCCAGGACCCCTGCGGAGGAGGCATACAACGAAAGCCATCAAGCCACAAGGAACATCATAGAGCAAACGATTGGCGTCCTCAAGCAACGGTTCCGCTGCCTGGATTGTTCCGGCGGATCTCTACAGTATTCGCCGGATAGAGTCTCCCAGTTCGTCGTCATTTGCTGCATGCTGCACAACCTGGCTATCCGCAGGACTCAGGCACTGCCACCTCACGTTGGACCACCACCTCAGGAGGACGAGCAGGAGGACCAGGAGGAGGAGGAGGAGTACCAGCCCAGGAGGGAGCCACAAGGTCCAAGGGCCGTCCGCCGGCGGCTTATTGAACGGCACTTCTAGGCCCCCTGTCAGGGAATGGCTTGTGGCAATGAACGCACCTGAATGCAGCCGCTCCGCAAGCCCTCAGCCGGTTAACGCAACAACCACTTGAAACATGACACCTGGACAAGCTGAATAAATAAAAAGCTTTATTTAACAAACTCAGGGCCCTTCCCACATGAAACAGAGAAACAGACAAGACCCCCAAAAAACAGTCAAAAACATCTCTCACTCCCACAACCTGGGGAGGAATAACAAAACTTGTCAATAACATTTGCCTTCATCCTCGGCCTTCCCAAAATAAGCCCCCCTCCTCCAGAACACAACCACCCCCATATAAAAAAACATTTGGCTTCATCTTCGGCCTTCCCAAAATAAGCCCCCCCCCTCCAGAACACAACCACCCCCATATAAAAAAACATTTGGCTTCATCTTCGGCCTTCCCAAAATAAGCCCCCCCCCGCCAGAACACAAACACCCCCATATAAAAAAAACAGTCGGCAACACACTCTACTTGGTGTGCCGAGAGGGCGAGTCCTTGTGCAGGCTTCTCCGGCCCCTGCCCGACCTGTTGCTCCGCCTCAACCTGGGCCCTGTGGGTGTGGCAAGGCTGGGGGAAGGCTCCTGAGGGGCACACTGCGTGACGGCAGATGCCCTTGGGGGTCGGCCTAGACGAGGTCCGGCCCTGGAGGGGCCGGCTGCTGACTGCTGCAGCTGTGGCTGGGCAGCATCAGTCTCTGCATCAGCTCGTCGCACCTTGGCTGGGGGAGTGGCAGTGGCGGCTGCAGCAATGGGGGCAAGCTGGCTGATGCCAGGCGCTCGCTGGTCGCCAGAGACACTGGCACTCGGCCGGGCTGGCACTGCAGCAAGCGCAGCAATCTGGTGGAGGCCAGACCGCTGTGCTGCAGCAGGGCGGCGGGTGCCCTGGCGATGCTTCTGTGACACCGCGAGTGTGGCAGAAGTGAGTGCCCGAACTGCCCTGGTCTGTGCCCGCATCAGATCAGCCAGTGTCTGGACGGCACCACTCATGAACTCGCGACTCGCGTCCTGTGCTGCCGTGAGTTGGTCGACACCCCTGGCCTGTGCTGCCGCGAGTTGGTCGACACCCCTGGCCTGTGCTGCCGCGAGTTGGTCGACACCCCTGGCCTGTGAGTCCCCGAAAGCGGCCACACTATGAGCCAGGGACTCAATGGCCTGAGGCATCTGTCCCACAACCCCCATGAACTCGTTGTGGCGCCGCTCCGAGGCCGCGGACATTTCATCAAGGAGGCGCACCTCCTGGGCGAGGACCGTCTCCGGACTGGAGGGCGGACTCTCCCTCTGGGGAGAAGGCCGCCGAGCTGCCCGACCCTTCCCGCGTGCCTGGATGCCACTGGGCCCAGCAACTGCCCTCCCCTGCAACACTTCCCCCCTCTGGGGAGAAGGCCGCCGTGCTGCCCGACCCTTCCCGCGTGCCTGGACGCCACTGGGCCCAGGAGCTACACCCCCCTGCAACACTTCCCCCCTCTGGGGAGAAGGCCGCCGTGCTGCCCGACCCTTCCCGCGTGCCTGGACGCCACTGGGCCCAGGAGCTACACCCCCCTGCAACACTTCCCCCCTCTGGGGAGAAGGCAGCTGTGCTGCCCGACCCTTCCCGCGTGCCTGGACGCCACTGGGCCCAGGAGCTACACCCCCCTGCAACACTTCCCCCGGCTCTCCTCCAGGCAAGGCGTCTCCCCTCCATTGCCATCCCCTGGCGCAGATGAGGGTTCCCCCGATGTGCCGTCTTCCTCTTGGTCCTCGTCGTCCTCCTCTTCCGAGGGACTGGCACTCTCAGCTTCATGGACCTCCTCCTCACCAGCTGAAAGCAGGAAGGCACAAGAGTAGCTTTAGAGTGAGGACAGGGCGTCAGCGAGGGAGGCATGAGTGGTGGCATTATGCGCATTGGTCGGACAGTGGCAAAGGATGTAGCTCTGAAGCGCAAGGGGAACGAGAGAGGTCCAAACGGTCATGTCCTTACCATTGGGGCCCAGCACAGGGTCCGCATCACCAATAGCAACAGGGCCAACCACCCGGCCACGCATGAGTCAAGCCACGCGCTCCTCCAGCTCACTGAGCTCCTGGAACTGGGCACGGCCTCCCCCGGTGACATTCCGGCTCTTCATATTCTGGGCCAGCTTGGCCTGCAAGAGAAAGGACGGCCTCTAAGTACAGTGTGGTGCCCTGTTGTTGTGTGCACTGCCTCCCATGGTGGAATAGCTTGGCCAGTGTGGTGCCCTGTTGTTGTGTGCACTGCCTCCCATGGTGGAATAGCTTGGCCAGTGTGGTGCCCTGTTGTGTGCACTGCCTCCCATGGTCGAATAGCTTGGCCAGTGTGTAAAGTGCAGAAAGTGCTATTGATGATCATGCCAGTGCCATAGCTGCGGGAGGAGGGATGGCCATTAGGCCTTTGAGGTCCCTTTGCCCATAATGTGAGGTGCACATGCAAGGATGAGGAGGACACTGGAAAGGCTACTCACCTTGACCAACCGAGTGAGGTCGTTGTACTTCTTGCGGCATTGGTCACCAGTCCTAGGGACATCGCTGGTGGCTGACACCCTGTGGGCGATTTCCCTCCAGGCTCTCCTGAACTGCCTCCTGGGAGCCTTCTTGCCACTGTCCGGGCACAAGATCTCTCTTCTCTTTTCCAAACCCTTAAGCAGCACCCACAAAGCAGGCTCTGAGAAGCGCTGCGCTCGTTCACGGGCCTTCTGCATGGCTTCAGGCGCTATTTGGGTCCACCAGCAGTGTTGAGGCCTAGCTGCAGGGCTCCACTATCCAGGGCGTGGCAGCAGACAAAGTCGACCCTTCCCCCTTTAAGAGCTGGCCGGCGTCAGGGTGTCTGCTGTCAATCAAAACATGACCGCACCTGCGCTGCGCCCGGCCTCGGCGTTATCAGTCCGCACCGCCGGCTTAGCGCCTAAAGATAGGAGTGCAACGCCAGTTTCAGCGCTCGCCCAAACTCCTTGGCCAAATCTACTGAATTTCGGCGAAGTGGCCTACACTTTCCGGCGGGCGCTAACTTTAGCGACCGCCCGACTTTAGCGCCCCAAAAGTGGCGCGACTGAATTTCTAGGCCATCATCTTGGAGTGCATGGCCATCACCCTTCTTGTGAACGCCTCCCCATCGAGGTCCTCCTCTGAGTCCCGTGCAGCAGAACTGGCAAGTCCCCGGTGCATCACCCAGTGCAGACCCCTCTACTAAACTTACCTCTAAAGATCGTGTAGTGCCGGTATCTGAGGTGCTGCCTGCGGGTGAGAGACGCAGTGATGCGGTGCTTTGCTCCTCCTCCTCTTCTCCTTCCTCACTCTCAGTGGGAGGCTCAGGGACAGGCTGGTCATCTGGTTGCTGATTCTCTGAAAGCATAAAGGCACAAGACTCGTGCTAAGGTGAGGGCAGGGGGGCAGTATTGGAGCAAGGAATGCAGACAGAATCAGGAGCTGAAAAGCGGGAAAGGCTTGTGGTGTGAGGGGGAAGTGGGATGAGAGAAGGAGGGGATGAACATACCATTGTTGCCCCCAAGAGGGTTGACGTTGACCATGGCCACAGCGCCCACCACCTGCTGCCCAATGAGTCGCAGCACTCGCTCCTCCAGGTTTGAGAGCTGCTGGAGCTGCGCATCACCCCCACCTGTTCTTTGCTGCTCCCTCCTATTGTGGGCCACCTTGGCCTTCAAGAGAAACGAATGTGTTTGAGTCAGAGTCCAGCTATGTGTTTGGGAGATATGCCTACAATGGTTGAATAGCTGTGATTGTAGGCAAGGCGTGAGATGTGGATGTGAGTTTGAGTAGGTGCAGATGCTTGGTGGGTGAGTGGTGGGGGTGTGGTTCTTTGCGCAGTGTGCAGATTGAGGTTCAGATGCTGGTATATAGGACCTGTTGAAACATGTACTCACCTTGACCACCCGAGTGAGGTCGTTGAATTTCTTCCAGTACTGTGTCAGGCTGTGTGCAACCAAACTACTGACCGAGACCTCCTGGGCCACTTCCCTCCACATTGCCCTGAACACCTGGGGAAATGGCTTCCTTCCAGTGTCCGGGAACAGCATTGCCTTCATTCGCTCCACTCCAGCCACCAATGCCTCCAATGCCTTGTCTGTGAAACGACAAGCTCTCTCCCTGGGAGTGGGAACAACCGTATCCATCAGGGGGTTCAGTTGCTCGCAGGTCACCTTCACAGCCAGCAATGCTGATAATGAGGATCTGCACAATGAAGCAACCTCCCCTTTCAGAGCTGGAAGGGGCCAGTGTGAAGGATCATTCTCGATTGCCTAGCCCCTGAAATTCATTATCGCTCTGCCGGTAGCGACCTGGAGTGCCCTGCTTAGGTCATTAACGCTTGGTTTAGCGCTCTAGTTCTTTTCAGGATCGCTAAAAGCCAATTTAGGGCAACCTCAGATTCATTAGCGCCTGGTGCAAATTTTCATGATTTCAAAATTTAGCGCCCCAAATGGGGCGATACCAAATTACGCCCCCATTTTTTAAACTTTTTTTGTCTGTCTCTTTTATCTCTCTCTTAATGCCATCTGTCTTTCCCAATCTTTATATCGTTTTCTGTACGTGATTTAAATCTAATTTATACTTCCTGGTTCAGACTCTCTGGTTTAGACTCTGCATGGCTCAGTGAGGATTCTTCAATCTGATTGGTTGAAATGCCTCACTGTTGCTTGTCCTACTTACACACGCCACAGCTCCCCTGTAGAGGGCACCGCACTGGATCACACGCCCGATGACAGCAAGTTGTTGTTCAAAAGTACATTTGCCGCTGACCACAAAATCTGGTCTGATAGCCAATCAGAAGACTGGTCTTCATCAGAAAAGCACAGCGGAGTTCAAGAATGAACTTGGATTGATATGGTACCTTTCATGATCTGAAGAGCATTTTAAACCTTTCTTTCTACATTACCACATCCAATTTACTACAATAACTTAAGTTTAAAGAAAAATCCCCCCCCCCCCACACATTTTATCATGCATTCCCACCTCTGAGTCAGGAGATGCAGGGTTTGAACCTTGCTCCAGACAGTCCCGGCAAGTTGGGCCTGAAGCTCTGGCTCTGAATTCTGGGTCCTACATCCAATGGAGATCCGGTGGGTGTGGTTGTAGTGGGCCCTCCCCTGATCGTATGGGTTGTTGGAGCCCATAAAACCCTCCCACCATAGAGCACTAACTACCCTATCAGCTGGTGTAAAGACGGACAGCCACGGTCATGTCACGGCCTGTCAGACTGTTAATCAGCCTGCCTATCCTTCCACTACTCCACACCATCATAGCTTTGAGCCCAAGATCAGCCATGATCTTATTGAATGGCGGAGCAGGCTCGAGGGGCCAAGTGGCCTATTCCTGCTCCTATTTCTTATGTTCTTATGTTCTTATCCTCAAAGGGAAGAGTGTGAAGATATAACGTCATGATCTCAAACATCCTGAAGCGTTTCACAGACAATGAAACACTTTGGAAGACAATTTGTGCACAGCAAGGTCCCAAAACAACAATGAGATAAATGACCAGATAGTCTGTTTTGGTGTTAGTTGACAGACAAATTTGTCCAGGACACCTCGCTGGACACCAGGAGAACTCACTTCAAATAGTGCTGTGGGATCTTTCATATCCACCTGAGAGGGCACCTTGGTTTAATGTCTTGGCACAGTGACACACTCCCTCAGTACTGCACTGAAGTGTCAGCCTAGATTACCAGCTCCAAGTACTAGCTCCGAGCCATGCCTGACACCTATAGAGGCTTTCTTTGACTTGAGATATCTGTCACATACCATTTTAATTCCAGGGTGTTTCTTTTAGCACCAAAAATGGCAAAATAAACCTTATAATGAACATGTGTGGAACATAAATGGGATCCTCATGTAAAAGTGGGTGTTACTGTTAAGGTTTTTCCACAAGACTACTCACAGGAAAAAGGCTGTGTCCCATGATTAGAAACCTGTAGCCTTACATGTTCTGTGGGTGGGATAATATGATTTGGGACTAACTATTGGCCCCAACTGGTATCACCACTGGAGATCACATGGGATGCCTATCACAACAATGGTTGTCTCTTAACTGCCCTCTGAAGTGGCCTAGCAAACTGTGGTGTATGTAACCTTTTCCACCTTAAGAGAACTTAAGCCTGTTCCACCTTAAGAGATGTACTACTTTCTCTGGCTGCTGTATACGTAATACCGGTGGTGACCACACCGGTATATAAGCACTGTGTAGTAATATTGTATTCAGTATAGTCCCTACCTCCAACCAGTAAAGACCTGTTGAATTTACTCTTGTAGTCTGTGTAGTAATTATCACTATAACACACAGACTTAACAGTGGCGACGAGTCCGATTCTTACCCTGCGGCAGTTATTTCTACGGCGGCTTCGTCCACAGACAGGACGTCGAAGAGAGGTTTCCACCCTCATCACCCTACTGGAAGACACGTCGAGCGGCAGGCATCGAGAAACCGGAGTGCAGAAGACATCCTGACCTCGAAGCCTCCATCAGCGACTGTCAGCTTCTTCTTTCTACCTCGGTGGTGGGTAAGCCGGGCAGCGACGCGACAGAAAGTCAACCGCGTTGGCTGTACAGACGGGGCTGGGAAGACGGAGGAATAAGGGCGGTGAGATCGATCACGACCGGAGATAAGGGCCGCATTCGGGCTAAAAGGCGCAGCGTCTGGGGAAACTGAAGGCGCGAGAGCTGCGGTGAAGCGGAGACAGCGTCGGGGGACGGTTGAAGACCGCCAAGCGCGGGAAAACCGCCATTTTGTGGGCCGAGGACGACGACAAGAGCGGGAAGCCGCCATCTTGGATAACATAAAAATACAATAAATTGCAACGATGCCTAAACATGGGAACATTAATACCTTTGATAGTGACATCGAAGATTGGGCCATGTATGTAGAACGCATACAAAATTATTGTAAGGCAAATAAAATTCCTGATGCAGATAAAGCACTAACATTATTAAATTTAATGGGTGCGAAGACATACGGGCAATTGAAACACCTTGTATCGCCAGATGAACCGGCGGATAAGACGTTCGAGGAGATTGTTACTGTCCTGAAAAATCATCTAAACCCCACGCCGCTGATGCTAGCGGAACGATTTAAATTTTACGACAGAAGGCAGCTGCAGAATGAAAGCAATGCTGAATATTTGATGGAATTACGTAAGCTAGCAAAATATTGTCAGTTTGGAACGGGACTGACAGGCACTACGAGATAAATTTGTGTGTGGTTTATTTAAACAGGATACACAAAAGCGACTGCTCGAGGAGAATGAGCTGACGCTTGAGAAGGCGGTCACTATGGCAGCAGCACACGAAGCCGCAGTGAGAGGCACGGCAGTAATGCAGCTACGGTCACCGGAACTTGGTACAAACAAATTGGGTTTGAGTACTGTAAAATGTTATCGTTGTGGAAAGACAACGCACGATCGGAACCAGTGTTGGTTTAAAAACCAAGAATGCAGAACGTGTGGCAGGCTTGGCCACATAGCTAAAGTATGCCGGTCAGGAAAGAAGACCAGCAACAAAAAGTCACCGCAAGGAAAATATGCAAAGGTACACAAGGTGACAAAGAACAGTTTGACCGAACAGAAGTCAGATTCAGACGCTAGCAGTAATGAACTGGATAGCTTAAGAGTACACAACGTTGGTAAGGATGCAGATCTCCAGACAATTTGGGTCACTCTTCAGATAGCAGGAGTCCAAGTAAAAATGGAATTGGACACTGGATCGGCATTGACGGTCATGAATAAGAAAGATTACAGAAGGTTATTCCAACATATTCCCCTACAGGATACGGAGATTATATTGAAAACATACACGGGGCAAAGAGTGTACCCCATCGGAAAAATAGAGGTAGAAGTGGTCCACAAGGGCGAAGAAAGCCAAGTAATGGATTTATATGTGCTACCTGAAGGAGGTCCACCACTAATAGGACGGGAGTGGATTAGGAAAATGAATATGGACTGGCACTCCTTGAAGGCACTAACGGTAGTTTCCGGGGTAACAGATGTCAAACCTAAACGATTGTCCAGAATATTGGATGATGCTAAAGAGGTGTTCCAGCAGGGACTGGGAACACTGAGAGGAATTACGGCAAACATCAAGATTGATGAACATGCACAACCAAAATTTTTTAAAGCCAGACCGGTACCCTATGCAACACGACCTACTGTTGAAGTGGAACTGGAAGCACTAGAACGTTCAGGTGTACTGTCTAAGGTAGATTGGAGTGAGTGGGCTACGCCCATTGTCCCTGTTATGAAACGTCCTGCGAGCAACAAGCCAGGAGATCCAGGGAAGGTTCGCATCTGTGGAGATTTCAAAATCACCGTTAATCCGGTGCTTCACACGGTGCAGTATCCGCTTCCACGGATTGAGGATATTTTCGCTTCATTGTCTGGCGGGAAACACTTCACTAAGATAGACCTGGCGCAGGCGTACTTGCAGATGGAGGTTGAGGAAGAGTCACACCAATACCTCACGATCAACACGCATCGAGGGTTGTACCGGTACAATAGGCTGGTTTTTGGAGTGGCATCGGCTCCAGCAATTTGGCAGAGGGCCATGGAGCAGGTATTACAGGGAATTCCAGGCACACAATGTTACCTGGACGATATTCTGATCACAGGTGATGGTGATGAACAACATCTCGCAAACTTGGAACTGGTGCTCAACAGACTGAAAGAGTATGGACTTGGAGTAAATCGGCAGAAATGTGAGTTCTTCCAGAAGTGGATCTCGTACTGTGGCCATGTCATTGACCGGGAGGGGCTTCATAAGTCTCCTGACAAGATTGAGGCAGTTGTAAAGGCTCCCGCTCCGGAGAATGTCTCTCAGTTGAGGTCGTTTCTAGGATTAATTAACTATTACCATAAATTTCTGCCAAATCTATCCACGGTACTGCACCCGTTAAACGCTCTTTTACAGAAAGGGGTACCATGGGAATGGGGCGAAAACTGTAAGAAGGCATTTCGCAAAAGCAAAGAATTGATCACCTCAGAGGAAGTGTTGGCTCACTTCAACCCGACACTGCCTATTCGGTTGGCTTGTGATGCTTCTCCATATGGTATTGGGGCAGTACTCTCACACAAGTTGCCAAATGGCACGGAAAGGCCAGTCGCGTTTGCATCCAGATCATTGACCTCCGCTGAGCGCAACTATGCGCAGATTGATAGGGAGGCTCTTAGCCTTGTATGGGGAGTGAAGAAGTTTAATCATTACCTGCAGGGCCAAAAATTCACACTTCTGACAGACCATCAACCGTTGGTATCCATTTTTAACCCTAAGAAGGGTGTTTCGGTGATGACAGCGCAGCGTCTCCAGAGATGGTCTCTTTTCCTAGGGGCACATCAATATCAAATAGAATTCAAAGGTACGAAACAGCATGGCAATGCTGATGGGCTGTCATGCCTGCCACTACCTGAAGAAGAAGACACGACAAAAGTTGACCCTGTTGAGTTATTTCATTCGACCATCATCGAGTGTTTACCAGTCACCAATGCAAGTATTGAAAGAGAAACCAGGAACGACCCAACACTGTCCAGAGTCTACGAGGTGACAGTGAAAGGATGGCCAACACGGGGTGATCCTCTGTTACCGGCATTTTCGGCAAGGCGAGACCAGCTGTCCGTCTGCCATGGTACCTTGATGTACGGGACAAGAGTGATTATTCCTCCCAAGTTAAGGGAAAGAGTTTTAAACGAACTGCATGAAGGTCATCTGGGGGGAGTTAAAATGAAAAGTCTTGCTAGGGCTTATGTATGGTGGCCGGGTATTGACCAACAGATTGAGGAGTTAACGAAAAGCTGCGCTGGGTGCCAAAAAGTGCAAAATGCACCTCCGATAGCACCGCTACACCCATGGGAATGGCCTTCAGCCCCATGGCAACGCGTACACATTGACTTTGCTGGTCCATTCATGGACTCCATGTTCCTAATCGCGGTGGACGCACATTCCAAATGGCCAGAAGTCATCAAGATGAATACCACTACTTCAGAAAAGACAATTGCGGTGTTAAGAACAATATTCGCAAGGAACGGATTGCCAAAACAGATCTGTTCGGACAACGGACCACAGTTTGTATCGGAAGAATTCCGACAATTCTTAAAGAAGAATGGAGTAAAATATTATACCTCTGCCCCATATCATCCGGCGACAAACGGGTTGGCTGAAAGATTTGTCCAGACATTCAAAAAGGCAATTAAGGCCATGAACGATGATCAGATTCCGCTGCAACACAAGGTCGACAAGTTCCTGATGTCATATCGAAACGCCGATCATGCAGTGACTAACCAAAGTCCTGCCATGATGTTTTATAACAGGAGGTTGCGGTCCAAGTTGGACTTGTTAAAACCAAATGTGCGGAGGGAAGTGGAAAACAAACAGTTTCGGCATATTAACAACAAGACTACTCGAACTTTCGACGTAGGACAACCAGTGTTGGCAAGGGGCTATGGAAATGAAAAATGGCAGTCCGGAACAATTCGGGCCAGACAAGGACCTCTGATGTACACAGTAGATATTGGTCATAATGTGATAAGGCGTCATGCGGATCAACTGGTAGAGTCGAGAGCAAGGGTCGAACCCATGGTTGTGACAGAGACAACTGTGGAAGACGTTAATGAACCTGAAGCATCTACCTCGGCAGGGAATGTACTTGATGATGATGACACCCAATACATTGGAAACCAAATAGAGGAGGCACCTCAACAACAAGAATCAGAGACTACTGAGAGGCGTTATCCAAGCCGCATCAGAAAGCCTCCTGAGAGACTGAACCTTTGAACTGTTATACCTGAAGTTATATATGTATATATGTTATTATGTTACGTTAAATGGGGATATGACTGTTAAGCTAAAAAGGGAGGATTGTGGTGTATGTAACCTGTTCCACCTTAAGAGAACTTAAGCCTGTTCCACCTTAAGAGATGTACTACTTTCTCTGGCTGCTGTATACGTAATACCGGGGGTGAACACACCGGTATATAAGCACTGTGTAGTAATATTGTATTCAGTATAGTCCCTACCTCCAACCAGTAAAGACCTGTTGAATTTACTCTTGTAGTCTGTGTAGTAATTATCACTATAACACACAGACTTAACACAAACCATTCGGCCTTATAGGAATGGGCAATATATGTCTAAATCACGAGAATGAATGTACAAAAAAAATTATCTTTTCTCTCTTGTACCATACTGACAGAGTAATACACACAGGCTAAAAGTACTAGGTCAGTTTCATTTAGTGTTTAATTAATACACAGAAACAATGAGACATGGTGAGATACTGGACCACCGCACTACTTAAAAACTTAAAATTGGTACACATGATGTTATAATCCATTTTTGTTAAGAACATATTCAATAACTGACAGAAGTTTCAGATCATAGAATCATAGAATGGTTACAGCACAGAAGGAGGCCATTTGGCCCATCAAGCCCATGCCAGCTCACTGCAAGAGCAGCTAGTCCCACTCCCCCATGTAGGATCTGTTCTTCCCACCCAACGGTAAAAATTGGACTATGAAATATAAAAACCCAGAACTGCACCGCCCGCAAAAAGAGATGGGCAGTAAAGGGTGAATTCAAACATTGCAGACGAACCATCAAGAGACTGGGGCCTAGAAATTGAGCAGCCTTAGCGCCGCATTTGAGGCGCTAGAGGGCCTAGCGCCGGAGTTATGGCCAGTTGGGAAATTGAGTGGGGCCCTTCCGTCGGCGTTAAGCCGGTAGCGCTGCGCCGGCACCGATGACGTCATCGGTGTGCGCAGCGTCCCGGTTGCCATGCCGACGGGCCCCAGCGCCGAAATTCAGTTGCGGCCGCCTCGCCCGTGGCAGCCGCAACTAAGACTCTGGCAACCGAGTCTTCCCCGAGTTAGCGCCGGCGCATTAAGGTCGCGCGGCGGCCGGCCGCTTTCCCGCCGGCCGCCTGCCCGCACCTCCCTCCCCGGACTCCTCCACCCCCCCCCCGCGGAACAGATGCGTCTGGCCTGCAAGCCCGGCACTTGTCCGAGGTGCCGGGCTCATTTTTTTCAATATTTGAACGGACAGCGGGCGGGTGCAGGCAGCTCCTCCTTAACTGAAGGAGGAGGCCTGCACTTCCCCAGCCTGCCGCACCGCATCGGGTCCCGCAGCGCCGGATTAGCGCCGCAATGCGGCAGTCAGCGCCCATTGGGAGGCGCTCACGCCCGCCAGTAGCGCCGGCAGCCGTCTGGGCGCGGCGCTACTGAATTTTTGGCACGCGCAAGGGAATTAGCGCCGGCGCTAAATTTCTGGCGCTAAAGCCCTGGCGCGGCGTCAACTCAATTTCTAGGCCTGGATATCAATGATCACAGACAATCTAAAATACAAATACTTCTGAACAAGAACATTCGCATATTCATTTACCTTAAGGGGTTATATTGTTAAAGAAGACAATGGCCCCAGAATAATTAGTATCGGTGCAGGCCTAGACAATGGGCCGGGCCTTGAACCATTTGAATACAAATGCTAACAGAAACCAACTAACACCTTGGGAAGGTTGCATTGTCAGACAGGTATCTCTAATCAATGGACAATACCAGGGACAATTAGCCATCAAGAGTTCTCTGCTAGAGACATTCACACATTTTTGAAACGGCCATCATATACTCAGGAGGGGGCCAGGAAATGTGTTTCAAGATTGCAAGTTGGTTTTGGTTTAAAGTAAGAGACACTTCGAAGAGAGTGCTGTGGGAAGCCATCGGAAAAACAGCGATTCAGGCCTACAATCAACAGGAGACAGCCGATCGGGAGTGGTATTTGTATGTTTCAGTCAAATCATAGAGGGGGCTTTTGTGATTGAGTCTGAGTAAGTCTGTAAGTGTCGGTCAGATCACAATAAGGGTTTTGTGATTGAGTCTGGGTAACTTTATATGTAACAGTCAAATCGCGGACGGGTTTAACTGTGTCATATTGTGTCGATGCAAATGACCCTTGCGTAGGGGTTTGTATTTTGGGGTTGTTAGTCTAATATAAACCGTAGGGATTTAAACTGGGAAGATAATTGTGTGTGTGTGTTCGATAAACAAACGAATCAAAGGTTGAGCCAAAACCCTGTGCCGTGTGTATTTGGTTCTTATAAATCCTGACATCCAAGAACTGTGTGTAACGGGGGACCAGTATCGGAGAAAACCCCTTACACCCGCCCTTTCCCCGTAGCCCTGCAAATGATTTTCCTTCAGGTACTTATCCAACTCCCTTTTGAAAGCCACAATTGAATCTGCCTCCACCACCCTCTCAGGCAGTGCATTCCAGATCCTAACCACTCACTGCGTAAAAAAGTTTCCCCTCATGTCACCTTTGGTTCTTCTGCCAATCACCTTAACTCTGTGTCCTCTGGTTCTTGACCCTTCTGCCAATGGGAACAGTTTCTCTCTATCTACTCTGTCCAGGCCCCTCATGATTTTGAACACCTCTATCAAATCTCCTCTCAACTTCTCTGCTCTAAGGAGAACAGCCCCGGCTTCTCCAGTCTCTCCACGTAACTGAAGTCCCTCATTCCTGGAACCATTCTTGTAAATCTTTTCTGTACCCTCTCTAAGTCCTTCACATCCTTCCTAAAGTGCGGTGCCCAGAATTGGACACAGTACTCCAGTTGAAGTTGGACCAGTGTTTTATAAAGGTTTATCATAACTTCCTTGCTTTTGTACTCTATGGCTCTATTTATGAAGCCCAGGATCCCATATGCTTTTTTAACCACTTTCTCAACCTGCCCTGCCGCTTTCAACGATTTGTGCACATATACCCCAGGTCTCTCTGTTCATGCACCCCCTTCAGGATCGTACCCTTTAGTTTATATTTCCTCTCCTCGTTCTTCCTACCAAAATGTATCACTTCGCACTTTTCTGCATTAAATTTGATCTGCCACATGTCCGTCCATTCACCAGCCTGTCTATGTCCTCTTGAAGTCTATCACTCTCCCCCTCACTGTTCACTATACTTCCAAGTTTTGTGTCATCTGCAAATTTTGAAATTGTGCCCTGTACACCCAAGTCCAAGTCATTAATATACATCAAGAAAAGCAGTGGTCCTAGTACCGACCCCGGGGGAACACCGCTGTATACCTTCCTCCAGTCCGAAAAACAACCGTTCACCACTACTCTCTGGTTTCCTGTCACTTAGCCAATTTCATGTCCATGCTGCCACTGTCCCTTTTATTCCATGGGCTTCAACTTTGCTGGCAAGCCTATTATGTGGCACTTTATCAAACGCCTTTTGGAAGTCCATGTACACTACATCAACCGCATTGCCCTCATCAACCCTCTTTGTTACCTCATCAAAAAACTCAATCAAGTTAGTTAAACATGATTTGCCTTTAACAAATCCATGCTGGTTTTCCTTAATTATTCCACACTTGTCCAAGTGACTGTTAATTTTGTCCTGGATTATTGTTTCTAAAAGCTTCCTCACTACTGAGGTTAAACTGACTGGCCTGTAGTTGCTGAGTTTATCCTTACACCCTTTTTTGAACAAGGGTGTAACATTTGCAGCCCTCCAGTCCTCAGGCACCACCCAGCGTATCCAAGGAGGATTGGAAGATTATGGCACAGGATAGAGAGCGCGGGGCCCGAGGACAGCGGACTGACAGGAATCAGTATCAGAGGAGACAGCACAGGATAGAGAGCGCGGGGCCCGAGGACAGCGGACTGACAGGAATCGGTATCAGAGGAGACAGCACAGGATAGAGAGCCCGGGGCCCAAGGACAGCGGACTGACAGGGATCGACAGCAGAGGGGGCGGCACAGGATAGAGAGCACGGGGCCCGAGGACAGCGGACTGACAGGAATCGGTATCAGAGGAGACAGCACAGGATAGAGAGCCCGGGGCCCGAGGACAGCGGACTGACAGGAATCGGTATCAGAGGAGACAGCACAGGATAGAGAGCCCGGGGCCCGAGGACAGCGGACTGACAGGAATCGGTATCAGAGGAGACAGCACAGGATAGAGAGCCCGGGGCCCGAGGACAGCGGACTGACAGGAATCGGTATCAGAGGAGACAGCACAGGATAGAGAGCGCGGGGCCCGAGGACAGCGGACTGACAGGAATCAGTATCAGAGGAGACAGCACAGGATAGAGAGCACGGGGCCCAAGGACAGCGGACTGACAGGAATCGGTATCAGAGGAGACAGCACAGGATAGAGAGCGCGGGGCCCGAGGACAGCGGACTGACAGGAATCGGTATCAGAGGAGACAGCACAGGATAGAGAGCGCGGGGCTGCCGAATTCCAAAAGAGCAGCAAAAACAAGGAGTGACGTCACAGGACTGCAGGTAGGTGATTGGTGGGTGAGCATTAGTGTTTGATTCTCCCTAATGTAACTAGATAAACTAATTATAGATAATTGTGTGAATAAAGACTTTAACTAAGAGAGCGAGAGAAGCAGCCGGAGATAACGGTAGGCCCGACTTTTAAGATTCTTAGGGAGTGAAATTGGGTGCCTTTGCACCTCCCGTTAGCGCTCCTGGGGCGTGCTAATGAGGCGCAAATGGCTTTGCGACCGGGCACAGCGCTACGGTGTTGCGCCCCGATCTCCTTCGCCCAGAGGTCGTGATGTCATTGCAGTGTGCATTGCCCCGGTAGCGCCCGGACCCGAAATGTGCAGCAGCGCTGGTCGAAAACACCGACATCTGCAGGAGGCGAGCATCGGGCGGCCGGCCACTTCAGGGGCAATGATTAAAGGCGAGGTGGCCGAGGTAAGTAAAAAAATACTTACCTTTCCTGTTCTAGTTTTTTTTCACGGGTTCCTGCCCGCGATTGATCAGCCCGGCACTCTGCCTAAGTGCTGGACTGATCGAGTGGAATCGTGGCTACCTTGGTGGTCCAGGTAGGTACTTTTTCAATTGCAGAGCCTGCAGCGATGGCCCTTCCCTTTAAGGGAGGGAATGAGCCATTGACACGGCAGCGCTGCTGGAGTCTCCACCCCGCGCTCCAATGTTAGCGCCCTAAGAAGAAAGTGGAGCACTTGATTTAGTGCTCCACTTCCCTCTTGGGGCACTAAAACTCAATCTCGCGGTTGCCGGTGCTAATTAGTGCCGGGCGCTAAAGTTTGTGCCCAAGCGATGTTAGCGCCCCAAAATGGTCAATACTGAATTTTTCCCCCTTAGTCTTAAATTTATTTCTGTAAGTTAGTTAATAGTCTATTAAATAGAGGCATGGCAGGGCAGCTCAGTCCCATGGAATGCACATCTTGTGCCATGTGGAGACTCCAGGATGCTTCCTGTGTCCTGGACAACCACATGAGCAGTCAGTGTCGTCAGCTGGAGGAGCTCAAGCTCCAGGTTTCGGAGCTTGAGCAGCAGCTGGTGTTACTGCGGTGCATCCGTGAGGCTGAGAGCTACGCGGATAGCACATTTCAGGAGGTGGTCACCCCGCAGCTAGAGCGTGCAGGCAGAAAGGGAATGGGTGACCACCAGACAGAAGAGGAGGGCCAGGTAGGTAGTGCAGGAGTCCCCTGAGTGCATCTCGCTCTCTAACCAGTTCCTCTGGGGAGTACAGCCAGAGCCAAGTCTGCGGCACCATGGGTGGCTCAGCTGTACAAGAATCACAGAATCACAGAAACCCCACAGTGCAGATAGAGGCCATTTCGGCCCATCGAGCCTGCACCGACACATATCCCACCCGATCCCGGGAGGAAGAAGAGTGGGAAAGCAATAGTGGTAGGGGATTCTATAGTTAGGGGAGCAGACAGCGTTTCTGCGGTCGCAGACGTTATCCAGGATGGTATGCTTCCTCCCTGGTGCCAGGGTTCAGGATGTCACTGAGCAACTGTAGAACATTCTGAGGTGGGAGGGTGAACAGCCAGAGGTCGTGGTCCATATCGGTACCAACGACATAGGGAGAAAGAGGGATGAGGTCCTGCAGGTAGATTTTAGGGAGCTAGGAAAGAGATTAAAAAGCAGGACCTCAAAGGTAGTCATCTCCAGATTACTCCTGGTGCCATGTGTGAGTAAGTATATAGAAATAGAAGGATAGCGCAGATGAATGCGTGGCTGGAGAGATGATGCAGTAGGGAGGCTTTAGATTCCTGGGACATTGGGATCGGTTCTGGGGGAGGTGGGATCTGTACAGGCCGGACGGGTTGCACCTCAACAGGGCCGGAACCAATATCCTCGCGGGGAGATTTGCTAGTGCTGTTAGGGAGGGTTTAAACTAATTTGGCAGGGGGATGGGCACCAGGATGTTACATTAGAAAGGGGAAATAAAGTGCTCAATGGATTGGGAGAGGCAGAGAGCGCTAAAGTAAGAAATAGTAAGTTATTAGGTGGGGTCAAACTAAGAGAGAATACAGGATAGTCTAAGATGGGTTTACAGTGTATGTATGTGAACGCACGAAGCATAGTAAACAAGGTAAGTGAGCTGCAGGCACAAATAGCCACATGGGAATATGATGTTGTGGCAATAACTGAGACCTGGCTCAAAAAGGGCAGGATTGGGTATTAAATATTCCTGGTTATAATGTGTTCAGGAAAGATGGGGAAGGAAAGATAGGAGGTGGTGTGGCAGTATTGGTTAAGGAGAATGTTGCAGTGCTGGAGAGTGAGGATGTCCTGCAGGGGTCAAGGACAGAATCTATATGGCTAGAATTAAGAAATAATAGAGGTGCCATTACACTACTAGGTGTATTCTATAGGCCACCAAATTGTGGGAAAGATATGGAGGAGCAAATTTGCAGGGAAATTATGGAGAGGTACAAGAACTATAGAGTAGTAATAATAGGGGATTTCAACTATCCTAATATAGACTGGGATCGTAATGGTGTAAAGGGCAGAGAAGGGGAAGAATTTCTGAAGTGTGTTCAGGAGAACTTTTTTGATCAGTATGTTTCCAACCCGACAAGGAAGGAGGCATTGCTGGATCTGGTTCTGGGGAATGAGGTAGGTCAAGTGGAGCAAGTGTCAGTCAGTGAACATTTAGGGAAGAGCGATCATAGTATAAGGTTTAGATTAGCTATGGAAAAGGACAAGGAGCAATCTAGAGTAAAAATGTTTAACTTGGGGAAAGCCAATTTCAGTGGGATGAGAAGGGATCTGGCCCGGGTAAACTGGAATCAAAGATTGGCAGGCAAAACTGTAATGGAACAATGGGCTGCCTTTAAAGAGGAAATAGTTCAGGTACAGTTGAGGCACATTCCCACTAGGGGGAAAGGCAGGGCAACTAAAGTCAGGGCTCCCTGGATGATGAAACAGATACAGAATATGATGAAGCAGAAAAAGAGTGCGTATGACAAATGTCAGGTTGCAAATACTTCTGAGAGTCAGGCTAAATATAGAAAGGTCAGAGGAGAAGTGAAAAAGAAAATAAGAGGGGCAAAGAGAGGGTATGAGAATAGAATGGCAGCCAACAGGCATATAAATAGTAAATGGGTAGTAAGAGGAGGGGTGGGGCTGATTAGGAACTAAAAAGGAGACCTATGCATGGAGGCAGAGGGTATGGCTGAGGTACTAAACGAGTACTTTGCATCTGTCTTCACCAAGGAAGTGGATGCTGCCATATACATAGTGAAGGAGGAGGTAGTAGAGATACTTGATAGGATAAAAATTGATAAAGAAGAGGTATTAGAAAGGCTGACTACTTAAAGTAGGTAAATCACCAGGAATGGATGGGATGCATCCTAGGATGCTGAGGGAATTGAGGGCAGATATTGCGGAGGTATTGGCCATAGTATTCCAATCCTCCATAGATACGGGGTGGTGCCAGAGGACTGGAGAATTGTAAATGTTACTCAATTGTTCAAAAAAGTGTAAAGATAAACCCAGCAACTACAGGCCAGTCAGGTTAACCTCAGTAGTGGAGAAGCTTTTAGAAATAGTAATCAGGGACAAAATTAACAGTCACTTGAACAAGTTTGGATTAATTAAGGAAAGCCAGCACGGATTTGTTAAAGGCAAATCATGTTTAACCAACTTAATCGAGTTTTTTGATGAGGTAACAGAGAGAATGATGAGGGCAATGCGGTTGATGTGGTGTACATGGATTTCCAAAAGGCGTTCGACAAAGTGCCACATAATAGGCTTGCCAACAAAGTTGAAGCCCATGGAATAAAAGAGACAGTGGCAGCATGGATACGAAATTGACTAAGTGACAGGAAACAGAGTAGTGGTGAATGGTTGTTTTCCGGACTGGAGGAAGGTATACAGTGGTGTTCCCCAGTGGTCGGTACTAGGACCATTGCTTTTCTTGTTACATATTAATGACTTGGACGTGGGTGTACAGGGCACAATCTCAACATTTGCAGATGACACAAAACTTGGAAGTATAGTGAACAGTGAGGAGGATAGTGTTAGACTTCAGGAAGACATAGACAGGCTGGTGAAATGGGTGGACACGTGGCAGATGAAATTTAAAGCAGAAAAGTGTGAAGTGATACATTTTGGTAGAAAGAATGAGGAGAGGACATATAAACGAAATGGTACAATCCTAAAGGGGGTGCACAAACAGAGAGACCTAGGGGTATGTGTGCACAAATCATTGAAGGTGGCAGGGCAGGTTGAGAAAGCAGTTAAAAAGGCTACAGGCTCCTGGGCTTCATAAATAGAGGTATAGAGGACAAAAGTATGGAAATTATGATGAACCTGTATAAAACACTGGTTCGGCCCCAACTGGAGTACTGTGTCCAATTCTGGGCGCCACACTTTAGGAAGGATGTGAAGGCCTTAGAGAGGGTGCAGAAAAGATTTATGAGAATGATTCCAGGAATGAGGGACTTCAGTTACCTTGATAGACTGGAGAAGCTGGGGTTGTTCTCCTTGGAGCAGTGAAGATTGAGAGGAGATTTGATAGAGGTTTTCAAAATCATGAGGGGTCTGGACAGAATAGAGAGAAACTGTTCCCGTTAGCAGAAGGATCGAGAACCAGAGGACACAGATTTAAGGTGATTGGCAAAAGAACCAAAGGCGACGTAAGAAAAAACTTTTTTACGCAGTGAGTGGTTAAGATCTGGAATGCACTGCCTGAAAGGGTGCTGGAGGCCGACTCAATCTTATCTTTCAAAAGGGAGTTGGATAAGTATCTGAAGGAAACAAATTTGCAGGGCTACAGGGAAAGGGCAGGGGAGTGGGACTAGCTGAGAGTCGGCACGGGCTCGGCGGACTGAATGGCTGCCTTCCGTGCTGTAACCATTCTATGATTCTAACACCCTGCTCATCTTCGAATAGTGCCATATTTTACAACTGTTTGAGAAGACAGACGGGGCCTCGGTTTATGTCTTATCCAAAAGATGGCACCCCCGACAGTGCATGACTCCCTCAGTACTGCACTGGAGTGACAGCTTGGATTATGTACTCGTGTTGAGTGGGGCTTGAACCCATGACCTTCTGACAGAAGTTGTGGTGTATGTGCCTTTAAGAGCCCCTGTGTACTGTAATGCCAGTAATGGCCACTCGGGCTATATAAGCCTGTATAGTGTCTTGTATCAGTTAGTTCACCTCCAGACTTTGTGCAGTAAACACCTGTAAACCAACTCCTGCATTCCGTGTCTCCATTAACACACGGATACAACAGTGGCGACGAATTGGAAACGGACTTACCTGCAATTCGGCAGCACCTCAAGGAGATCGATTCCTCAGACGAAAGTCGAAGAAAAACAAGAAAGAAAGGGAAAAGCTGTGGTTTCACCAGCTAGCCGAGCTGGTGGCAGGTACTGCAATAATCCTTCCTGGGCGGCGGGCTGGGGCTCGATCGGCTGGCTCTGCAGCGGGGCCGAGCAGCGAAGGCGGAGGCAAACAGAAACGAAGGGTGGAGCACTCGGGAGACAGCCGGCGCTGCAAAGCAGGTCGGCATTCGGACCAAGCAGAGGGAGGGAAAAGTCCCAGAGAGTCCGGCGGGAACGAGTTTCCACCTATTAAAAATACCTGTGTAAAAAAAAAAACCGCGGAGAACAGCGTTGTCAGCAGCAGCAGCGGCGGGAAAGCGCGGGAGGCACCATTTTTTTTCTGCGGGGAAGAAAGGAAAGCGCGGGAGGCGCCATTTTTTTTCAGGATGCCTAAGACTGGCAATATTACTGCTTTCGATAGTAATGTAGAGAATTGGACCACATATGTGGAAAGAGTGGAAAAATATTGCACAGCGAATGAAATAAAAGATGATAAAAAGGCAGCGGTACTTCTAAATCTAATGGGCGCAAGGACATACGGGCTGTTACGAAACTTAATCACTCCAGCCAAACCGATGGACAAGAATTTTAAGGAGATTGTTGATACCCTACACTGCCAATTCGGGACAGGACTGGCAGATTCTCTACGAGACAAATTCGTCTGCGGTCTCCTAAATGAAGGAACACAAAAAAAGCTACTTTCTGAGAAAGATTTGACACTGGACAAGGCTTTCAGTGTGACTGTATCATATGAAGCAGCTGCAAGAGGAGCTGCAGAGATACAGCAAAAGCCACAGGACTTCGGCACCAATGAAATGACACGGGGTTTCGAGAGATGTTATCACTGCGGCAGATCCACCCATGACCAGAGGGACTGCTGGTTCAAGGACAAAGTATGCAGGTAATGCGGAAAGATGGGACACATTACACGAAACAAAAAATCCACTGACAGAAAAAAAATCAATAAGGAAAAGTACAGAAAGGTACAAATGATGACGGACAGTAGCTCCAAAGACCAGAAGAGCAATAGCGACCCCGGAAACAAGAGACTAAGCTCTCTCAAATTACATAATGTAATTGCCAAAGAAGATTACCAGACCATTTGGGTTACCCTCACGATAGCGGGGTCCCCAGTTAAAATGGAGCTAGATACAGGATCAGCCCTAACCGTCATAAGTCGACGGGATTACGAGCGGCTATTTCCGCATATACCTTTGAAAGACACATCCATTATCTTGAAAACATATACGGGGCAGAAAGTATACCCAAAAGGGAAAATAAAGGTGCCTGTTGTATACAACGGCAAGGAAATACAGAAGTTGTATTTATACATTCTGCAAGACGGTGGTCCACCGCTGTTGGGACATGAATGGATCAGGAAGATACGTTTAGACTGGCACTCCATTCAGGCACTGACGGTGACAAGTAAGAAAAAAAATGATGATGATGTCATACTTGAACGATTAAAAGACATCTTGGCCAACGCCAAGGAAGTGTTTCAACAGGAACTAGGAACCTTGAAAGGCATCACCGCCTCAATAAAAGTGGAAGATGCGGCAATTCCCAAGTTTTTTAAGGCAAGGCCAGTGCCATATGCAATTCGTCCAGCAGTCAAGGCAGAGCTGGAGAATTTGGAAAAGGCAGGCGTATTATCCAAGATAGATTGGAGCGAGTGGGCAACACCCATCGTCCCGGTCATGAAGAAAACGTTGAATAATGATAAATCTGAAGAACAGAGAAAAATTCGCATCTGTGGGGACTTCAAGGTGACTGTAAACCCGGTCCTTCACACGGTACAGTATCCTCTTCCGAGGATAGAAGATATTTTCGCCTCACTATCCGGAGGGAAACGTTTCACCAAAATTGACTTGGCACAGGCATATCTACAGATGGAAGTTGAAGAGGCCTCTAAAAAGTATCTCACGATAAACACACACAAAGGCCTGTACCAGTACAATCGACTGGTTTTTGGAGTAGCATCAGCTCCAGCTATCTGGCAAAGAGCTATGGAGCAAGTCCTCCAAGGGATTCCGGGGACTCAATGCTACCTAGACGACATCCTTGTAACAGGAGAAAATGACAACGAGCACCTTGCCAATTTGGAGCAGGTGCTCACTAGGCTGAGAGAACGGGGCCTACGAGCAAATTGCCCCAAGTGCGAATTTTTCCAGAAACAAATATCATATTGTGGCCACATAATTAACGAGGAAGGGTTGCATAAGTCACCTGAAAAAATTGAAGCGGTCATAAAAGCCCCAGCACCTGAAAATGTCTCACAATTAAGGTAGTTCCTGGGATTGATAAATTACTATCATAAATTTTTACCGAACTTGTCAACTGTTCTGCACCCTCTTAACGAACTGCTACAAACGGGAGTAATTTGGAAATGGAGCGAAGACTGTAAACGTGCCTTCCATAAATGCAAAAGCTTGATCACGTCTAAGGAAGTTTTGGCTCATTACAACCCATCACTGCCAATCAGACTGGCGTGCGATGCATCCCCTTACGGCGTAGGAGCGGTATTATCGCATAGATTCCCTGATGGCTCGGAGCGGCCGATAGCTTTTGCGTCACGCTCATTGAACTCAGCTGAGCGTAACTATGCCCAGATCGACAGGGAAGCACTCAGCCTGGTATGGGGAGTGAAGAAATTCAACCATTACCTACACGGACAAAAATTTACCTTGTTGACTGACCATCAACCCCTCGTCTCCATATTCAACCCTAAAAAGGGTGTTCCCATTATGACAGCGCAAAGGCTACAGAGGTGGTCCCTTTTCCTAGGGGCACACCAATATGACATAGAATACAAAGGATCAAAACAGCATGGGAATGCTGACGGGTTATCACGTCTACCGTTGCCAACGGTAGAAGAGGCACCTACAGTGGACCCAGTGGAGATGTTCCACTCAACCATAGTGGAATGTCTACCAGTAACAAATTCTGCCATTGAAAAGGAAACAAGAAATGACCCGACTCTCTCACGAGTCTACGATTTAACAGTGAAGGGATGGCCAGCACATGGCGAACCACTGTTGCCAGCATTCTCGCAAAGAAGAGAACAGCTGTCAGTGTGCCGAGGAACCTTGGTGTGTGGATCCAGAGTGGTGATTCCACCCAAACTCCAGGATAAAGTGCTAAAGGAGCTTCACGAGGGTCATCTGGGTGGAGTGAAAATGAAGAACCTAGCCAGAGCGTTTGTGTGGTGGCCAGGTATCGATGGAGACATCGAAGAAATGACCAAGAGCTGCCTAGGATGCCAGAAGGTCCAAAACGCCCCACCACAAGCCCCTCTACATCCATGGGAGTGGCCCTCATCTCCATGGCAAAGGGTACACATCGGACTTTGCTGGTCCATTTATGGACTCAATGTTCTTAATCGCGGTTGATGCACACTCCAAGTGGCCGGAGGTAATAAAGATGTCCTCCACCACCACGGAAAAAACCATCACAGTATTAAGGACCATATTTGCCAGGAACGGGCTGCCTGAACAGATCTGTTCTGATAATGGACCGCAATTTGTGTCAGAAGAATTCAGGAAGTTCTTAAAAAACAATGGAGTTAAGCACTACACGTCCGCCCCATACCATCCCGCCACCAATGGATTGGCTGAAAGGTTTGTCCGGACCTTCAAGAAGGCCATAAAGGCCATGGGTAATGAAGACATAAATCTACAGCATAAGGTAGATAACTTCTTGTTTGCATACAGGAATGCAACACATGTGGTTACAAACCAAACTCCCGCCATGATGTTCTTCAATAGAAGCCTAAGATGCCGGCTGGATTTGATCAAGCCAAACATCAGAAGGGACGTGGAGAACCGGCAATTTCAAGGCATGAATGAAAGGCCAACTAGAACCTTCCAGATAGGTCAACAAGTTTTGGCCCGGGACTACCATACCGAGAAATGGCAGCCTGGAACTATTTGCACACGACTAGGACCACTGATGTATACCGTGGACATTGGAGAAAGCATAATAAGGCGCCATGCTGACCAGATCATAGAGTCATCCGAAAAGGGACACCCTACACCACAACTCTATACGCCTAATGATGAAGCAGAGATACCCATAGTATCTACCTCCGATCCGGTGATACTGGAACCAGATGAACCCGACACTGGCATTCAAGCCGAATCGACCTTGCCAAAAGAACCTACTACACCACCAAAAACTACTACACTACCGAGGCGTTATCCAGACCGAGTCAGGAAGCCTCCAGAGAGACTGACTTATACGTGATTAACTGCCGCAAATGTGTAGATTCTTGTTCTTGTAACATGTTAATTAATAATTACTTAAAATGTTATGTATTGGTTGTCTAAAAGGGGAGGAATTGTGGTGTATGTGCCTTTAAGAGCCCCCTGTGTACTGTAATGCCAGTAATGGCCACTCAGGCTATATAAGCCTGTATAGTGTCTTGTATCTGTTAGTTCACCTCCAGACTTTGTGCAGTAAACACCTGTAAACCAACTCCTGCATTCCGTGTCTTCATTAACACACGGATACAACAGAAGTGAGAGTGCTACACACTAGTCTTAGAAAACTAAAGAGAATTGGAGAATTTCCATCTACTTAAAGACCCTGAAATTCCATGGGGGTTTGAGCAGTCTACCACCATAACTCCGGCAGGAGACCGACCGAACATCCAAGGCTGAACATGGCCATTTACCTCGTTTCCCTGGAGGTGCACTGAGCTCTGTTCAGAGACCAGTAGAACCCATGCAGAATTTCAGCCATAAATAGTTCAAAAGCTTCTGAAGCCAGAACTGTCAATCATTCCTGACATGATGTGGTAGAAGTTGGTCTGTGCCCATGATTGGACCTAGACGCGGCTCTGCACAAGCAGGGCATGCCTGAGCAGGAAGGCCCAGGACAGACCCGAAATTGGTCCTTAGGCCTCATTTACATCTTCGGAGCGAGCTGCCACTGCCGTTTGGATCTTCACAGATAGCTGGCCCACGAGAAAAACCAACACCTGCCTTGACAACAGCGGCCCTCAGTTACGTTCCGGGTTACGGGAGGTCGGGTTTCCTTGATGACAGCGGCCCTCAGCTACGTTCCGGGTTACGGGAGGTCGGGTTTCCTTGACGACAGCAGCCCTCAGCTACGTTCCGGGTTAGGGGAGGTCGGGTTTCCTTGACAACAGCCGCCCTCAGCTACGTTCCGGGTTACGGGAGGTCGGGTTTCCTTGACGACAGCGGCACTCAGCTACGTTCCGGGTTATGGGAGGTCGGGTTTTCTTGACGACAGCGGCCCTCAGCTACGTTCCGGGTTATGGGAGGTCGGGTTTCCTTGACGACAGCGGCCCTCAGTTATGTTCCGGGTATCGGGAGGTTGGGTTTCCTTGACGACAGCGGCCCTCAGCTACATTCCGGGTTACGGGAGGTCGGGTTTCCTTGACGACAGCGGCCCTCAGTTATGTTCCGGGTTATGGGAGGTTGGGTTTCCTTGACGACAGCGGCCCTCAGCTATGTTCCAGGTTACGGGAGGTCGGGTTTCCTTGACGCCAGCAGCCCTCAGCTACGATTGGGTTACGGGAGGTCGGGTTTCTTTGACGACAGCGGCCCTCAGCTACGTTCCGGGTTACGGGAGGTTGGGTCTCCTTGACGACAGCGGCCCTCAGCTACGTTCCGGGTTACGGGAGGTCGGGTTTCCTTGACGACAGCGGCCCTCAGCTACGTTCCGGGTTGCGCGAGGTCGGGTTTCCTTGACGACAGCGGCCCTCAGCTACGTTCCGGGTTACGGGAGGTCGGGTTTCCTTGACGACAGCGGCCCTCAGCTACGTTCCGGGTTACGGGAGGTCGGGTTTGGGCAAGTGGTGGGGAGGTGATCGCCAGGCCTGTGGAGTCAGGGGGAAACACTCCTTCTCCCGGCTCCACAAACAGATTTCTGTGGAAAAAAATGGTTTTAACAACTTATCTGTTGTTGCAATCTGCAGAGGCCGCTGAAGAATCCAGGCCCGATACCCGACTCGCTCAACGGGAACAAATTTTGTAGTGGGGTCCTTTAACAGGCATTAGATCCTTCATTAACATTTTTACGGGGCTTAATGACTGTTTCAGGCGTCCGCCCGGGCAGCCTGCGTGGAACACAAACCAATTTCTACGCCAATGGTGCGAAGAACAATGGACTCTCTCAAACATTCACCCCAGTTGTTTGGATTTGCTTCTTGCTGTGTGTTATTTTAATTGCAAATAAATCTGATCCATAGCCTGCGCATTTTGTGAATACTTTCCACCTGCTTTCCAGCCACATGGTGGCCATCCTATGAACTCCTCAGTGAGCGATTTACTGTGATCAGCTTCATTGTTAGACCCAGGCTACAGAGAATAAAACTGCAGCTTTCAGCTTGTAAGCGACATGGGGGAGGGGGTAAATTTTAGACTTTATCGCCTGACCATTAAGTGCCAACTGGGCAGAGCGTAGGAAGGAAAATCTGGCAGCGAGGATGGTACTCCTCTTACAGAACCAGCCTGGGTTACCTTCCATTGATTTCATGGTGGGGGGAGGGGAATCCTTTGCCAACGTGTGACCCAACTTGCCAGATGTTCCTTCCTGCTGTCTACCCAGGCGATGCTGCACACTGGGGTGGTAAAGGTGAAAGTGTATCCCCCTTCCCCGGGGGCCTGGCTGTACGAACTGCCACCAGGCCACATACATGACAGAAAGTCTGAACCTCAACCGAGTGGAAAGGTATCCCTCCCAGCCAGTAAGCACACGTCTGCTCCCACTGGTATCACTGTCCAGCTGCCTTTCCCAAACCCAGGCTGCTTCCCATGACTAATGTGCAGGAGAAGCTTCTTCCAACTAATTTTCTGAAGCTTTTCCAAGTAGCTCATTGTCAACATTCAGCAGCCAGACGGGTCGGCACGCTCCAGAACTCCTCGGATCATTCCGATTGGGATGGGTAATGAAGGGGGCTTGGGATGGTTGCATCCTTTCGGAGCCAGGCCTGTCCCAGATTCTGCTGTGTAGCCAATCACCCAGGACCACCTGCTTCACATTGTGTAAAGCTGGCTTCTAATTTAGTTCAGTGATAGGTTCTTCTCCAGCTTCTCTCTGTGAATTCATTAATTGTGGAGTTGATGATAAGTTCTATCAACCCTTCAGTGCCTGGGGCTTTGGAGTGATATCAACTTTAATAAAGAGACCTAAATGCACTGGTAATTTCCTGAGGTGAGATTTTCACAAAGCCGCTGGGAGCTTGTAACATTGCTGCTGCCCTCAGTGAATTTATTTACAAGTCTCTTGCTTGCATTGACCCTATCCTAGACTGTACAATATGATGCTGCCAGCCCACAGTGTAAGTGAAAATTGAGACCCGTCTCATCAGTCCTTTTGTAACTTTCTCTTATACTTTACCAAAGAGTCAGTGAAGAATATACAGAGGAGGCTCGCTCTCAATCAGCCTGCAACCAGACCAGATCATTACAGCCGCCTGCTCCTGTATATCCTCGCACTGCTCGTGGTATTCACCACCACCTTCTCAAGGGCAATTACAGATGGGCAATAAATGCTGGACTTGCAGGCGACGCTCACATCCCTTGAGTGAATAAAAAAAATTCACTGTCCATTGATAAATAAGTCTGCTCAATGTTTCAGTCTGTACAAAGCAATCTAAGGCTGTAAATATTATTCATCTTTCACATTCACAGGTGATGTGGTGGAATTCCCACTCACTGCCCATATTACTAACCCCTATAGAGCTCATCCGACCAGCTCACCAGTGAGGGATTCCCACTCACCATGCATGGTGCTCACCGTCTTTGGCTGTTACCAGTTGCCCTCCATTATTCTTCCCTGCACTCTTGCAGGCAGTGACTGGTGCTGGACTGTGTCCTCACTGTCACCGGTAGCTCTCCTGTCCCTGACCAAGGGACCATTCTTTGCTGAGCCTATTCCTGTCCTCACCATGGCCCTGATATTTAGTTGGAATGGGAAAATAACAGGGGTGAGGTGGGGGGGGGGGGGGGGGGCGGTGGGGGAGGGGAGAGAATTTGCAGCTGGAAAACCTGGAAATAGGGGTTTTCGCAAGGCTGGCCGAGTTTAACTGCAGGACATCTTTTAAAAGGTTTCTTGCCTGACATGCAGATTGAAAGATTCACAAATTGACAAGCTGTCTGCCGGACGGGCGGGAAAGTAGGTAAGTCTGACATCGCGGGGGGGGGGCGGGGGGCGGGGGGGTGAATCAGACATCGCAGAGGGCAGGGTCAGACACTGAGGGGGGGTGAATCAGACATCGCAGAGGGCAGGGACAGACACTGAGGGGGGTGAATCAGACATCGCAGAGGGCAGGGTCAGACATGGGGAGGTGAATCAGACATCGCAGAGGGCAGGGTCAGACACTGAGGGGGGGGTGAATCAGACATCGCAGAGGGCAGGGACAGACACTGAGGGGGGTGAATCAGACATCGCAGAGGGCAGGGACAGACACTGAGGGGGGTGAATCAGACATCGCAAAGGGCAGGGACAGACACTGAGGGGGGGGTGAATCAGACATCGCAGAGGGCAGGGTCAGACATGGGGGGTGAATCAGACATCGCAGAGGGCAGGGTCAGACATTGGGGGGGGTGAATCAGACATCGCAGAGGGCAGGGACAGACACTGAGGGGGGGTGAATCAGACATCGCAGAGGGCAGGGTCAGACATGGGGGGGTGAATCAGACATCGCAGAGGGCAGGGTCAGACATTGAGGGGGGGTGAATCAGACATCGCAGAGGGCAGGGTCAGACATTGAGGGGGGGTGAATCAGACATCGCAGAGGGCAGGGTCAGACATTGAGGGGGGGTGAATCAGACATCGCAGAGGGCAGGGTCAGACATTGGGGGGGGTGAATCAGACATCGCAGAGGGCAGGGTCAGACATTGAGGGGGGTGAATCAGACATCGCAGAGGGCAGGGTCAGACATTGAGGGGGGGTGAATCAGACATCGCAGAGGGCAGGGTCAGACACTGAGGGGGGGTGAATCAGACATCGCAGAGGGCAGGGTCAGACATTGGGGGGGGGTGAATCAGACATCGCAGAGGGCAGGGTCAGACATTGAG